>NC_138304.1:77465000-78070000 GCF_965601325.2 Salmo salar | reverse complement strand
GCTGTTGCCGGTGATGTCTGGTGAGGACCTGCCTTACAACAGGCCTACAAGCCCTCAGTCCAGCCTATTGGGGACAGTCTGAGCACTGATGGAGGGATTGTGCGTTCCTGGTGTAACTCGGGCAGTTGTTGTTGCCATCCTGTACCTGTCCCGCAGGTGTGATGTTCAGATGTACCGATCCTGTGCAGGTGTTGTTACACGTGGTCTGCCACTGCGAGGATGATCAGCTGTCCATCCTGTCTCCCTGTAGCGATGTCTTAAGCGTCTCACAGTACGGACATTGCAATTTATTGCCCTGGCCACATCTGCAGTCCTCATGCCTCCTTGCAGCATGCCTAAGGCACGTTCACGCAGATGAGCAGGGACCCTGGGCATATTTCTTTTGTTTTTTTTTCAGAGTCAGTAGAGAGGCCTCTTTAGTGTCCTAAGTTTTCATAACTGTGACCTTAATTGCCTATCGTCTGTAAGCTGTTAGTGTCTTAACGACCGTTGCACAGGTGCATGTTCATTAATTGTTTATGGTTCATTTACAATTTAGATCTATGAAGTTATTTTGATTTTTACTTTACTGAAATACAGGGTTCTGAAAAGGGGACGTTTCTTTTTTTGTGTGTGTGTGGATAGATGATTTTATAAAGCCAGGCACATTTAAAAGTTAGGCTATTGATTACAGAAGTAATTAAATTGGTTTCCTCTCCTCACTTTTCTTAGACAATTAAGGCAAGGGCTATTTTCTTGTCTCCTAACTCCACTGCTGCCTCCGCCACATTGTTCTTAACACCATTATGCAGGGTAACTTTGCTATTATGCACATAGCAACATGGTCTAGGAAAAGGCGCCAATTCAACAGCACCACACTGATTTTTCAGAACCGTGTACTGCGACCGCTATCGAATGCAGGAGAAAGCACGTTTCTTATAAAATAAGATTTTTATTAGTGTGCACCATTGTTCTTATGTAATATAACCATATACAATTTCAGTAGCTCATGTCTTAGAGTGATTGACTGTACCATCCCCATGGCCTCCACAATTATTTATTTTTGCACCAAGAAATCTTGGTCGATCAAACAATCGACCGGTTGACGAAATGCTGTCAGCCTTACTAGTTACCGGTATACTCACCACCACTGGGGACCAACAAACTCCAACCACCTGTCCAGCATGATAGGGTCCTACTGCAGGGCATGCAAACCATAAGTTGTTGGCTGTGCATCCTGCTGGAAGCATACATTGCATGGTCAATCCATATAGGGCTTTTCAGTCTCAAATGGCATTGAACGCATTGGTTTGGGGTGATGAAACAACAGAGACCCATTCGATAAAGCGAAACAAAGTGGGCGGAGAGGTGATTTGCATGTGGTGCTTTGCAAAAGGGGGCATGATTTGTTGACATAATTGAAATCCAAACCAAAACCTTAATTTACTCGTTGTGGCACACTGAGGTTTCAAACTCAGAAACGGACTTTATTGACAAAATTATCCTATTTACACTTTGTAGTCAATTTTGACACTGGAATAAATGTTTCTGACTCATATCGATGACACAGGCTGTTTTCAAAGGGATTAGTTGTTTTTTTTAGGGGCAGTCGCCAGCCCTGTAAAGGAATGAGAGTAGTAGTCCTACAGTCTACTAAACTCGACGATTAACGTTACTCTCTGCTCACCAAATCGTGTTTGTGTGTGCGGTCCTCTCATCTCTTTGATGGCGGGTCTTTTCAAGGTCTCTGTCCCAGCTGTCAGTCTAGCCGCCTGTCATTTCCTGATTTCTGTGTCTCCAGCAGACCCCGCCCCCTACTGGGAATGAAGACCAATGCCAATACAGAGCAGGGATTGGTTCTTCTGGTAGACCTTAGCCAATCACTGAGCAGAATCAACCTCCTTTAGCGAGTTATATACTGTAGCCTTCAAACTCCATTCATTTGTCCACCCTTGTAAAGCTAGCTATTTCTCAAGCTGTTCCCAATTTGACTGAAATGTAAGCATTTTAAGTCAGTATTTCTGTCTCTCCATGTTGGTTAGTAATAATAATCATTCCTCTGCTCCACTGTGAGCTGTAGTCTCCTCCAGGGTAGAGGAGAGGGACCTGCTATCTCCTCATACACACGTTGGTAAGCTCATTTAAAACAACCGTGTGTGGTTTAGCTTATTTAACACCAAATCCACCCTCCCTTTCCACATAAGAGAGGGTCTGCTGTTCTATTCTTCTGTTTCTCATTTAGCCTTGTGAATGTATTACACCAGCCACAAATGAGTGACTTGTGTTGAGCGACACCCCAGAGCAGCTACGGTAGCTAACTATGTGCTGTAATGGGTTACTTCATGTTAATTGATGTCTATTTCAATTTCGGGTTTGATGTGTTTTTGTGTGGACCCCAGGAAGAATCGCTGCTATTTCGGCAAAAGCTGATGGAAACCCGAATAAATAAATATTGAAAGCATCAGACTTCTTGATATGATGTAGACATCATCAAAACCCTACGTGCTGCTTTCGGTCTTCCGCAGCATATTAGTTTTGAATTAATCAAAATTAATCTCCTGCATTAATTGGCTGGCATTATGCAAAACTAAGCTAAGCGTTAATATAGATGAGAGACGTTAAAGTGGGACACGTCTCAACAGATCTCAAGCTTAAAACACTGTGCTCATCTTACTGTTGCTCAAGCTATTCTCTTGATAATTAGCTATCCAGGTTTAGGGTTTTAGTGCTGTGAGTTACTGTTGAAAAGTAAAGGTAGTGATCCAGAAGGAATGAGACATTATTAGATATACAGTGTGTTGTTGATTTTTCTCTACAATAGCAGGAAGGTACGGTTAGTAAGAATGATTGGGGTTGGGCGGAATCATGCAACATTTGTATATGTACAGTACCAGTCAAGTGTGGACACATCTAGTCATTCAAGGGTTTTTCTTTATTGTTACTATGTTCTACATTGTAGAATAATAGTGAAGACATCAAAACTATGAAATAACACGAGTCCTGTAGTAACCAAAAAAGTACTAAAAACATCTAAATATATTTTAGAATCTTCAAAGTAGCCACCCTTTGCCTTGATGACACACTCTTGGCATTCTCAACTTCATGACAAATGCTTTTCCAAATGCTTTTTAAATTTTTTAGTATTTAACCTTTATTTAACTAGGCAAGTCACAAATTGTTATTTACAATGACAGTCTAGGAACAGTAGGTTAACTGCCTTGTTCAAGGGCAGAACGACAGATTTTTACCTTGTCAGCTCGGGGATTCGATCTAGCAACCTTTATGTTACTGGCCCAACGCTCTAACCACTAGGCTACCTGCCATCTTGAAGGAGTTCCCACATATGCTGAGCACTTGTTGGCTGCTTTTCCTTCACGCTGCGGTCCAACTCATCCCAAATCATCTCAATTGGGTTGAGGTCAGGTGATTTGTGGAGGCCAGGTCATCTGATACAGCACTCCATCACTCTCCTTGGTCAAATACCCCGTACACAGCCTGGAGGTGTGTTTTGGGTCATTGTATTGTTGTTAAACAAATGATAGTCCCACTAAGCGTAGACCAGATGGGTTGGCGTATTGCTGCAGAATGCTGTCGTAGCCATGCTGGTTAAATGTGCCTTGAATTCTAAATACATCGCAGACAGTGTCACCAGCAAAGCACCCCCACACCATCACACCTCCTCCTCCACAAAGACACGGCGGTTGGAACCAAAATTCTCAAATTTGGACTCATCAGACCAATGGACAGATTTCCACCGGTCTAATGTCCATTGCTCGTGTTTCTTGGCCCAAGCAAGTCTCTTCTTCTTATTGGTGTCCTTTAGTAGTGGTTTCTTTGCAGCAATACGACCATAAAGGCCTGGTTCTCGCAGTCTCCTCTGAACAGTGCAAAGCTGTCATCAAGTCAAAGGGTGGCTACTTTGAAGAATCTAAAATGTATTTTGATTTGTTTAACTTGTTATGGATAGGGGGCAGTATTTTCACGGCCGGATAAAAAACGTACCCGATTTAATCTGCTTATTACTCCTCCCCAGAAACTAGAATATGCATATAATTAGTAGCTTTGGATAGAAAACACTCCAACGTTTCTAAAACTGTTTGAATGGTGTCTGTGAGTATAACAGAACTCAAATGGCAGGCCAAAACCTGAGAAGATTCTGTACAGGAAGTACCCTGTCTGACCATTTCTTGGCCTTCTTTGTCATCTCTATCCAAAACAAAGGATCTCTGCTGTAACGTGACACTTCCTAAGGCTCCCATAGGCTCTCAGAAGGCGCCAGAACGTTGAATGATGACTTTGCAGCCCATGGCTGAAAAACAGTAGCGCATTTGGTAAGTGGTCAATCTGAGAACAATGAGACGGGTGCGCGCGTGCACGTGAAGAGTCCATTTTAGATTATCAGTCGGAATATTATTGCTATTTTACGAGAAAAATCGCATAAAAATAGATTTTAAACAGTGTTTGATATGCTTCGAAGTACGGTAATGGAATATTTTGACATTTTTTGTCACGAAACGCGCCGGGCGCGTCACCCTTCGGATAGTGTCTTGAACACACGAACAAAAGCCGCTATTTGGATATAACTATGGATTATTTGGAACCAAACCAACATTTGTTGTTGAAGTAGAAGTCCTGGGAGTGCATTCTGACGAAGAACAGCAAAGGTAATCCAATTTTTCTTATAGTAAATCTGAGTTTGGTGAATACCAAACTTGGTGGGTGTCAAAATAGCTAGCCCGTGATGGCGAGCTATCTACTCAGGATATTGCAAAATGTGCTTTCACCGAAAAGCTATTTTAAAATCGGACACCGCGATTGCATAAAGGAGTTCTGTATCCTATAATTCTTAAAATAATTATGTTTTTTGTGAACGTTTATCGTGAGTAATTTAGTAAATTCACCGGAAGTGTTCGGTGGGAATGCTAGTTCTGAACGTCACATGCTGATGTAAAAAGCTGTTTTTTGATATAAATATGAACTTGATTGAACAAAACATGCATGTATTGTATAACATAATGTCCTAGGAGTGTCATCTGATGAAGATCATCAAAGGTTAGTGCTGCATTTAGCTGTGGTTTTGTGTTTGTGACATATGCTAGCTTGAAAAATGGGTGTCTGATTATTTCTGGCTGGGTACTCTCCTGACATAATCTAATGTTTTTGCTTTCGTTGTAAAGCCTTTTTGAAATCGGACAGTGTGGTTAGATAAAGGAGAGTCTTGTCTTTAAAATGCTGTAAAATAGTCATATGTTTGAAAAATGGAAGTTTTCGGATTTTCGAGGAGTTTGTATTTCGCGCCACGCCCAATCATTGGATATTGGAGCGGTGTTCCGCTAACGGAACGTCTAGATGTAAGAGGTTAACACTTTTTTTTGGTTACTACATGATTCCATATGTGTTATTTCATAGTTTTGATGTCTTCACTATTATTCTACAATGTAAATAATAGTAAGAAATAAAGACAAATCCTGAAATGTGTAGGTGTCCAAACTTTTTACTGGTAGTGTATGTCAACAGATGGCTAGCTCATCACTATTTAGATAACTTTTGTGTGAACTTTGCTGTAAACACTCATGGAGCGAACCACGCTATGCTTGTACTGTATTGTACTAGGGTGCTTTTCTGTATCGTCATTGCCTTCCTTTCCTTCTCAGCCCTCAGGAGTAGAGGGGGTTTTGTTATGTAATGTAATGCAGTATTTAGGATTTAGGTGCTGCATGCCCTACTTAGCTACTGTATTTCTCCTCACGGTGTCTGCATCAGTTAGGAGGACCACACTGTATCAGTTTGGATGATCACAATGCATCTGTATCAGTTTGGATGATCACAATGCATCTGTGTCAGTTTGGATGATCACAATGCATCTGTGTCAGTTTGGATGATCACAATGCATCTGTGTCAGTTTGGATGATCACAATGTATTTATGAGGATCCACAGTCTCTGAGTCAGAGCATAATAAATGCACTTATATAGAGAATCATTATGAACATATTTACCAGAACGTATCCACTGAATCAGTATGAACATATTTACCAGAACTTATCCACTGAATCATAATCAACATATTACCAGAACTTATATACAGTGTATCATAATCGACCAAGTAGAACGATTAATACAGAGTCAAACATTTTCATAATAAATAAACATGTTGGGCATGTATGCCTTTTCTTTTGGGTAAAATAAGACTACGGAGACAGTGGGTTATTGACATTTTGCTGCTGCTTTGGGCTTCTTCACTCTGCTCGGTGCAGAACTAAAACACAGAGACAGGCTGTCATCAGCTTTCTCTTCCTTTTGTCAAATGTGTTCCTTTGACTGGACAGACGAGGCAAATATATCGCAGCAGCATGCTTTGGCTGTTTTCTGTCACTCTTTCTCTCGTTCTTTCTGTCATCGGGTGGCATGTAGCCTAGCGTTAAGAGCGCTGGGCCAGTAATTAAAAGGTTGCTGGTTCTAATCCCCAAGCCGACTAAGTGAAAAATCGGTCTGTGCTCTTCAACAAGGCACTAAACTCTATTGGCTCCTGTAAGTCACTCTGGATAAGAGCATCTGCTAAATGACGACTAAAATGTAAAAAAATATGTATTTTTCTTTCACTCCATCTTCCCTCTCCACCTTCACATATGTTTTATTCTCTCTTTATTTTGCCTCTCTCCCTTCCTCCCTCCCCCTCTCTCTGCCCCCTCCTCCCTTCCTCCCCTCCCTTCCTAAGCTGTAGCTAGTGTTGCTACAGAGAGATGTGCATGTCTGGCACTCTGCCCTCTGTACAGGGGATTAACTAAACGCCTCATATTCATGTTCTCATGAAAAATAGAATTTAAAATATGAATGCTCCTCATTTACATATTTATCTCTTTCCCCCCCCCCCAAAAAAAACATCCATACAAAGTGAAACGTGGATCACCTCAGGGGTTTCTATGCGGTGTTATATAATTGGTGGGATAGCTAATGGTTTTTGTATGTTCTCCTCTGTTCCTGAATTAAACTGGCCCACATCCCTTTTAGTGCTGTTAGTGAAGGAAATTGTTTATCAGTGACTGTCCCGTACTAAATACGTAGGTGTTGGGGTCTGCGTCCAGTACCTGGATGTAGTCTTTAAGCGTATGCATACTGTAGCTCTTACGTAATCACAATGCTTCAAACGTGGGACTTAATACACAGCAAATTAGTGAATTCAGAAGAGCCACCTCATGTCACTTTGGATAGGTTGTGTATTTGAATGGGACTTCCAAACCATTTTGGGAGAACTTTTAATTGATTGGTTTGTATTAATTGAAAAGTAACTGGATGTGATGTCTTTAAGCATATACGGTTCTTTCTGAAGTGTTAGGCCTACCGTTATTAACGGGCTGAAATAAGAGTGCAGCTCACGAATCTACTTCAAGCAGTTCCTCATCTTAATCACTTTACATGAGTTCTCTAAAGAGAGAGATACCCGCTGCATTCGTCTTGTCGAACACAAATGTTTGAGTTCAAATGAGTTTTTCAGCTTAATTTCGCAGCATGATGATGTAGAGCACATCAGACTTGTTTCCCATGATCATTTTTCCCTTTCCTCTGTGTAATGAAAGGCAGAATGCAATAGAGCCAAACTGCATCACTTGTCTCAGTCTTCCACCCATAACTTTATATCATCCGCTTTCTCTAGAAATGTCTCTTGTGGTCCAGTTGAGTTAGATTTGTAGAGGCTCTGGAATGGTTTGTTCAGCATCAATGCTTTACTACGACAGAGACTCTTCATGTGGCTAGTCAAGTCTTTCCTCACTATGAAGAGAATGCGTTTCAGTCAGGGAGTCTAATAAACCACATTAATGTTGAAATGAAATCAATTTACTAAATCATTACACCACTCATGGTAAAGCTCTGGTTGGTGCATTTTCAAAAATATTCCCTCTAAGGAGAAATAAGCAACATTAATTTCTAATTGAAGATATTACCTAGAATAGTAGTGTGAATCGTCGGCTAACATATTTAAATAGGGTTCATCCCCACAAGACTACAGTACTGTTAGACTACTGTAATAGTAACTGTAACTCTCAGATAAGACGCTAAGAACAGGATAAACCATGTTGAATTGTTTGTCTTCACGTGTTTTCATTATTACTACTATAAAAGTCGAAGCTCTCATATCTTGCTTTCCCTGCCAGGCGTTCTATTGTCAACGCTCCGCTACGATTACGTCAGTATTCCACAGTATAAAGGAAACTCTGCAGGTGACTGACGCTTCAAAGGAAGAGGAAATTGTTTTGAAAAACAACAACAACTAATTAAAATGAGTTTGTAAAAGTGGTGCGTCAGCACTTTTACCGCAATACTTATGCTCACATTGTTGTGCTGTTGATTTAATTGAATCCTATGTGTTCTATGTGTACTCTAGGTACACCCAGTGTGTTGTTCTGGGCACTGCTGTGATGCGTTAGGTACAAATATTCTCTGTCAGCCTTTACTGCTACGGTTGATTCAATACCGCTGGTTGTTCAGTGAGCAACCCTCCCACTCCCTCCCTTTCTAGAGCTTTTACTGCCCAGAGCTGCTGTTCAGATGGAAGGTCGGAGGAAAGGTGTGGAGGAATGTATACAGGTAGTTAGAAGGTCAGCTGTCAAATAGTGTTCTGGGAGAGGCAGCTAAGATGAATTTTATCTTTGTACAGGAAGTGTGTGCGCGTGCGGGAGAAAGCTTGTGTACGCCTGTCGTTGCTCAATCACTGCTTTGCCCACAGAACATGTCTCGTGTACTAATGAATCCTGTAAAGATGACAGAAGGAGAGCATTTTCCCTGGGGATGTTTTAGCAGGTAACACACAGCCTTGCTCTGTGTGTACGCAGCCCCCAAAGAGAACTGTGGTCCCTCATGATTAGTTCAGATGTTTTGTGGCCCTCACCCCCATCAAAGTGTCCCATCCCTGCCCTATTTAGTGCATTTATTTTGACTAGAGCCCTATAAGAAAGAGGGTACCATTTTGAGACAAACTGAGCCTCCTGAGCCCTGCACGGTGCTGCTGCCCCAAGCAGACAGCAGAGGCGGGATGAGCTTTTTCTCACCAGAGCTGCAGAGCAAACCAGGGGCCTGCAGCAGACCAGGGTAGCCCAGCAGGAAGATGTAGTATAGCGCTAGGCAGAGTGTCCAAACTTATTCACACTGCTAGCCAGGCGCTCCTTCTCTCCTTCTGAGTTGTGTTGCTGTAGGGTTGGCAGAGCTGTATGCGGGGGAGGAGAGAGAGATGAGGCAGTCTGACTGTGAGAAATGGAATGCTTACTAAGGCTTTTCACAAATACTAAAAAGGAAGAGACAAAAGTGCACAAAGAAGAAAACTGCAAGTAATCTGACCTAGTTTCCAGTATTATTCTCTTCTCTCTCTGTTCCAAGCTGTGGTGCAGGAAGCAGATTTCCTTTTCCCCCTCTTAATTAACCCTATCATTAATGAGACCCCAGCTAAAATCGGCTTTTCATTTGTCTGCATGTCCAGCCCTTATATTTAGCCTCATAATGAAGTGTTTTACCATGTTCTTTTCAGGACGACCAGGGCTACAAGTAAAACACAAAGCAATTTGACATAAACAGTTACATTCATGAGTTTTATTGACAAATGTCAATAAAAAAATGTCTGCCAAAGCAAAAACCTGATAAAAAGGAATTTATATGAATGCTGTAAGTACAGAAATGGTTTGCTCAGTGGGAAATGGATATCCAACTTAGTCAGGGACAACTCTGTGGAGTTTGTGACAGACACTATGTCCTGGTATTTCCTATGATCTTCTATGTAGAAGAACCCCTTACCCTTAGAGACTGTGTAGCTTGTGAGCGTCATAGAGCAAAACATGTTCCACGTGTCATGTCTCAGCTTTTCATAGTTTGTAGCTCAAATCATTCTGACTCTACAGACACCTTCAGGTGGCAGGCCAGGTTACTCATTACACACACCGAACCACCTCCAATGCAGATGATTGGGGCACATATCAAGGAAGGACAGTATGCGATTTCTCCTTCCCACATGGTCAGTGGGAGCTTGCCATTAGTATGACTGGTGGCGCCATGGTGACTGTAGAGAGGACTGTCTGATACCATGGTGTAGAGGAGAGTGTCAGAGAGCCCATGGTGACTGTAGAACAGTGTCTGTCAGAGGCCTCATTAGAGAATGACACATCACACATGGCAGAACAGGGCAATTAGCTGTCTGATGAAGGACACCTCAGAACTCAGAGACCAGGCTGCTCGTTTAACCAGCTCTGGTCTCCACCTGGCTGGGGTGTGTTGAAGTAGCAGGGTGGTGGTGGTGGGGGGCATGTTCTTGGCTGAGTGGTGTTATAGGCTGGTGGTAGAAGGGTGGGTGGTTACCACTCAGACGGTACTGTCATTATCTCTACAGGCCAAGTCTTACGTCTGAGAATATACCGTTTTCCCATCGTTGTTCTCTTTCCAATGTTTACTTGGTTATATTTTTAAGTCCTCTTTGTAATCTGCCCTCCCGAGTGGCACAGCGGTCTAAGGCACTGCATCGCGGTGCTAGAGGCGTCACTACGGATCCGGGTTCGAACCTGGGCTGTATCACAACCGGCCGTGATCGGGAGTCCCATAGGGTGGCGCACAATTGGCCCAGCGTTGTTAGGGGAGGGTTTGGCCGAGGGCCTTTACAAGTAGGCCGTTATTGTAAATAAGATTTGGTTCTTAACTGACTTGTCTAGTTAAATAAAGGTAAAATAAATAAATCTAATCTGAGCAGCATTCTGTTGTGTTATTTTGCCAGTTTCACCACCTGCATGAGCTACTGAGTACTGAAGTTGAAAGAAACTCTTTAAAGTCAGCGTCTGAGATTGGATCCAAGTATATGTCTTGGTTCCTGTTCTCTCAGAGCTATTGATGTGAAGCAGCTCCCAACTTGGCCACCAGGAGAAAAGTTCATTTTGAAAACACAACTCTGCAAGGTCAGTTCGTCCTGCTTCATCTTGTGGCTTGCTGGGCTTTTTCTCTCTTCTGCCTACTGTTAAAGTGGGAGTAGTGAGTATTTCTTTTGTTTCTTGTATCAAACGTTTTCTGTCAGGTCACAGGGTCAGACTGTTTCAAAAACATAAACTGCCCTCTGCCTGCTCTGTACTGTATCCTCCTATATAATAATATATACTAAACAAAAATATAAACGCCACATGTAAAGTGTTGGTCCCATATTTCATGAGCTGATCCCCGAAATTTTCCAGAAGTACAAAAATGCCTATTTCTCAGTCTTGTGCACAAATGTGTTTTACATCCCTGTTAGTGAGCATTTCTCCTTTGGCAAGATAATCCATCCACCTGACAGGTGTGGCATATCAAGAAGCTGATTAAACAGCATGATCATTACACAGATGCACCTTGTGCTGGTGACAATAAAAGGCCACACAACACAATGCCACAGGAATGTCCATCAGAGCTGTTGCCAGAGAATTTAATGTTAATTTCTCTACCATAAAGGACGTCCAACATCGATTTAGAGAATTTGGCAGTACATCCAACCAGCCTCACAACCGCAGTCCACATGTAACCACGCCAGCCCACTTCCACATCCGACTTCTTCACCTGCGGGATTGTCTGAGACCAGCCACCCGGACAGCTGATGACTGAGGAGTATTTCTATCTGTAATAAGCCCTTTTGTGGGGAAAACTCATTCTGATTGGATGGGCCTGGCTCCCCAGTGTGTGAGCCTAGTCATGTGAAATCCATAGATTAGAACCTAATACATTTTTTTCAATAGACTGATTTCCTAATATGAACTGTAACTTAGTAAAATTGTAAAAATTGTTGCATGTTGAGTTTTTTATATTTTTTGTTCAGTGAATGTATATACACACACGTATGTAGACACCCCTTCAAATGAATAGATTCGGCTATTTCAGCCACACCGATTGCTACCAGGTGTATACAATCAACCACACAGCCATGCAGTCTCCATAGACGAACATTGCCAGTAGAATGACCTTACTGAAGAACTCAGTGACTTTCAACGTGGCACCGTCATAGGATGTCACCTTTCCAACAAGTCAGTTTGTCAAATTTCTGTCCTGCTAGAGCTTCCCCGGTCAACTGTAAGTGCTGCTATTGTGAAGTGGAAAACGTCTAGGAGGAACTCGGCTACAAAGTGGTAGGCCACTCAAGCTCACAGAACGGGACCGGCGAGTGCTGAAGCGCGCAGAGTGTAAAAATTGTCTGTCCTCAGTTGCAACACTCACTACAGAGTTCCAAACTGCATCTGGAAGCAACAAGAACTGTCAGCACAAGACCTGTTCATCAAGAGCTTCATGACATGGCTGAGCAGCCACACATAAACTTAAGATCACCATGCGCAATGCCAAGCGTTGGCTGGAGTGGTGTAAAGCTCGTGGCCATTGGACTCTGGAGTTGTGGAAACGCGTTCTCTGGAGTGATGAATCAAGCTTCACCATCTGGCATTCCAACGGATGAATCTGGGTTTGACGGATGCCAGGAGAACGCTACCTGCCCGACTGCATAGTGCCCACTGTAAAGTTTGGTGGAGGAGGAATAATGGTCTGGGGCTGTTTTTCATGGTTTGTGCTAGGCCCCTTAGTTCCAGTGAAGGGAAATCTTAAAGCTACAGCATACAATGACATTCTAGACGATCCTGTGCTTCAAACTTTGTGGCAACAGTTTGGGAAGGCCCTTTCCTGTTTCAGTATGACAATGCCCCCGTGCACAAAGCGAGGTCCATACAGAAATGGTTTGTCGAGATCGGTGTGAAAGAACTTAACTGGCTTGCACATAGCCCTGACCTAAACCCCATCGAACACCTTTGGGACGAATTGGAACGCTGACTGTGAGCAAGGCCTAATCGCCCAACATCAGTCCCCAACCTCACTAATGCTCTTATGGCTGAATGGAAGCAAGTCCCCTCAGCAATGTTCCAACATCTAGTGGAAAGCCTTCCCAGAAGAGTGGAGGCTATTATAGCATTAAAGTGGGGGTGAATGAGAAGTCCAGCGCGATAGCTTTGAAGACATGGCAATATGGATGATGGACCAATCAAATGTTACAACTGTTCCATCTTGTTTTTACCTCTGTTATTTTAGGGCATTTTTATTTGTCCACATGCTTTACATGGAAGCCTGTTTCCATTACATAGCCTAATGAAACATTCTGACCTGATGTTGTGGCCAGTCTAAACCCAGTACAGCCATGTTAATAGCGTCATTACAAAGCAGAGTCAAACAGCCACAGCTTAAATATTGAGTTAGACAGGAGACAATAAATAAGTATTGGTTTAATTACCCTCCATCTTGCAGCTGTGATTGGTCCTAAGGGAAACCTCTGATTGTTCAGTCGTCATGGAAGCCAGCAGAGTCGAGTGTGAAGTGAAACATCTATGCTATTGAAAACAAACGACTTGAAAGCAGGCGGCACGTGTTGCATTGAAACGGATGACTTTGTGTCCTAAGCTGTTGTCAGTGATGTCGCTCATAAAAGTCACTTGCTTAACGCTTAGATGTCTTTGTCATGCCTGTAAAATAAAAATGAAAGTGGTTGAGGATTGAGGTTCCAGTCTGATTCTGTTCCCCTGTAGGGTCTTGGTTAGAATGCTGATTGTTTGTGGCCTACATCTAGCCTTGAACACTTTATCTTCCTTTATAATGATGAGGACTTAGCACACTGCCGATTTTAGACTTCTGTTCTGTGTATCAATGGATGCTAATCTGAAAACTGAGCAAAGCAACACACGTTCGCTTAAATAGGCAGTAAGGCCAGGGTTAGACACTACACTAGTAGTAATGAGAGTGGGAGTGAAATGTGTTTTTGCGTATCTTTGGAACATGAACTAGATTACCTCCAGAGACCAAAACAAATCTTTAATATGTTCAGGAGAACGTCAAGAGGCTGAGCTGATAAATGAATGAACAAGGTTTGGTCCGGTCAAACTCAATGAATAAATAATGAGTCATTAAAGATAAGGAGCTGACTTGACCCTGGTACTGAACGGTGTTAGACCTGCATCAGGTATAGTGCAATCCTCTGGGCTCAGCTCCCAGGGTAGATCGCAATGGCACCCTATTCCCTAGTGCACTACTTTTGGCCAGTTGTGTTTTGGACACAACCCAGTGAGGAGAAACCACCACATCTGTTAGCGACAGAACTGTGACAGTCCTGCCAGAGATGTCTGTGTCTTCGGAGAGAAAAAAACAGGCATCTGAAAGGAAGCCCGGAGCCTTTAATCTGGTTGTGACGGGGACATGGGAGGGCTAAGGGACTGGAGGGACAGCGGAGCAGGAGATAGTGACACTCATGTGAGGACACACTGGTGACTCCACACACATCTCTCACGTTCAGCTGAGACTGAGATGGCTTTGCTTTGGCACCTTCAGCAGTTTTTCACTGAGTTCGTTCTGTGATGGTCATCGACGCAACAACTTTGTGGGGAAAGAGAAAGCACTTGGGTAAAAAAAAAATGTCTGGGATGAATGTTTTTATTATGTGGGTGCGTGTTGTCGTGCTGTTTTGCATTTCTGTGTTTTTCATTCCCCTGCTCCTGTATTGAAACAGTGATTGTGGTTTCAGCATGGTTAAGCAAAGCTCCCCAACTCATCCCTCACAACTTGTCCCCTCCTTCTCCTCGCCAAATTACCTTCTTTCATCTTCCTCTGTGTGGCTCTTTAATTAGGTTACAGAAAGAGCCAGGCCCTATGGGCTTGAGCAAAAGTAGTGCACTATAAAGGGAATATGGTGCCATTTGGGACCCAGTGTTGATAGAACTACTTCCTGCATGGTATTAGTGTGTTTTAATATGGTGACTAGTGAGAGGAACTGCTGGTGCACTGTGATAAGTTCTGCATTTTCCATTTGCACTGGCAATACATCTTAGCAGATGAAGAGCCTCCATTTTCTCTTTAGACTCTGGTGTCCTTGAAAAGATTCCATTTGTCTCTTTCTCCCCTTCCTCTCTGTATTGTCTTTCCTCTTTCTTTTTCCCCTTAACTTTTTCTCGCTCTCTCCCTCACTCACACACGCCACAGGCCACACCACACACACGTCTTTGTCCTCCTTTCTCATTCCCTGGATCTCTCTCTCTCTCTCTCTCTCTCTCTCTCTCTCTCTCTCTCTCTCTCTCTCTCTCTCTCTCTCTCTCTCTCTCTCTAAGCAGTGTCAAACTCTGAGCTGTCAGATGTGTTCTCAAGAACAGCTCGGAGCTGCTTGAAGTCTCTGCTGTCGTGTCGGGGCTTCCCCCACACTTCCTTTTACTCTTTCTTTCTCTTTCTTTCTCTATTCCCTCGTCTCGCTCTCTGATGCTCTCTCTCCTCACTTACTCACTCACAGACGCACACACCTCTCTCTCTCGCTCTTTCCTTCTGTAACATCATCACCATCTCTTCCTCTGTATTGTGTAAACTGCATATACTTTGAAGAGACCGATTCACAGACAGAGAGAGAAAATGGAGTTGTATCTAGTCTTTTTTTGGGGGGGGGGGGTATTTAGCACAGTCTTTAGCGTTTGGCACCTACCTCTTTTCCTCTGCACTACCCATCTCTCTCTCTCCTCTTCTCCCCCTTTCTCATCTCCTCTTATCCCCTTTCATCTCTGCTGGTGTTTCCCCTTAGCGTCTCCCTGCGCCACAGGATTGTGGGAAGAGTTTGGAGCCCAGGAGACTCACACAGAGCTGCTACTGCTGCCTGCTCCTAACTACTGGCTGCCCTGCCCTTATCTGTGGGGGAAAATACCCAACACAGAAACACTGGGTTGTCTACTGCTGCAACACGCCAGCTTCTGCAATACCTTCCCCAGCTCATCTAGTCTTATCCGCAATATGTAGGCTGTGTTGGTGTTGTCTGGACTGTCTGTGTGACTAAAATACACGGCTCTGAGACCAGCCGGAGCGCTTCAGGTCATCTTTATCCTCCCAATCCTGTTTTCTCATCTCATTGTGTGCCATTCATATCAGTTACCATCACACTAACACCAGTGTGTGGAGGTGGAATGGCCTGGTGTGGCCTACGGCTGTTAGTTCACCGTCAGTGGGCTGGGGAGCATGTCCTATTGACGCCCTGAATATAATCACCACACACACACACACACACACACACACACACACACACACACACCACACACACACACACACAAACTGCCTCAGGGGGCACACCGCCTCATCACAACCCACAGATGATAGCATTAGGAAGTGATTTCGGATGTGCCTTGTGTCCGTAACACCAGGTAATTAGAGAAAGTTGATTGTCTTCTGTTCTGAATCATCCATGCATGAAGCAGTGTCTGACAGTATGTTAATTAAATCAACCAGACCATAATGATATTGACATGTGGGACAGACACGTGTTCAGCCGATTTACATTCAGTTGAATGCTGACTTGATCACTTAGGTCGAGAAAGCAATCTTTCTAACGGTGGTCATTTAAAGATGCATGTCATGCAGAATGAGTTGTAAACAGTTCTGTAAATTACCATGATAATAGCAAGCTATTTCTATTCAAGTGTTCATTTGACAGTCTGGTCTTGTGGTCTCTCTAAGGCCATTACAGAAAACTTCATATGTCTAACCTCTCTCTCTGGGCTGAGAGCCAATCAATAGTTTAGCCTTTTAGCCAAGCGTGCTCCTTTCAGCATTCACCACAGATCTGCAGCGGGACTGCTAGAATACATCATTTCTCTCCCTGGATAAAAACGTTGAATTCGATAGAGTTGGTGCTCTGAGAGTAAGTGCTTCGAGGAAATGTGAAGAATCCACTTGTGGCCGGTTTGGCCCCTGCTGCTACTACATTACATAGTGATTTCTAGGAGTTCGATAGTGTTAGGCCAGATGATGTTTACAACAACTTTGATGTAGATGTTTCTCTCTGAGTCTCTTCTTCCCCGAGCTGAGTGATTTCAGAAACACCTCAGACCAGTTGTTCTGTTATTGGCTGATCTCAGAGGTTCTAATGAGAACATGCAAATGAAGGAGCTGTTTCAGAAGGTTCCGTCATCTCAGTGTCGTAGCGGAGTCTAGCAGGGTCTGAGAGGAATCATGGGAAAGTCTCCGTTTAGAGAGTTAGTTAACCCTGCTGCAGCACAGCAGGCTGTGGGACTAGACCAGACAGACCGACAAAGAGAGATCTGTCCTCCACCTCTTCTCTCCATTCTCTTTCTCCCCCGCCCCCCTCCCTCTCTGGTTCTTTCTTTCCTTCTCTCTCTCTCTCTGGTTCTTTTTCTGTCCTTCTCTCTCTCTCTCTGGTTCTTTTTCTGTCCTTCTCTCTCTCTCTGGTTCTCTTTCTTTCCTTCTCTCTCTCTCTCTGGTTCTCTTTCTTTCCTTCTCTCTCTCTCTCTGGTTCTCTTTCTTTCCTTCTCTCTCTCTCTCTCGGTTCTCTTTCTTTCCTTCTCTCTCTCTCTCTCTGGTTCTTTTTCTGTCCTTCTCTCTCTCTCTCTGGTTCTTTTTCTGTCCTTCTCTCTCTCTCTGGTTCTTTCTTTCCTTCTCTCTCACTCTGCCTCTTTCTGCCTCTCTTGCTCTCCATCTCTCATAAATATATATATGAATAGAAACCCTAGGGTCTTTTTAATAGAATCTTCCTACTCAGTCATCTCCCTAAGTTGATATAGTGTATGTAATACAGAGGAAAGAGACATTTTGTTCAACTGAATTGAAGTCTCTCTGCTCTGCCTGGACAGCATCCTCAGAGGAACCAGAGTTAGACTTTAGCTCCTAGCCTTTCATTGGACCTTCAGATGAACAGAATACTGGACTTTTAACCGTAGCCACTCCACACTTTCTCCACGCGTTGCAGGCAGTTGGAGCTGAATACCAGTGTTCCTGAGGGCTACTTAAGGAGTACTTGAAGCCCCAAGCTCCTCGCTAATTTGAGACGATAATGATGAGAAAGGGATAGGAAGGAAAAGGGAGAGAAGGATGATCCGAAGGTAGAAAATGCAATATTGTCTAATGAAACAAAGTACATTCCTGATTAAAAACCTGATTAATTGATGAGTTTGTTTTAAAGGGTGAGATGGTGTGTGTGTGTGTGTGTGTGTGTGTGTGTGTGTGTGTGTGTGTGTGTGTGTGTGTGTGTGTGTGTGTGTGTGTGTGTGTGTGTGTGTGTGTGTGTGTGTGTGTGTGTGTGTGTGTGTGTGTGTGTGTGTGTGTGTGTGTTGTATTAATAGCCATGGTGCTTGTGTCTGAGATTGGTTGTAATCATGTGGAGAGGAGAGCAGTGAAGGAACTCCCCGCTGCTGCTGACACACACACACACACAGCCTGCCCCTGAGTTGGACTATTAATGTAGAGCTGTTACACAAATAAACACACACAAACTCTCACACACAAATAAACACACACACACATTCTTCGCTGTCAGCAGCCAGCCTTCACTGTTGAGATCAGTTTGATCACTCCACTTCTCAGATGACAGCCTGCTGAGATGGCCCTGTTTTGATACGACAACCATAATAAAACGTAATGTAACTGCTGTGATAACACAAATACAATACTAGATATAATTCAACTCTGCTCTTAGCCACAACATGACCTTGCTATTACCTCCTAATATGTGTTCTATGGTGACAAACCAAACAGCCTGATGCCAGTAAGTCATTCAGTTGGAAGCATGACAAGACTATTCCATAGTTAGGCCTACACCATTAGGCGACACCTGAAGGTTCAGTATAGAGAGACAGTAATGTTTCACACAGCAGGCTACTGTACTAGACCTGGGCTGCCATTTTAGGAGCTTTTCCTAAACTAAAGTTAGATGACCTCTGACCTTTAACAGTAGAACTGCTGGGCTTCTCAGGAGCTTATGGATCAAATTCATCTACTGTGTTATAAACCTAAATAAATACCATCGTAAAAACTACTGCAACATGTATTTTAGTTTTTCTTGTAATAAAAACACCAGATTGTAACACATTTTATAAATATTATTTGTAGGTTAGATTATTAATAGTAATAGAATCCAGTAACGGTTTCTTTTCACAAAGTAAAAAGGATATCAACCCACAAGCGCGCACGGTCAAATGATTTGCCGTAAACATAAGCACCAACGCTTGATAAATAATGCAAAACACAAATATAAAAGATGAATTGCATAAAGAAACCTTTGAGGAAATATATAATTGAAATGATATAGAAAGAAGTCGTTCCCGCTTTATTTGAAGAGCATCTTATGGGCTTCATAAGCACTACATAGATGCTTTACAAATCACCATATATCATGCTCTCTGAAGATTCATAATGTGTCATAACTGTGTGACATAACACATTTATTTGTTCACATTTATTAAACCTATATAGAGCATGAAATATGTTTATAGATTTGTGTCCCATTTTATGTAGTGCTTATGAAGCCTATATGATTGCTATAGGAAGTCTTCATAAGATGCACATCAAATAAAGCGGGACCGAAGAGTCAGTTGTTGATGTACAAAAGTGATTTGTTGATACATGTAGGCTACGGATACGTTTTGTATTTGCCTACTCTACAGGCCTGAAACGCATTGAAAACACCACAATGTCATACATTAGATTTTTTTTTTTAAAGGTAGATTAGTTGTAGTAGTAGTAGTAGTAGTAGTAGTAGTAGTAGTAGTAGTAGTATGCGCAATAAAGGTAGTAATATAGATAAGAAATAAAACGTGTGAGGGAAGAGAAAAGGAACACTTATATACAGGTAGGTCAGTGCCAGTACTTTTATTCCAGTGTGCAGCGGTACTGGAGGGATTGTAAACAGGGGTAAAAGTGGCTGGTAGCAGAATGAATACCAATTTAAATTTGATCCACCTGAGCGTGTCTGACCACAAGTCAAATGTTTGATGGATCCTTGTTGTCGTTTTCTAATGCCTCTTAAGGGGAGAAGGTAATCAGATTACATTATTGAGTTTAGGTAATCCAAAAGTTACCTTACTGATTACTATTTTGGACAGGTAACTGTAACAGATTATATTTAGAAAGTAACCTAACCAACCACAAGTAAGTAATTAAGTCCAGTAACAGCTTTTTTGTTGATAAATTCAAAGGAAAAGAGTTTTGTCAACCCACAAGGCGTGTGGTCAAATAATTTGCCGTGAACATAAGCTCCACCACTTGTGGTTCATATGGTGCACCACAAAATCAAACGGCAGTGGGCGTCGGCCTTCGGCGGTTCTAGTTTTAATGAACACACTAATCAAGAGTGTTGCTGCTCTGTGGGGGGGAGGGGGTTGGTGAGACGGTTAGGGGGACAAACTGACAGAAGACCACTAATGAGAGAGCCCCCTTCTCTCTGTGGAGGTGTGTGTGTGATGTAATCCTACTGTACACGCTCCCCTACCTACCTCATTAGCATCATGCTAACGAGCCCTCTGCTGCGGAGGTGTCACTGGGGGGAGAGGGGAGATGTCATAGAGCTTGGGGTGGAGGAGGGGAGATGTCATAGAGCTAGGGGTGGAGGAGGGGAGATGTCATAGAGCTAGGGGTGGAGGAGGGGAGATGTCATAGAGCTAGGGGTGGAGGAGGGGAGATGTCATAGAGCTAGGGGTGGAGGAGGGGAGATGTCATAGAGCTAGGGGTGGAGGAGGGGAGATGTCATAGAGCTAGGGGTGGACGAGGGGAGATGTCATAGAGCTAGGGGTGGACGAGGGGAGATGTCATAGAGCTAGGGGTGGAGGAGGGGAGATGTCATAGAGCTAGGGGTGGAGGAGGGGAGATGTCATAGAGCTAGGGGTGGAGGAGGGGAGATGTCATAGAGCTAGGGGTGGAGGAGGGGAGATGTCATAGGGCTAGGGGTGGAGGAGGGGAGATGTCATAGAGCTAGGGGTGGAGGAGGGGAGATGTCATAGAGCTAGGGGTGGAGGAGGGGAGATGTCATAGAGCTAGGGGTGGAGGAGGGGGGGATGTCATAGAGCTAGGGGTGGAGGAGGGGAGATGTCATAGAGCTAGGGGTGGAGGAGGGGAGATGTCATAGAGCTAGGGGTGGAGGAGGGGAGATGTCATAGAGCTAGGGGTGGAGGAGGGGGGGATGTCATAGAGCTAGGGGTGGAGGAGGGGAGATGTCATAGAGCTAGGGGTGGAGGAGGGGAGATGTCATAGAGCTAGGGGGGATGTCATTGAGCTAGGGGGGATGTCATAGAGCTAGGGGTGGAGGAGGGGAGATGTCATAGAGCTAGGGGTGGAGGAGGGGAGATGTCATAGAGCTAGGGGTGGAGGAGGGGAGATGTCATAGAGCTAGGGGTGGAGGAGGGGAGATGTCATAGAGCTAGGGGTGGAGGAAGGGAGATGTCATAGAGCTAGGGGTGGAGGAGGGGAGATGTCATAGAGCTAGGGGTGGAGGAGGGGAGATGTCATAGAGCTAGGGGTGGAGGAGGGGAGATGTCATAGAGCTAGGGGTGGAGGAGTGAGATGTCATAGAGCTAGGGGTGGAGGAGTGAGATGTCATAGAGCTAGGGGTGGAGGAGGGGAGATGTCATAGAGCTAGGGGTGGAGGAGGGGAGATGTCATAGAGCTAGGGGTGGAGGAGGGGAGATGTCATAGAGCTAGGGGTGGAGGAGGGGAGATGTCATAGAGCTAGGGGTGGAGGAGTGAGATGTCATAGAGCTAGGGGTGGAGGAGGGGAGATGTCATAGAGCTAGGGGTGGAGGAGGAGAGATGTCATAGAGCTAGGGGTGGACGAGGGGAGATGTCATAGAGCTAGGGGTGGAGGAGGGGAGATGTCATAGAGCTAGGGGTGGAGGAGGGGAGATGTCATAGAGCTAGGGGTGGACGAGGGGAGATGTCATAGAGCTAGGGGTGGACGAGGGGAGATGTCATAGAGCTAGGGGTGGAGGAGGGGAGATGTCATAGAGCTAGGGGTGGAGGAGGGGAGATGTCATAGAGCTAGGGGTGGAGGAGGGGAGATGTCATAGAGCTAGGGGTGGAGGAGGGGAGATGTCATAGAGCTAGGGGTGGAGGAGGGGAGATGTCATAGAGCTAGGGGTGGAGGAGGGGAGATGTCATAGGGCTAGGGGTGGAGGAGGGGAGATGTCATAGAGCTAGGGGTGGAGGAGGGGAGATGTCATAGAGCTAGGGGTGGAGGAGGGGAGATGTCATAGAGCTAGGGGTGGAGGAGGGGAGATGTCATAGAGCTAGGGGGGAGGAGGGGAGATGTCATAGAGCTAGGGGTGGAGGAGGGGAGATGTCATAGAGCTAGGGGGGAGGAGGGGGGGATGTCATAGAGCAAGGGGTGGAGGAGGGGGGATGTCATAGAGCTAGGGGTGGAGGAGGGGGGATGTCATAGAGCTAGGGGTGGAGGAGGGGGGGATGTCATAGAGCAAGGGGTGGAGGAGGGGGATGTCATAGAGCTAGGGGTGGAGGAGGGGGGGTGTCATAGAGCTAGGGGTGGAGGAAGGGAGATGTCATAGAGCTAGGGGTGGAGGAGGGGAGATGTCATAGAGCTAGGGGTGGAGGAGGGGAGATGTCATAGAGCTAGGGGTGGAGGAGGGGAGATGTCATAGAGCTAGGGGTGGAGGAGGGGAGATGTCATAGAGCTAGGGGTGGAGGAGGGGAGATGTCATAGAGCTAGGGGGGGATGTCATAGAGCTAGGGGTGGAGGAGGGGAGATGTCATAGAGCTAGGGGTGGAGGAGGGGAGATGTCATAGAGCTAGGGGTGGAGGAGGGGGGGATGTCATAGAGCTAGGGGTGGAGGAGGGGAGATGTCATAGAGCTAGGGGTGGAGGAGGGGAGATGTCATAGAGCTAGGGGGGGGATGTCATAGAGCTAGGGGTGGAGGAGGGGAGATGTCATAGAGCTAGGGGTGGAGGAGGGGAGATGTCATAGAGCTAGGGGTGGAGGAGGGGGGGATGTCATAGAGCTAGGGGTGGAGGAGGGGGGGGTGTCATAGAGCTAGGGGTGGAGGAGGGGGGGATGTCATAGAGCTAGGGGTGGAGGAGGGGAGATGTCATAGAGCTAGGGGTGGAGGAGGGGAGATGTCATAGAGCTAGGGGTGGAGGAGGGGGGATGTCATAGAGCTAGGGGTGGAGGAGGGGGGGATGTCATAGAGCTAGGGGTGGAGGAGGGGGGGATGTCATAGAGCTAGGGGTGGAGGAGGGGGGGATGTCATAGAGCTAGGGGTGGAGGAGGGGGGGATGTCATAGAGCTAGGGGTGGAGGAGGGGAGATGTCATAGAGCTAGGGGTGGAGGAGGGGGGGATGTCATAGAGCTAGGGGTGGAGGAGGGGGAGATGTCATAGAGCTAGGGGGGATGTCATAGAGCTAGGGTGGAGGGGGGAGATGTCATAGAGCTAGGGGTGGAGGAGGGGAGATGTCATAGAGCTAGGGGTGGAGGAGGGGAGATGTCATAGAGCTAGGGGGATGTCATAGAGCTAGGGGTGGAGGAGGGGGGGATGTCATAGAGCTAGGGGTGGAGGAGGGGAGATGTCATAGAGCTAGGGGTGGAGGAGGGGGGATGTCATAGAGCTAGGGGTGGAGGAGGGGGGGATGTCATAGAGCTAGGGGTGGAGGAGGGGGGATGTCATAGAGCTAGGGGTGGAGGAGGGGAGATGTCATAGAGCTAGGGGTGGAGGAGGGAGATGTCATAGAGCTAGGGGTGGAGGAGGGGAGATGTCATAGAGCTAGGGGTGGAGGAGGGGAGATGTCATAGAGCTAGGGGTGGAGGAGTTGAGCTGTCATAGAGCTAGGAGTGGAGGAGGAGAGGTGGGCATGTTGAACCCTTCACCCCCCTGGAGGGAGTCCCTTGGTCTCTTGAATACATGTCCTATCCTCTCTCTGTTTGGTTTCACCTCTCTCAATTCAAGGGGCTTTATTGGCATGGGAAACCTATTTTAACATTGCCAAAGCAAGTGAAATAAACAAAAAGTGAACCCTAAATATTACACTCACACAAGTTCCAAAACAATAGACATTTCAAATGTCATATTCTGTCTATATATACAGTGTTATTACAATGTGCAAATAGTTCAAGTAAAAAAGGGAAAACAAATAAACATAAATGTGGGTTGTAATTTACACTGGTTGCCCTTTTCTTGTGGCAACAGTTCACAAATATTGCTGCTGCGATTGCACACTGTGGTATTTCACCCAATAGATATGGGAGTTTATCAAAATTGGATTTGTTTTTGAATTCTTTGTGGGTCTGTGAAAATCTGAAGGAAATATGTG
Source organism: Salmo salar (assembly GCF_965601325.2). Taxonomy (NCBI): domain Eukaryota; kingdom Metazoa; phylum Chordata; class Actinopteri; order Salmoniformes; family Salmonidae; genus Salmo; species Salmo salar. Next base: position 78,045,933 of record NC_138304.1, on the reverse strand, counting down.
CCTCTAATATATCATATATTTGTTAGGAGGTTGGGAAATGCAGCTCAGTTTCCACCTCATTTTGTGGGCAGTGTACGCACAGCCTGTCTTCTCTTGAGAGCCAGGTCTGCCTACGGCAATCTTTCTCAATTACAAGGCTATGCTCACTGAGTCTGTACATTGTTTTGGGTCAGTCACAGGGGTCCGGTATTCTGCCACTGTGTACTCTCTGTTTTGGGCCAAATAGCGTTCTAATTTGCTCCGTTTTTTTGTTCATTCTTTCCAATGTGTCAAGTAATTATATTTTGGTTTTCTCATGATTTGTTTGGGTCGAATTGTGTTGTTGTCCTGGGGCTCTGTGGGGTTTGTGTTTGTGAACAGAGCCCCAGGACCAGCTTGCTTAGGGTACTCTTCTCCAGGTTCATCTCTCTGTAGGTGTTGGCTTTATGGAAGGTTTGGGAATCACTTCCTTTTAGGCAGTTATAGAATTTAACAGATCTTTTCTGGATTTTGATAATTAGAGGGTATCGGCCTCTTATTATTCCTGTTACATTGCACAACCTTCAGTGTTATTTCATAATTACGTACAATTCTGGCAAATTAGTTCGCAACGAGCCAGGCGGCCCAAACTGTTGAATATACCCTGACTGCGTGCAATGTAAAATGACACAATTTCCCTAGTTTAATATTGCCTGCTAACCTGGATTTCTTTTAGCTAAATATGCAGGTTTAAAAATATATATACTTCTGTGTATTGATTTTGAGAAAGGCATTGATGTTTATGGTTAGGTACAGTCGTGCAACGATTGTGCTTTTTTCGCAAATGCGCTTTTGTTAAATATATAAAATATACCCTGACTCTGTTGCAAGAGCAATTACACATTTTCCCTAGTTAAAAGAAATTCATGTTAGCAGGCAATATTAACTAAATATGCAGGTTTAAAAATATACACTTGTGTATTGATTTTAAGAAAGGCATTGATGTTTATGGTTGGAGCAACGTGTAACTAAGCGATTATATGCAACGCAGGACAGGCTAGATAAACTAGTAATATCATCAACCATGTGTAATTAACTAGTGATTATGATTGATTGTTTTTTATAAGATAAGTTTAATGCTAGCTAGCAACTTACCTTGGCTTCTTACTGCATTCGCGTAACCTCGTGGAGTGCAATGTAAAGCAGGTGGTTAGAGCGTTGGACTAGTTAACCGTAAGATTGCAAGATTGAATCCCTGAGCTGACAAGGTAAAAATCTGTCGTTCTGCCCCTAAACAAGGCAGTTAACCCACCATTCCTAGGCCGTCATTGAAAATAAGAATGTGTTCTTAACTGACTTGCCTAGTTAAATAAAGGTCTAAAAAAAATATATATATAAAATCGGCCAAATCGGCGTCCAAAAATACCGATTTCCGATTGATATGAAAACTTGAAATCGGCCCTAATTAATCGGCCATTCTGATTAATCGGTCGAGCTCTAATTTAGTTAATATTGCCTGCTAACATGAAATTGTCACATCTCTAGCGTTTATTGCACGCAGAGTCATGGTATATGCAACAGTTTGGGCCGCCTGGCTCGTTGCGAACTAATTTGCCAGAATTGTACGTAATTATGGCATAACATTGAAGGTTTGGCAATGTAACAGGAATATTTAGACTTAGGGATGCCACCCGTTAGATAAAATACGGAACGGTTCCCTATTTCACTGACAGGAAAAACTTTTTGTTTTCGAGATGATAGTTTCCGGATTCGACCATATTAATGACCAAAGGCACGTGTGTGTTATTATGTTATAATTAAGTCTATGATTTGATAGAGCAGTCTGACTGAGCGGTGGTAGGCAGCAGCAGGCTCGTAAGCATTCATTTAAAACAGCACTTTCGTGCGTTTTGCCAGCAGCCCTTCGCAATGCATTGCGCTATTTATGACTTCAAGCCTATCAACTCCCAAGATTAGGCTGGTGTAACCGATGTGAAATGGCTAGCTAGTTAGCCGGGTGCGCGCTAATAGCGTTTCAAACGTCACTCGCTCTGAGACTTGGAGTAGTTGTTTCCCCTTGCTCTACATGGGTAACGCTGCTTCGAGGGTGGCTTTTGTCGATGTGTTCCTGGTTCAAGCCCAGGGAGGAGCGAGCAGAGGGACGGAAGCTATACTGTTACACTGGCAATACTAAAGTGCCTATAAGAACATCCAATAGTCAAAGGTATATGAAATACAAATCGTAGAGAGAGAAATAGTCCTATAATAACTACAACCTAAAACATCTTACCTGGGAATATTGAAGACTCATGTTAAAAGGAACCACCAGCTTTCATATGTTCTCATGTTCTGAGCAAGGAACTTAAACGTTAGCTTTTTTACATAGCACATATTGCACTTTTACTTTCTCCAACACTTTGTTTTTGCATTATTTAAACCAAACTGAACATGTTTCATTATTTATTTGAGGCTAAATAGATTTTATTGATGTATTATATTAAGTTAAAATAAGTGTTAATTCAGTATTGTTGTAATTGTCATTATTACAAATAAATAAATAACAAAATTGGCCGATTAATCGGTATCGGCCTTTTTGGTACTCCAATAATCGGTATCGGTGTTGAAAAATCATAATCGGTCAACCTCTAAACTAAATATGCAGGTTTAAAAATATATACTTGTTTATTGATTTTAAAGAAAGGCATTGATGTTTATGGTTGGGTACATTGGTGCAACGACTGCTTTTTTCGCAAATGAGCTTGTTAAATCATCACCCGTTTGGCGAAGTAGGCTGTGATTCAATGATAAATTAACAGGCACCGCATCGATTATATGCGGTGCCTGTTAGATAAACTAGTAATATCATCAACCATCTGTAGTTAACTAGTGATTATGTTAAGATTGATCGTTTTTTATAAGATAAGTTTAATGCTAGCTAGCAACTTACCTTGGCTTCTTGCTGCCCTCGCGTAACAGGTAGTCAGCCTGCCATGCAGGCTCCTCGTGGAGTGCAATGTAAGGCAGGTGGTTAGAGCGTTGGACTAGTAACCGGAAGGTTGCAAAAACGAATCCCAGAATCCCCCCTGAACAAGGCAGTTAACCCCCGTTCCTAGGCTGTCATTGAAAATAAGAATGTGTTCTTAATCTGACTTGCCTAGTTAAATAAAGGTGGGGGGAGAAAAAAAATCGGCAAATCGGTGGCCAAAAATACTGATTACCGATTGTTATGAAAACTTGAAATCGGCCCTAATTAATCGGCCATTCCGATTAATCGGTCGACCTCTAGTGTCTAGTGTTGTTTTCGTGTGGTTTAGGCCACGACCATTACAGTAGGTATGAGCAGAGCATGTTGAGCATCTGATACATACCTCTTAGGTTGCAGGATGGGGCTTGGGCAGTGTATTAGTGGAGGTTGGGCCTGTTGCTCTGCTCACAGCCTGGGCATATGTCCTGCTGTCATATTGAGGTCCTTGATGCAGGGGCGGGGGGCCAGAAGGGGCATAGGTCTGATCTGGGGGGGGGCTGTATAGGGTGTGGCCAGGGTTTGTTTGGGGTGGTCTCAGCTGGTTGGGGTGTGGCTGGTGATGCTGTGGTCTGGGTGTAGGCTCTCTTGCCGTGGGATCTCTCGATGCTGGTCCTTCGGGAGGGTGTCTCGCTGGTCTGGGCAGGGTGTACGTTGCTCTGTTGCTCCTGTGTGAGGTGCTGGGGCTGCATCAGTCTCTCGCTCTGTCTGTCTGTCGCTCTGTCTATCGCTCTCTCTCCTTTAACTGGAATAGAAAGGAAAGGCTGATGTATCACATGCCGTGTGCTCTCTCTGTGACTTTCTCTCTATTACTGCCTCTTTTTCTCTCTCTGTATTTCTCAGCCTTTTGTGAATGGCGTCGGCTGGGGGAGAATAGAACTAGAGCAGCAGTAACTAGACAGCTCCAGTAGAATAAGACTAGCTGCAGCTCTGTGGAGAACAGAGGAGTCGTACCGTCTCATTACATCAGACTGTTCTCAGGGGTGTTACTGTTAGAGCAGTCTTGTGTGGAACAAGGCAAATGATGAATCTTCAATATAGTGGTGAGACCTTTTCATGTTGGACAGGGATATAGGAGATTTGGTACATCAGTAACACCCTGTTCTGTCTGAATAGCGTTGTGATGGTTACCAAAGACCCCCACATGGCTGTAATACTGTTCAGTTTTCATATCTGGTTGTTTCCTCAACATTGTTGCTGTTGTGTATTGCTCTTTCTGGTAATGGCTAAATGACATGCCTTCAGTATGATCTATACCCATTACGTAACGTCATATTAGGAGACCATTCCGTTTGTGTCAATAGCAGTAAGTGTCAAGACAAAAGGTTTTACTCATCAACCATTCTCTCCCTCTCTCTCCAGGGGACAGAAGCGCAAGCTTGCTGAGGCCGAGGAGGAGGAAGTGGAGGAAGAGGGGGAGTCGGCGGACGAGTCCACCAAGGATTCTAATGAGGAAGAGGAAGGAAGCAGCTCAGAGGCTGATGAGATGGCCGCTGCCCTGGATGCGGAGCTCAACGACTTCATTTGACAAGGATGAATTTGATTGGACAAATGAACTGGGCATTTGATTGGACGTTTGTGAAAGAGTGTGAGGCATCGAAGTTACCCCAGCAGATTTACATCCAGGTGGTGCCTGAATCTTTGTCTCTACGCTGTGTGCCTGTGTGTGTGTGGATGTGTTTTAACGAGGTTGAATGTGTTGTACAGAATGAAAAGGTAGGTTAGTACAGTAGGAAAACGTCGGTGTGTAAATATAGTTGTAGATCATTGTTAGGGTTAATGTAGAAACTTTCGACAGTTGTTTTATTGTAAGATAAAAATAGGAGAGATTTTGGCTAATTTAGTATTACTTGAGTTTGTTTTCATATTAAGACTTTTATATAAATTCAACAAATTACTTAATTCATTGGTCGTATGATGCCAAAGAGTTTGAACTAGGCCAATCAGAGCCTGCAGCTAAACATTTTACTCTGACGTCACATCCTGTGTTCCTATTTCCTGTTGTTTTTTAGGGGTTAATCATTAAAATATTGTTACCAGCAGAATGACTAAGACGCCTGAATGTGTCCCATTGGATCTTTTCCTCTCTGTTGTTCTTCTTTACCGTGGCGTTGGTACCAGAGACATATATAGAGATCGATATGTATGTATGACTCTGGTTGGTACCTTTTAGGAAGTCAACTGAGCTATATCTGAGACAAACACCCAGGATGCACTGCAATATCAACATCTTCATTTTACAACCATTAGTTATCACCAGTTTATCTTCTGACTGGCCTGGCTGAAAGCTCAAAGCAGGAAGTATATAAGCTACACTGTGGCGGCAGTCCTGGCTCTACCAATGAGCTGTGCTGGTCCTCCTGGCTCCTCCAATGAGCAGTGCCAGTCCTCCTGGCTCCACCAATGGTCTTGATCAACCTTTCCAACACCAACTTCAAAAGTTACCTGGTCGAGAGAGAGGATGCTAGTGCCCAAAAGGTCATTCTGACATGACTTTCACCATTTTAAAGTACTTAGCTGGGTGGGACTTCCTATGGGTTAAGGAAGGATCACATAATTCCATCCAACTCATCAGTAGGGATCAGCCAATGAATTACACTCGTGAGCAAACATTCCATAACTGCAGGTGGTAGTAAATCGCCAACTTTGGCTTTATACCTGTTCAAACAACACACTCCTGGTGGCAGTATACACCCTTTGTTTTTTTGCTAACTCCTAGAAGAAGAAAATTGACTACTTCAAAATGGAGATGACCTCAATGGTGCTGCCCGTGCTCTCACAGACGCTTTAATGGGCCAGATGCAACTATGGTCGAGACTAATTCACCTGTCAAAGGGTTAGGTTCGAGACCCACCAACCAGGTCACTGTCTCAACCTCCACTCACTGGAGCCTGTGATTGGTGGAGCTATTTGTTTTGCTTTATTACCATTCTTCTTATTAGGTCTTATAGCTACTTCTAGCAGGTGATTTATGTTTTAGCCACTTGCAGAGGCATTGATTTACTAACAGCAAGTGTCCCAGTCTCAACTGCTCTTAGTAGGAACATCGAACGTTCAGGCAGCTGCACAGACACTATGGAGGCTCTAGTTTAGAGCGCCCAGTTAAATTGTGTTTGAGAGTATTGTTAAACTCTAAATGGTTAAATGAGTGAGAAATAGATGTCATTGTTCAATAGTTTGAGTGGGCAACATATACTATCACCTTAAATTGACATGTTGAATTATTTTGACATATATACAATTATTTTATACAGCGCAAATTTCCCTATTGTGGACAGTTTGTGTTGCTACTTTACACAAGCTTGCATTTTCACTCCGTAACATTTTGTGGAATTACACGTCCTTTTTACATCAGATTGGTGATGTTAATATAAAAGTTTATAGTCATCACGATGACGTAAGATAAATTGCTTAAAACAAATAAATATCTTTGGTTTTATACTGTTGATTTTTATCACACGCACTGCCAAGTGCAGGACTTAGAATGCAGAGTTAATTTTCAAATTCTTAAATGCCAGAAATTGGGTCAGTCTCTATAAAAGTAGCTGGCCACACACCAATACATGGATTTGACAGTCAAACTATCACTTAAATAGCATCCAACTGTTGTCACTGTTGATATTTCCTATGACGTGTCGTGAATCATTGAAGTTAACGGAAATTGTGGTTTTCTGCCTTTTCCTTGATGGCAGCCTCCAGAAATGAACACCCGATATTTCAAAGAACAGATGTAAGCCTTCTACAAGTTCTCATCTAACCAAGCATGTACAGTGCCTTGAGAAAATATTCACACCCCTAGACTTGTTCCACATTTTGTGTTCCAGCCTGAATTTAAAATGGATGAAATTGAGATTTTATTTGTCACTGGTCTGCACACAATACCCCATAATGTCAAAGTGGAATTGTTAACAATTGTATTAAAAATGAAAAGCTGAAATGTCTTGAGTCAATATGAGTTGAACTCCTTTGTTATGGCAAGCCTAAAGTTCAGGAGTCAAAATGTGCTTAACAAGTCACATAAGTTAAAATAATAGTGTTTAACATGATTTTTGAATGACTACCTCTTCTCTGTACCCCACACATACAACTATCTGTAAAGTCCCTCAGTCGAGCAGTGAATTTCAAACACAAATTCAACCACAAAGACCAGGTTTTCCAATGCCTCGCAAAGAAGGGCACCTATTGGTAGATGGGTAAAAAAAACAGATATTGAATATCCCTTTGAGCATGGTGAAGTTATTAATTACATTTTGGATGGTCTATCAATACACCCTGTTACTACAAAGATACAGCCGTCCTTCCTAACTCGGTTGCCAGAGAGGAAGGAAAGAGAACTGAGGATGGATCAACAACGTTGAAAGAGTGAATAGAAGGAAGCCTGTACCAAATAAAAATATTACAAAACATTAATCCTGTTTGCAACAAGGCACTAAAGAAATAATGCAAAAAATAAGACAAAGCAATTAACTTTTAGTGCTGAATACAAAGTGTTTTTGGGGGGCAAATCTAATACAACACATTACTGAGTAAGTACCACTCCATATTTTCAAGCATAGTGGTGGCTGCATCATGCTTGTAATCATTAAGGACTGGGGAGTTTTTCAGGATAAAAAAGAAAAATAATTGAGCTAAGCACAGGCAAAGTCCTAGAGGAAAACCTGGTTCAGTCTGCTTTCCACCAGACACTGCGAGATGAATTCACATTTCAGCAGGACAATAACCTACAACACAAGGCCAAATCTACACTGGAGTTGCTTACCAAGAAGACATTGAATGTTCCAGAGTGGCTGAATTACAGTTTTGACTTAAATCTACTGGAAAATGTATGGCAAGATCTGAAAATGGTTGATCAACAACCAATTTGACAGAGCTTGAAGTATTTTGAAAATTATAATGGGCAAATGTTGCACAATCCAGGTGTGGAAAGCTATTAGACTTACCCAGAAAGACTCACAGCTGTAATTGGTGCTTCTACGAAGTATTGACTCAGGGGTGTGAATACTTATGTAAATAGTTATTTCATCTCCCCCCTCTCGCGCGATTGTTTTCAACATGTTAATCAGTATGAGTGATTGATAAAACATTGTTGCTTCTCTAGCCGACTGTGTTCTGGTTGTTAGTGATATAAACATTTCTCCTCTCCCCCCCAACCCCTAATCTATAAGTGAGTGTTTTTTTTGTGTAGTTTATTTAAAAAAAACAAGTAATATGATTACTATTGTTGCACATGCATGTGTAGATGCTTAGGTTTTCAATATCACAAACTGTTTGTGCATATTGGTTATTAATTTGGGCACTTTAAAACTCTGTTTTGACATTGGGCTATTTATTAAAATGTCTTGTCAACAGAAAGCAGTGACAGCATAATTTTCAAGTGAACTTTGAACGTTCATTTCCAATTGCACTTAAGGTAAAAACTGCTGAATGAGTCCAAAAACGTGCTGTGATTGATTTATTTTGATGATATACCAGATATCACCAAAAACAGGTTTTCCCTGCCTACTCTTAGGTAGTGTTGGAATCCAGGGCTGGGATTGTTCAGGGGTGAGAGGTCAGGAGTTAAAACGCTGTGCCCCTGTGATGCTGGGTCCTCACCCAGAACATTAACTGCCACTGTACCGTGTCTCCTTGACTCTGTCACATTATTAACCTTATTAGATAGATTAAGATTAAATAGTTTATTATGGTTGGGACATTCACCCCACTCTTGGCTTTCTCTATTCAATTTTTGTTTGTTGTGTTTTTATTTTCAATGAAAAGACTATATATAAATACTTTACATTCTATTTCATACTTGACCTGACAGAAAATACTTTTCATTTAATAAAGATTTGTTTATTCATTTGTCTTTGAAATGACCGTTTGAGAGAGACAATCTCTCTTTCTCTCTCGGTGTGTGTGTGTGTGTGTGTGTGTGTGTGTGTGTGTGTGTGTGTGTGTGTGTGTGTGTGTGTGTGTGTGTGTGTGTGTGTGTGTGTGTGTGTGTGTGTGTGTGTGTGTGTGTGTGTGTGTGTGGGGGGGGGGGGGGGGGGGGGGAGAAGAAGAACAAGTAGCGAGTTCCCAGAAGAAAAGCAGGTTGCTACCCAGCTCAGTGGTGGCATTTAGCAGCAGTCGATAGAGATTTGTTCAGCCAGTCAGACGAACAACAAATTTACAAACAATGTCTCTGTTGGAGGGACAGCCGACCGTCCATTACCTGCTGCTCAGACATGGAGTGTGCACACACACACACACCATACACACTATATTCATCACACACACACACACACACACACACATCTCTGGACCTCATTTCCTCACCACCATGTTACAGGAAAAAACTATTACTTCAACATACGATCATAAGATTGAGTTGATAAACTGTCAGTGAGCCACGTGACTTTACGATAAGATGATTGGATATGAGCTGAGACTTTGTTGCTGTGGCTTCTTGGGATATGAATGAATTCTCCCTCTCTCTCTTCACTGTCAGTATGTCTACTAAAGCTCTGTAGAGTCTACCATCTCCATTAGACAGACGTCTATCTACCTATCCATGGTACTGAAAAATGCCTTGACAGAAAACAACTTTTCCTCCATTATTCTGATGTTCGGCTGACTATAAGTATAGATTTGGGACATTTTTCATGAGTAATATTAAAATCACTCTCCGAGAGGCTTACTCGCTAGGAGAACTATAGTCACACGATTTTAATAGCACCTACGACATTGATCAATGGAAAATGTATTGTGTCTGAAGAAACCCAATCCCGGCCACCTTTAGGCCCTGTGCCAGACATCCCTCTCACTCAACTTATAATTGATACTTGTGTAATAATGTGTAATGAATGGAGTGTATTGTATCGTGTGCGTCCCTAATGGCACCCTGTTCCCTATATACACTACCATTCAAAAGTTTGGGGTCACTAGAAATTTCCTTGTTTTTTAAAGAAAAGGAAAAAAATTGTCCATTAAAATAACATAAAATTGATCAGAACATTGTTAATGTTGTACATTTCTATTGTAGCTGGAAACAGCAGTTTTTTTTTATGGGAATATCTACATAGGCGTACAGAGGCCCATTATCAGCAACCATCACTCCTGTGTTCCAATGGCACGTTGTGTGACCATCGTTATGATTGGAGGAAAAAGGGGGAGGTTTGCAAGCCGAAGAACACCATCCCAACTGTGAAGCACGGGGATGGCAGCATCATGTTGTGGGGATGCTTTGCTGCAGGAAGGACTGGTGCACTTCACAAAATAGATGGCATCATGAGGCAGGAAAATTATGTGGATATATTGAAGCAACATCTCAAGACATCAGTCAGGAAGTTAAAGCTTGGTTGCAAATGAGGCTTCCAAATGGACAATGACCCCAAGCATACTTCCAAAGTTGTGGCAAAATGGCTTAAGGACAACAAAGTCAAGGTATTGGAGTGGCCATCACAAAGTACTGACCTCAATCCAATAAAACATTTGAGGGCAGAACTGAAAAAGCGTGTGCGAGCAAGGAGGCCTTCAAACCTGACTCAGTTACACCAGGTCTGTCAGGAGGAATGGGCCAAAATTCACCCAACTTATTGTGGGAAGCTTGTGGAAGGCTACCCGAAACGTTTGACCCAATTTAAACAATTTAAAGGCAATGCTACCAAATACTAATTGAGTGTATGTAAACTTCTGACCCACTGGGAATGTGATGAAATAAACAAAAGCTGAAATAAATCATTCTCTCTGCTATTATTCTGACATTTCACATTCTTAAAATAAAGTGGTGATCCTAACTGACCTAAACTTTTTACTAGGATTAAATGTCAGGAATTGTGAAAAACTGAGTTTATATATCTAAATGGCTAAGGTGTATGTAAACTTCTGTCTCCAACTGTATATAGTGCATTGCTAGTGCATAAAATAGGGAATAGGGTGCCATTCTAGACACAACCATCCTTTCATTCTAATGTATGGAACCTTTCTCCTTCTCATCGTCACAGAGACACTTTCTGTATGAGCGTCACACAGCAGGAGTCATCATGTAGAAGTTGATTAGTAGTTTGTAATGTTGACATGGGATGGAGACTGAGGGACTGTAACTGGGGAGAAATAATAAATGAATACCTTTGTAGCAGATTGCTTTGCAAAAACATGACTTCCAAAGTATTTTAAAATAATTTTCATTTTAACTATATTCTTATTCTCCATGCAAAGTGCATAGAATATAACGTAGTTTGTTTTTGTGGCTGATACATTTCTTCAGAGATTATATTCAGTGTCAAATGATTGTTTTCCATTAGGAGTGATGTAAAATACAATATAGAAATCTCTATACAGATATATTATGCAGGCTTTACAGTTGTGTGTTTTATGCCATTAAATCATTGAAATGGGAGCCCAGGTTTTCCATCTCCCTACATCCCTGCCTCCATTCCTCCATTTCTCTCTCCCTCCATCCCCCTCAGTCAGGAGGTCTTAGAGTGGCAGGGTAGATGAGGAACCACCCCGAGACCTTGTCTCCTAAGGACGAGAAAATGCCTCCTGTTCCAGATGATTGATAGATAGATCGTTTCTGCCGAGTTGGCTTTTCCTCTCCTTTCTTCTGTTCTGCTGTATTGTCTCCTGTTTTAGGTGTCACTCACATCTGTCTCCAGCCAGACTGACATAAACTGGATATACAAAAGTATGTGGACACCCCTTCAAATGAGTAGATTTGGCTATTTAAGCCATGATTTTGGAATGAGATGTTCGATGAGCAGGTGACCACATACTTTTGGTCATGTGGTGTACTTTACCTCCCAGCCAATGGTCATTCTGGTCTGGTTGACAGGTAAAAAGCAGTCTATCTCAGCCGCTCCCTGGGGGCGGGAGTGTTTGAGACGTTGAATCACTGTGGAGAGGAGAGAGAAGAGGAGACCACAGAAGAAGAAGAGCTTCTGACCTCAAGGTCTTTCCTGGATAAATACTGGTAATATAAGAGAAGAGGAGACTACATAAACTATCATTGATGAAGGTTCGGTTTCACAGATTAAAAGATGAAGTCTCACAGGGCGTCTCTGTTTCAACATGGAGTGAAGCCTTCTGCTTCTTCCTGTTACCTGACCTTCTGTACTGCCTCATCACCCTGCTGCTGTCTCCATGTACAGTACCTGTAGTTGTAAGCTGGACAGGTTGCCATTTCAGAGATTAGTTCAAGGGAGGCAGGTTTGATACATGAGCTGTAGTCTCTGGGTTCTGGGTTCCGAGATTACATGAGCTGTCAACTATGATATGTTTAGCTTTTGTAACAAGTAGGTATCTCTACTCTTTTTATAGTATCTTGTCCTCTACTCTTTAAAGGTAGCGGTTTCCCCCTGTGAACGTAGACATTTCCTGAAGGTGCAGACATTTTGTTGGTGAGCAAGTTGGCCATCCTAACGCTCTCCCCACGATACCACCCTGACACAGGGATGTTAGAATGTCAGGCTTTGCTCTTCTGCATGTAGGCCAGCAAGAGGAGGCTGAACTGGCTTAGCCGAAAGGTCTTCAAACAGAAAGTTTCTGTTAACGGGAAATTGAGGACGGAAAATAAACCTGAGTTCACCATGTAGCAGCAGTAGCATCAAAGTTATTGCTTGAATCCATTCAGATCAATGTGGCTTGTGTGACATGTACTTTTGATTGATGCATCATTCTTCTTTAGTGTCAATTATCAAAAAGTGCACAACTTCCCAGTGGAATTGATGACCCAGTGAAAAAGAACAGGCGTTTCGCTTCGCGGAGCGATCACTTCCTGAGACAGAGAGGAACTCAACCATGTCTTCAGATACTCACTATGTCAACCATTCGTTCGATCCTAAAGTGTGTCTGTAGAAAGTTTGAGTTTGGAATATTTGCAGCGTCTTCAGGATCCATTCCCAGGGTGGGCGTCAGCAGGGGGTTTGTAGGGAGTTGGCAGGGGTAAGGACCTACAGTAAATCAACTATGAGTTTTGCTCCCTTAACACATCAGATGATAGGACGCTGTTCAGACGCATGACAGAACACATTCAATAGTGTTAAAACTGCCAGGCCAGGCTTTACTGTCATAGATCAGTAATATACTGCTGCCATGCAAGTTTCTCAAATTCAAATTGTTTTCTCAAGTTAACTTCAGGATTACACTGGTTTCTGAGCAAACCTCCAGCTGCCTCCCAAATGGCACCCTATTCCCTATATAGTCAAATCAAATTGTATTTGTCACATTACATTTTTACATTTTAGTCCTTTAGCAGACACTCTTATCCAGAGCAACTTACAGTAGTGAATGCATACATTTCATTTCACACATTTTTTGTATATATATTTTTTTAATTTGTGCTGGCCCCCCATGGGAATCGAACCCACAACCCTGGCGTTGCAAACACCATGCTCTACCAACTGAGCCACAGGGAAGACTGAATGTGGTACTGAGTCAATGTGCGGGGGTACAAGTTAGTCGAGGTCATTTGTACATGTAGGTAGGGGTAAAGTGACTATGCATAGATAATAAACAGCAAGTAGCAGCAGTGTAAAAACAAAGGGGGTGGTGTCAATGTAAATAGTCCAGGTGGCCATTTGATTAATTGTTCAGCAGTCTTATGGTTTGGGGGTAGAAGCTGTTAAGGAGCCTTTTGGACCTAGACTTGGCACTCCTGTACCGCTTGCTGTGCGGTAGCAGAGAGAATAGTCTATGACTTGGGCGACTGGAGTCTTTGACACTTTTTTGGGCCTTCCTCTGACACCACCTAGTATATAGGTCCTGGATGGCAGGAAGCTTGGCCCCAGTATTGTACTGGGCCGTACACACCTCTGTAACGCCTTACAGTCGGATGCAACCAGTCAGGATGCTCTCGATGGTGCAGCTGTAGAACTTTTTGAGGATCCGGGGACCCATGACAAATCTTTTCAGTCTCCTGAGGGGAAAAAGGCATTGTCATGTCCTCTTCACGATTTTCTTGATGTGTTTGGTCCATGATAGTTTGTTGATGATGTGAACAGGAAGTCCAGGATCCAGTTGCAGAGGGAGGTGCTTTGTCCCAGGGTCCTTAGCTTAGTGATGAGCTTTGTGGGCACTATGGTGTTGAAAGCTGAGTTGTAGTCAATGAACCGCATTCTCACATTGGTGTCCTTTTGTCCAAGTGGGAAAGGGCAGTGTGGAGTGCGATTGAGATTGCGCCATATGTGGATCTGTTGGGGCGGTATGCGAATTGGAGTGGGTCTAGGGTCCCGGGATGATGGTGTTGATGTGAGGCATGACCAGCCTTTCAAAGCACTTCATAGCTACCGATGTGAGAGCTACGGGGCGGTAGTCATTTAGGCAGGTTACCTTCACTTTCTTGGGCACAGGGACTATGGTGGTCTGCTTGAAACATGTAGGTATTACAGACTCGGTCAGGGAAAGGTTGAACATGTCAGTGAAGACACTTGCCAGTTGGTCTGGGGAAAGTTCTGAGTACACATCCTGGTAATCCATCTGGCCCCTCAGCCTTGTGAACGTTGACCTGCTTAAAGGTCTTGCTCACATCGGCTATGGAGAGCGTGATCACACAGTAGTCTGGAACAGCTGGTGCTCTCATGCCTGCTTCAATGTTGCTTGCCTTGAAGCGAGCATAAAATGTATTTAGCCCGTCTGGTAGGCCCGCGTCACTAGACAGCTCGTGGCTGGGTTTCCCTTTGTTGACCATAATAGTTTGCAAGCCCTGCCACATGCGATGAGTGTCAGAGCCGGTGTAGTAGGATTCAATCTTAGTCCTGCATTGACACTTTGTCTGTTTGATGGTTCATCTAAAGGCATAGCGGGATCTCTTATAAGCGTCCAGATTAGTGTCCCGCTCCTTGAAAGCGGCAGCTCTAGCCTTCAGCTTGGTGCGGATTTTGCCTGTAATCCATGGCTTCCGTTTGGGATATGTACGTATAGTAACTGTGTGGATGACGTCGTTGATGAAGCCGGTGACTGAAGTGGTATACTCCTCAATGCCATTGGATGAATCCCGGAATCCCGGAACATATTCCAGTCTGTGCTAACAAAACAGTCCTATAGCGTAGCATCCACGTCATCTGACCACTTCTGTATTGAGCGACTCACTGGTACTTCCTGCTTTAGTTTTTGCTTGTAAGCAGGAATCAGGAGGATATAATTATGGTCAGATTTGCCAAATGGAAGGAGAGCTTTGTACTCGTCTCTGTGTGTGGAGTAAAGGTGGTCTAGATATTTTTTCCCTCTGGTTGCACATGTGACATGCTGGTAGAAATGAGGTAAAACAGATTTAAGTTTGCCTGCATTAAAATCCCTGGCCACTAGATCGGCACTTCTGGATTAGCATTTTCTTGTTTGCTTATGGCCTTATACAGCTTGTTGTGTGCAGTCTTAGTGCCAGCATCGGTTTGTGGTGTTAAATAGACAGCTACAAAAAATATAGATGAAAACTCTCTTAAATAAATAGTGTTGTCTACAGCTTATCATGAGGTATTCTACCACAGGTGGGCAATACCTCAAGACTACCTTTATATTAGACATCGCGCACCAGCTGTTAATGACAAATAGACACACCCCCACCCCTTGTGTTATCGGACGTAGCTGTTCTGTCCTGCCGGTTTACGGAAAACCCAGCCAACTGAATATTAATCCGTGTCGTTGTTCAGCCACGACTTGGTGAAACATAAAATATTACAGTTTTTACCATTGGTAGGATAGTCTCGAATGGAGCTCATCCAGTTTATTCTACAGTGATTGCACGTTGGCCAATAGAACGGATGGTAGAGGCGGGTTACCCACTCGCCGACGAATTCTCACAAGGCACCCTGATCTCTGCCCCTTGTATTTCCTTCTTTTCTTTATGTGAATGACAGGGATTTGGGCCTTGTCTGGGAGCAACATTATATCCTTCACGTCAGACTCATTAAATAAAAAATCTTAGTCCAGTTTGAGGTGAGTAATCGCTGTTCTGATATCCAGAAGCTCTTTTCGGTCAATGTGAAAAAACACACAAAATAGCACAATTGGTTAGGAGCCCATAAAACGGCAGCCATCACCTCCGGCGCCATCCCCTCTGGCACCCCTATGGGACCTGGTCAACAGTAGAGGTGGTGCCATTGGAGACATAGCCTGTGTCCTCGTTGTTTTGTTTACAGATATAGTAAAGCCAACTTTAGACAACAGGGTTTTGAAGCTATTGAGCGCATTCCAGTCTTAGGTTCCGAAAATAAGTCATGGTTGTATTTCAATAGCTGCAGTGTAAATCTGATCATGTGTTGTTAATTGCTGCTGGTAATAACTGGGTCAGTTCAACAAAACAAGACAGCTCCTCCTCTGGTGTGTGTGTGTGTGTGTGTGTGTGTGTGTGTGTGTGTGTGTGTGTGTGTGTGTGTGTGTGTGTGTGTGTGTGTGTGTGTGTGTGTGTGTGTGTGTGTGTGTGTGTGTGTGTGTGTGTGTGGTGTGTGTGTGTGTGTGTGTGTGTGTGTGTGCGTGTGTGTGTGTGTGCGTGCGCGCGCGCCTGTGTGCCTTCCTTATAATTCTGGTATCTTTAGGTGCCATGTTGAATTTGTACGCTTCTCAACACTCATTTTAAAGTGCTGGTTCAGGAGCAACTATTGGGTGCCAGTATTGCTACTGTCAAAGTGAATAAATACTCTGTAACTCAATCATGTCCCTCTCACATGCTTATAACATATCCCCCTTTGTCTGTCAAGCCGTGACTCTGTCCCTTGTGTAACCCATAGTGACGAGCCGTACGATTCAGAATCCCAGACCTCAGCAGCCAATTACCCACTCCTCCAGTCATACAGCGGTCGGTTGTTAATGCCGTGGGTATTTTTGTCCACAGGCACAATAGAGTTTTAGCTGCTGTTATTTGAAATACTAAAGTGGAACTACTCAGCGGTTTTTGCTGAGAGTACATTATGGCAGCATGCACCTGTGTGACTTTAGAAATCCACCAATGTGAATTTACAGTGTAATGGAGTTTTTAAATAAAATAATGCCAGCAGAGCTCACGAAGAGGTGGAAAGCCTGAGTGGACCCCTCATCACATCACAGATGGAAACTGTGATTATTATTATTTGACCCTGTTGGTCATCTATGAATCTTTGAACATCTTGGCCATGCACTGTTATAATCTCCACCTGGCACCGCCAAAAGAGGATGTCCTGATATCATGTCCTGATGTCCGTATCCATCAGAGGAGGCTGGTGGGAGGAGCTATAGGAGGACGGGCTCATTGTAACGGCTGGCACGGAATCAATGGAACGGAGTCAAACGTGGTTTCCATATGTTTGATGTGTCTGATACAATTCCATTCCAGCCATTACAACGAGTCCTATTGCCTCTGGTATTCATGTTCCTTCCACCACACAACAACAAGTAGCCAATCACCTCCCTCGCCATGCTTCCCTTGGCTGCTTCACAAGGGCAAAGGATTCTGACAGAGCTAACAAGCTATACAACAACCTTCCCTTTAAAGCCCCTCTCTCTCAGATGGCTACTGTGTTTTTAGCCGCTAGCTGTTATGGGGCTAGCTCATCACACACAGACAGTCAATGACCATTTGATTTTATAGTGTATATAGTAGCTGGCTTATATTTCAACATTCCCTGTATTATAAATTAATAGTGGGAATAATCATATTTTCATTGATGGTGAGATATTATACATCGAGGGAAGCGCAATTTAACCCACAGTGCCTTCGGAAAGTAGACAGACCCCTTGACTTTTTCCACATTTTGTTACGTTACAGCCTTATTCTAAAAATAATTCAATAGTTTTTTTCCCTCATCAATCTACACACAATACTTCATAATGACAAAGCAAAAACATTTTTAAATAAAAAAACGATTATAAACTATAACTGAAATATCACGTTTACATAAGTATTCAGACCCTTTACTCAGTAATTTGTTGAAGCACCTTTGGCAGCGATTACAGCCTTGAGTCTTCTTGGGTATGACGCTACAAGCTTGGCACACCTGTATTTGGGGAGTTTCTCCCATTCTCCTCTGCAGATCCTCTCAAGCTCGGTCAGGTTGTATGGGGAGCGTTGCTGCACAGCTATTTTCAGGTCTCTCCAGAAATGTTCAATCAGGTTCAAGTTCTGGCTCTGGCTGGGCCACTCAAGGACATTCAGAGACTTGTCCCGAACCCACTCCTGCGTTGTCTTGGCTGTGTGCTTAGGGACGTTGTCCTGTTGTAAGGTGAACCTTCGCCCCAGTCTGAGCTCCTGAACGCTCTGGAGCAGGTTTTCATCAAGGATCTCTATATACTTTGCTCTCTTCATCTTAGCCTCAATCCTGACTCGTCTCCCAGTCCCTTCCGCTGAAACATCCACACAGCATGATGCTGCCGCCATGCATCACCGTAGGGATGGTGTCCTCCAGACGTGACGATAGACATTCAGGCCAAAGTGCTCAATCTTCGTTTCATCAGACCAGAGAATCTTGTTCCTCATGGTCTGAGTCTTTAGGTGCCTTTTGGCAAACTCCAAGAGGGCTGTTATGTGCCTTTTACTGAGGAGTGGTTTCCGTCTGGCCACTCTACCATAAAGGTCTAATTGGTGGGGTGCTGCAGAGATGGTTGTCCTTCTGGAAGGTTTTCCCATCTCCACAGAGGAACTCTAGAGCTCTGTCAGAGTGACCATCAGCCCTTCTACCCCGATTGCTCAGTTTGGCCACTGTGTTCTTGGGGACCTTCAAGGCTGCAGAAATGTTTTGGTACCCTTCCCCAGATCTGTGCCTCGACACTATCCTGTCTCTGAGATATACGGACAATTCCTTGACATGCACTGTCAACTGTGGGACCTTATATAGACAGGTGTGTGCCTTTCCAAATCATGTCCAATCAATTGAATTTACCACAGGTAGGCTCCAATCAAGTTGTAGAAACATCTCAAGGATGATCAATGGAAACAGGATGCACCTGAGCTCAATTTCGAGTCTCATAGCAAAGGGTCTGAATTCTTACGTAAATAAGGCATTTCTGTTTTTTGTATTTAATGCATTTGCAACATTTTCTAAAAACCTGTTTTCTCTTTGTCATTATGGGCTATTGTGTGTAGATTGCTGAGGAAATTGTTTTATTTAATCAATTTTAGAATAAGGCTGTAACGTAACAAAATGTGGAAAAAGTCAAGGGGCCTGAATACTTTCCGAAGGCACTGTATATCTGTAATTTAGACACAGTAGGTCCACGTCAAGTAGGGAACTTCTACCAGCAACATTAACAGTTGTAGGGATTTATGAATTATCATAGAGATGCTGATCTGTGTGACTGTAAAATGCATCCCCTATCCAATCAGACAGATCTCCAGAGCCATGTGATGTATCTTCCTCTCTTTCCTTCTCTCTATCTGTCTTCCCCTCATTCCTTATCTCTGTCCGTCCTCCCCTCTTTCCTTCTCTCTATCGGTCTTCCTCTCTTTCCGTCTCTCTATCTGTCTTCCTCTCAATCTGTCTTCCTCTCTTTCCTTCTCTCTATCTGTCCTCCACTCTTTTCTTCTCTCTATCTGTCTTCCTCTCTTTCCGTCTATCTGATTTCCTCTATCTGTTTTACTCTCTTTCCTTCTCTCTCTGTCCTCCCCTCTTTCCTTCTCTCTGTCTTCCTCTCTTTCCTTCTCTCTATCAGTCCTTCCCTCTTTTCTTCTCTCTATCTGTCTTCCTCTCTTTCCTTCTCTCAATTGGTCTTCCTCTCTTTCCTTCTCTCGATCTGTCTTCCCCTCATTGCAATGTGAACTAAGGTTATGTCAGTTTCATGAAGAGCATTTGTGGACTTCCTAAAGATTCCAACTGTAGCCCATCTATCTGTGGTTGTATGATTTATGACAGTCATAAGACCTCTCACAGGGCCCCGAGCCTTACTGAAATTATAACATTTAACAACTATAGGATAAGATAACATCTAGCTACTATGGGAAATTATAACATTTACCTAATATAGGAAATTATAACATTTAGCTACTATAGGACATGATAACATTTAGCTAAGATAGGAAATGATAACATTTAACAACTATAGGATAAGATAACATCTAGCTACTATGGGAAATTATAACATTTACCTACTATAGGAAATTATAACATTTAGCTACTATAGGACATGATAACATTTAGCTAAGATAGGAAATTATAACATTTAACAACTATAGGATAAGATAACATCTAGCTACTATAGGACATTATAACAATTAGCTACTATAGGACATTATAACAATTAGCTACTATAGGACATTATAACAATTAGCTACTATAGGAAATGATAACATTTAGCTAAGATAGGAAATGATAACATTTAGCTACTATAGGACAGTATAACATCTAGCTACTATTAGACATGATAACATTTAGCTACTATAGGAAATGATAACATTTAGCTACTATAGGACATTATAACAATTAGCTACTATAGGAAATGATAACATTTAGCTACTATAGGAAATGATAACATTTAGCTACTATAGGACATTATAACATTTAGCTACTATAGGAATTGATAACATTTAGCAACTATAGGACATGATAACATTTAGCTACTATAGGACATGATAACATTTAGCTACAATAGGACATGATAACATTTAGCTACTATAGGACATGATAACATTTAGCTACTATAGGAAATGATAACATTTAGCTACTATAGGACATTATAACAATTAGCTACTATAGGAAATGATAACATTTAGCTACTATAGGAAATGATAACATTTAGCTACTATAGGACATGATAACATTTAGCTACTATAGGACATGATAACATTTAGCTACTATTGGACATGATAACATTTAGCTACTATAGGACATGATAACATTTAGCTACTATAGGACATGATAACATTTAGCTACTATAGGACATGATAACAATTAGCTACTATAGGAAATGATAACATTTAGCTACTATAGGACATTATAACATTTAGCTACTATAGGAATTGATAACATTTAGCTACTATAGGACATGATAACATTTAGCTACTATAGGACATGATAACATTTAGCTACTATAGGAAATGATAACATTTAGCTACAATAGGACATTATAACAATTAGCTACTATAGGAAATGATAACATTTAGCTACAATAGGAAATGATAACCTTTAGCTACTATAGGACATGATAACATTTAGCTACTATAGGACATGATAACATTTAGCTACTATTGGACATGATAACATTTAGCTACTATAGGACATGATAACATTTAGCTACTATAGGACATGATAACATTTAGCTACTATAGGACATGATAACAATTAGCTACTATAGGAAATGATAACATTTAGCTACTATAGGACATTATAACATTTAGCTACTATAGGAATTGATAACATTTAGCTACTATAGGACATGATAACATTTAGCTACTATAGGACATGATAACATTTAGCTACAATAGGACATGATAACATTTAGCTACTATAGGACATGATAACAATTAGCTACTATAGGAAATGATAACATTTAGGTACTATAGGACATTATAACATTTAGATACTATAGGAATTGATAACATTTAGCTACTATAGGACATGATAACATTTAGCTACTATAGGACATGATAACATTTAGCTACTATAGGACATGATAACATTTAGCTACTATAGGAAATGATAACATTTAGCTACTATAGGACATTATAACAATTAGCTACTATAGGAAATGATAACATTTAGCTACTATAGGAAATGATAACATTTAGCTAATATAGGAAATGATAACATTTAGCTACTATAGGAAATGATAACATTCAGCTACTAAAGGAAATGATCAAATTTAGCTACTATAGGAAATGATAACGTTTAGCTACTATAGGAAATTATAACATTTAGCTACTATAGGACATTATAACAATTAGCTACTATAGGAAATGATAACATTTAGCTACTATAGGACATTATAACATTTAGCTACTATAGGACATGATAAGATTTAGCTACTATAGGAAATGATAACATTTAGCTACAATAGGACATTATAACAATTAGCTACTATAGGAAATGATAACATTTAGCTACAATAGGAAATGATAACCTTTAGCTACTATAGGACATGATAACATTTAGCTACTATAGGACATGATAACATTTAGCTACTATTGGACATGATAACATTTAGCTACTATAGGACATGATAACATTTAGCTACTATAGGACATGATAACATTTAGCTACTATAGGAAATGATAACATTTAGCTAAAATAGGACATGATAACATTTAGCTACTATAGGACATGATAACATTTAGCTACTATAGGAAATGATAACATTTAGCTAATATAGGACATGATAACATTTAGCTACTATAGGACATGATAACATTTAGCTACTATTGGACATGCTAACATTTAGCTACTATAGGACATGATAACATTTAGCTACTATTGGACATGATAACATTTAGCTACTATAGGACATGATAACATTTAGCTACTATAGGACATGATAACATTTAGCTACTATAGGACATGATAACAATTAGCTACTATAGGAAATGATAACATTTAGCTACTATAGGACATTATAACATTTAGCTACTATAGGAATTGATAACATTTAGCTACTATAGGACATGATAACATTTAGCTACTATAGGACATGATAACATTTAGCTACTATAGGAAATGATAACATTTAGCTACAATAGGACATTATAACAATTAGCTACTATAGGAAATGATAACATTTAGCTACAATAGGAAATGATAACCTTTAGCTACTATAGGACATGCTAACATTTAGCTACTATAGGACATGATAACATTTAGCTACTATAGGACATGATAACATTTAGCTACTATTGGACATGATAACATTTAGCTACTATAGGACATGATAACATTTAGCTACTATAGGACATGATAACATTTAGCTACTATAGGACATGATAACAATTAGCTACTATAGGAAATGATAACATTTAGCTACTATAGGACATTATAACATTTAGCTACTATAGGAATTGATAACATTTAGCTACTATAGGACATGATAACATTTAGCTACTATAGGACATGATAACATTTAGCTACAATAGGACATGATAACATTTAGCTACTATAGGACATGATAACAATTAGCTACTATAGGAAATGATAACATTTAGGTACTATAGGACATTATAACATTTAGCTACTATAGGAATTGATAACATTTAGCTACTATAGGACATGATAACATTTAGCTACTATAGGACATGATAACATTTAGCTACTATAGGACATGATAACATTTAGCTACTATAGGAAATGATAACATTTAGCTACTATAGGACATTATAACAATTAGCTACTATAGGAAATGATAACATTTAGCTACTATAGGAAATGATAACATTTAGCTAATATAGGAAATGATAACATTTAGCTACTATAGGAAATGATAACATTCAGCTACTAAAGGAAATGATCAAATTTAGCTACTATAGGAAATGATAACATTTAGCTACTATAGGAAATTATAACATTTAGCTACTATAGGACATTATAACAATTAGCTACTATAGGAAATGATAACATTTAGCTACTATAGGACATTATAACATTTAGCTACTATAGGACATGATAACATTTAGCTACTATAGGAAATGATAACATTTAGCTACAATAGGACATTATAACAATTAGCTACTATAGGAAATGATAACATTTAGCTACAATAGGAAATGATAACCTTTAGCTACTATAGGACATGATAACATTTAGCTACTATAGGACATGATAACATTTAGCTACTATTGGACATGATAACATTTAGCTACTATAGGACATGATAACATTTAGCTACTATAGGACATGATAACATTTAGCTACTATAGGAAATGATAACATTTAGCTAATATAGGACATGATAACATTTAGCTACTATAGGACATGATAACATTTAGCTACTATAGGAAATGATAACATTTAGCTAATATAGGACATGATAACATTTAGCTACTATAGGACATGATAACATTTAGCTACTATTGGACATGCTAACATTTAGCTACTATAGGACATGATAACATTTAGCTACTATAGGACATGATAACATTTAGCTACTATTGGACATGATAACATTTAGCTACTATAGGACATGATAACATTTAGCTACTATAGGACATGATAACATTTAGCTACTATAGGACATGATAACATTTAGCTACTATAGGAAATGATAACATTTAGCTACTATAGGACATTATAACATTTAGCTACTATAGGACATGATAACATTTAGCTACTATAGGACATGATAACATTTAGCTACTATAGGACATGATAACATTTAGCTACAATAGGACATGATAACATTTAGCTACTATAGGACATGATAACAATTAGCTACTATAGGAAATGATAACATTTAGCTACTATAGGACATTATAACATTTAGCTACTATAGGAATTGATAACATTTAGCTACTATAGGACATGATAACATTTAGCTACTATAGGACATGATAACATTTAGCTACTATAGGAAATGATAACATTTAGCTACTATAGGACATTATAACAATTAGCTACTATAGGAATTGATAACATTTAGCTACTATAGGAAATGATAACATTTAGCTACTATAGGAAATGATAACATTTAGCTACTATAGGAAATGATAACATTTAGCTACTATAGGAAATGATAACATTTAGCTACTATAGGAAATGATAACATTTAGCTACTATAGGAAATGATAACATTTAGCTACTATAGGACATTATAACATTTAGCTACTATAGGACATGATAACATTTAGCTACTATAGGACATGATAACATTTAGCTACTATAGGACATGATAACATTTAGCTACTATAGGACATGATAACATTTAGCTACTATAGGACATGATAACATTTAGCTACTATAGGACATGATAACAATTAGCTACTATAGGAAATGATAACATTTAGCTACTATAGGACATGATAACATTTAGCTACTATAGGAATTGATAACATTTAGCTACTATAGGACATGATAACATTTAGCTACTATAGGACATGATAACATTTAGCTACAATAGGACATGATAACATTTAGCTACTATAGGACATGATAACAATTAGCTACTATAGGAAATGATAACATTTAGCTACTATAGGACATTATAACATTTAGCTACTATAGGAATTGATAACATTTAGCTACTATAGGACATGATAACATTTAGCTACTATAGGACATGATAACATTTAGCTACTATAGGAAATGATAACATTTAGCTACTATAGGACATGATAACAATTAGCTACTATAGGAAATGATAACATTTAGCTACTATAGGAAATGATAACATTTAGCTACTATAGGACATGATAACATTTAGCTACTATAGGACATGATAACATTTAGCTACTATAGGAAATGATAACATTTAGCTACTATAGGACATGATAACATTTAGCTACTATAGGACATGATAACATTTAGCTACTATAGGAAATGATAACATTTAGCTACTATAGGACATTATAACATTTAGCTACTATAGGACATTGATAACATTTAGCTACTATAGGACATGATAACATTTAGCTACTATAGGACATGATAACATTTAGCTACTATAGGACATGATAACATTTAGCTACTATAGGACATGATAACATTTAGCTACTATAGGACATGATAACATTTAGCTACTATAGGACATGATAACATTTAGCTACTATAGGAAATGATAACATTTAGCTACTATAGGACATGATAACATTTAGCTACTATAGGACATTGATAACATTTAGCTACTATAGGACATGATAACATTTAGCTACTATAGGACATGATAACATTTAGCTACTATAGGAAATGATAACATTTAGCTACTATAGGACATTATAACAATTAGCTACTATAGGAATTGATAACATTTAGCTACTATAGGAAATGATAACATTTAGCTACTATAGGAAATGATAACATTTAGCTACTATAGGAAATGATAACATTCAGCTACTAAAGGAAATGATAAAATTTAGCTACTATAGGAAATGATAACATTTAGCTACTATAGGAAATCATAACATTTAGCTACTATAGGACATTATAACAATTAGCTACTATAGGAAATGATAACATTTAGCTACTATAGGACATTATAACAATTAGCTACTATAGGAAATGATAACATTTAGCTACTATAGGAAATGATAACATTTAGCTACTATAGGACATGATAACATTTAGCTACTATAGGACATGATAACATTTAGCTACTATTGGACATGATAACATTTAGCTACTATAGGACATGATAACATTTAGCTACTATAGGACATGATAACATTTAGCTACTATAGGACATGATAACAATTAGCTACTATAGGAAATGATAACATTTAGCTATTATAGGAAATGATAACATTTAGCTACTATAGGAAATGATAACATTCAGCTACTATAGGAAATGATACAATTTAGCTACTATAGGAAATGATAACATTTAGCTACTATAGGAAATGATAACATTTAGCTACTATAGGACATTATAACAATTAGCTACTATAGGAAATGATAACATTTAGCTACTATAGGAAATGATAACATTTAGCTACTATAGGACATGATAACATTTAGCTACTATAGGACATGATAACATTTAGCTACTATTGGACATGATAACATTTAGCTACTATAGGACATGATAACATTTAGCTACTATAGGACATGATAACATTTAGCTACTATAGGACATGATAACAATTAGCTACTATAGGAAATGATAACATTTAGCTATTATAGGAAATGATAACATTTAGCTACTATAGGAAATGATAACATTCAGCTACTATAGGAAATGATAACAATTTAGCTACTATAGGAAATGATAACATTTAGCTACTATAGGAAATGATAACATTTAGCTACTATAGGACATGATAACAATTAGCTACTATAGGAAATGATAACATTTAGCTACTATAGGAAATGATAACATTTAGCTACTATAGGACATGATAACATTTAGCTACTATAGGACATGATAACATTTAGCTACTATAGGACATGATAACATTTAGCTACTATAGGACATGATAACATTTAGCTACTATAGGACATGATAACATTTAGCTACTATAGGACATGATAACATTTAGCTACTATAGGAAATGATAACATTTAGCTACTATAGGACATTATAACAATTAGCTACTATAGGAAATGATAACATTTAGCTACTATAGGACATGATAACATTTAGCTACTATAGGACATGATAACAATTAGCTACTATAGGAAATGATAACATTTAGCTACTATAGGACATTATAACATTTAGCTACTATTGGACATTGATAACATTTAGCTACTATAGGACATGATAACATTTAGCTACTATAGGACATGATAACATTTAGCTACTATAGGACATGATAACATTTAGCTACTATAGGAAATGATAACATTTAGCTACTATAGGACATTATAACAATTAGCTACTATAGGAAATGATAACATTTAGCTACTATAGGAAATGATAACATTTAGCTACTATAGGACATGATAACATTTAGCTACTATAGGACATGATAACATTTAGCTACTATTGGACATGATAACATTTAGCTACTATAGGACATGATAACATTTAGCTACTATAGGACATGATAACATTTAGCTACTATAGGACATGATAACATTTAGCTACTATAGGACATGATAACAATTAGCTACTATAGGAAATGATAACATTTAGCTACTATAGGAAATGATAACATTTAGCTACTATAGGAAATGATAACATTCAGCTACTATAGGAAATGATAAAATTGAGCTACTATAGGAAATGATAACATTTAGCTACTATAGGAAATGATAACATTTAGCTACTATAGGACATTATAACAATTAGCTACTATAGGAAATGATAACATTTAGCTACTATAGGAAATGATAACATTTAGCTACTATAGGACATGATAACATTTAGCTACTATAGGACATGATAACATTTAGCTACTATTGGACATGATAACATTTAGCTACTATAGGACATGATAACATTTAGCTACTATAGGACATGATAACATTTAGCTACTATAGGACATGATAACAATTAGCTACTATAGGAAATGATAACATTTAGCTACTATAGGACATTATAACATTTAGCTACTATAGGAATTGATAACATTTAGCTACTATAGGACATGATAACATTTAGCTACTATAGGACATGATAACATTTAGCTACTATAGGACATGATAACATTTAGCTACTATAGGAAATGATAACATTTAGCTACTATAGGACATGATAACAATTAGCTACTATAGGAAATGATAACATTTAGCTACTATAGGACATTATAACATTTAGCTACTATAGGAAATGATAACATTTAGCTACTATAGGACATGATAACATTTAGCTACTATAGGACATGATAACATTTAGCTACTATAGGAAATGATAACATTTAGCTACTATAGGAAATGATAACATTTAGCTACTATAGGAAATGATAACATTCAGCTACTAAAGGAAATGATAAAATTTAGCTACTATAGGAAATGATAACATTTAGCTACTATAGGAAATCATAACATTTAGCTACTATAGGACATTATAACAATTAGCTACTATAGGAAATGATAACATTTAGCTACTATAGGACATTATAACAATTAGCTACTATAGGAAATGATAACATTTAGCTACTATAGGAAATGATAACATTTAGCTACTATAGGACATGATAACATTTAGCTACTATAGGACATGATAACATTTAGCTACTATAGGACATGATAACATTTAGCTACTATAGGACATGATAACATTTAGCTACTATAGGACATGATAACATTTAGCTACTATAGGACATGATAACAATTAGCTACTATAGGAAATGATAACATTTAGCTACTATAGGAAATGATAACATTTAGCTACTATAGGAAATGATAACATTCAGCTACTATAGGAAATGATAACAATTTAGCTACTATAGGAAATGATAACATTTAGCTACTATAGGAAATGATAACATTTAGCTACTATAGGACATTATAACAATTAGCTACTATAGGAAATGATAACATTTAGCTACTATAGGAAATGATAACATTTAGCTACTATAGGACATGATAACATTTAGCTACTATAGGACATGATAACATTTAGCTACTATTGGACATGATAACATTTAGCTACTATAGGACATGATAACATTTAGCTACTATAGGACATGATAACATTTAGCTACTATAGGACATGATAACAATTAGCTACTATAGGAAATGATAACATTTAGCTACTATAGGACATTATAACATTTAGCTACTATAGGAATTGATAACATTTAGCTACTATAGGACATGATAACATTTAGCTACTATAGGACATGATAACATTTAGCTACTATAGGACATGATAACATTTAGCTACTATAGGAAATGATAACATTTAGCTACTATAGGACATGATAACATTTAGCTACTATAGGAAATGATAACATTTAGCTACTATAGGACATGATAACATTTAGCTACTATAGGACATGATAACAATTAGCTACTATAGGAAATGATAACATTTAGCTACTATAGGACATGATAACATTTAGCTACTATAGGAATTGATAACATTTAGCTACTATAGGACATGATAACATTTAGCTACTATAGGACATGATAACATTTAGCTACTATAGGAAATGATAACATTCAGCTACTATAGGAAATGATAAAATTGAGCTACTATAGGAAATGATAACATTTAGCTACTATAGGAAATGATAACATTTAGCTACTATAGGACATTATAACAATTAGCTACTATAGGAAATGATAACATTTAGCTACTATAGGAAATGATAACATTTAGCTACTATAGGACATGATAACATTTAGCTACTATAGGACATGATAACATTTAGCTACTTTTGGACATGATAACATTTAGCTACTATAGGACATGATAACATTTAGCTACTATAGGACATGATAACATTTAGCTACTATAGGACATGATAACAATTAGCTACTATAGGAAATGATAACATTTAGCTACTATAGGACATTATAACATTTAGCTACTATAGGAATTGATAACATTTAGCTACTATAGGACATGATAACATTTAGCTACTATAGGACATGATAACATTTAGCTACTATAGGACATGATAACATTTAGCTACTATAGGAAATGATAACATTTAGCTACTATAGGACATTATAACAATTAGCGACTATAGGAAATGATAACATTTAGCTACTATAGGACATTATAACATTTAGCTACTATAGGAATTGATAACATTTAGCTACTATAGGACATGATAACATTTAGCTACTATAGGACATGATAACATTTAGCTACTATAGGACATGATAACATTTAGCTACTATAGGAAATGATAACATTTAGCTACTATAGGACATTATAACAATTAGCTACTATAGGACATGATAACATTTAGCTACTATAGGAAATGATAACATTTAGCTACTATAGGACATGATAACATTTAGCTACTATAGGACATGATAACATTTAGCTACTATAGGAAATGATAACATTTAGCTAATATAGGACATGATAACATTTAGCTACTATAGGACATTATAACATTTAGCTACTATTGGACATGATAACATTTAGCTACTATAGGACATGATAACATTTAGCTACTATAGGACATGATAACATTTAGCTACTATAGGAAATGATAACATTTAGCTACTATAGGACATGATAACATTTAGCTACTATAGGACATGATAACATTTAGCTACTATAGGACATGATAACATTTAGCTACTATAGGACATGATAACAATTAGCTACTATAGGAAATGATAACATTTAGCTACTATAGGAAATGATAACATTTAGCTACTATAGGACATTATAACAATTAGCTACTATAGGAAATGATAACATTTAGCTACTATAGGAAATGATAACATTTAGCTACTATAGGACATGATAACATTTAGCTACTATAGGACATGATAACATTTAGCTACTATTGGACATGATAACATTTAGCTACTATAGGACATGATAACATTTAGCTACTATAGGACATGATAACATTTAGCTACTATAGGACATGATAACAATTAGCTACTATAGGAAATGATAACATTTAGCTACTATAGGACATGATAACATTTAGCTACTATAGGAATTGATAACATTTAGCTACTATAGGACATGATAACATTTAGCTACTATAGGACATGATAACATTTAGCTACAATAGGACATGATAACATTTAGCTACTATAGGACATGATAACAATTAGCTACTATAGGAAATGATAACATTTAGCTACTATAGGAAATGATAACATTTAGCTACTATAGGACATTATAACAATTAGCGACTATAGGAAATGATAACATTTAGCTACTATAGGACATTATAACATTTAGCTACTATAGGAATTGATAACATTTAGCTACTATAGGACATGATAACATTTAGCTACTATAGGACATGATAACATTTAGCTACTATAGGACATGATAACATTTAGCTACTATAGGAAATGATAACATTTAGCTACTATAGGACATTATAACAATTAGCTACTATAGGACATGATAACATTTAGCTACTATAGGACATGATAACATTTAGCTACTATAGGACATGATAACAATTAGCTACTATAGGAAATGATAACATTTAGCTACTATAGGACATGATAACATTTAGCTACTATAGGAATTGATAACATTTAGCTACTATAGGACATGATAACATTTAGCTACTATAGGACATGATAACATTTAGCTACAATAGGACATGATAACATTTAGCTACTATAGGACATGATAACAATTAGCTACTATAGGAAATGATAACATTTAGCTACTATAGGAAATGATAACATTTAGCTACTATAGGACATTATAACAATTAGCGACTATAGGAAATGATAACATTTAGCTACTATAGGACATTATAACATTTAGCTACTATAGGAATTGATAACATTTAGCTACTATAGGACATGATAACATTTAGCTACTATAGGACATGATAACATTTAGCTACTATAGGACATGATAACATTTAGCTACTATAGGAAATGATAACATTTAGCTACTATAGGACATTATAACAATTAGCTACTATAGGACATGATAACATTTAGCTACTATAGGAAATGATAACATTTAGCTACTATAGGACATGATAACATTTAGCTACTATAGGACATGATAACATTTAGCTACTATAGGAAATGATAACATTTAGCTAATATAGGACATGATAACATTTAGCTACTATAGGACATTATAACATTTAGCTACTATTGGACATGATAACATTTAGCTACTATAGGACATGATAACATTTAGCTACTATAGGACATGATAACATTTAGCTACTATAGGAAATGATAACATTTAGCTACTATAGGACATGATAACATTTAGCTACTATAGGACATGATAACATTTAGCTACTATAGGACATGATAACATTTAGCTACTATAGGACATGATAACAATTAGCTACTATAGGAAATGATAACATTTAGCTACTATAGGAAATGATAACATTTAGCTACTATAGGACATTATAACAATTAGCTACTATAGGAAATGATAACATTTAGCTACTATAGGAAATGATAACATTTAGCTACTATAGGACATTATAACAATTAGCTACTATAGGAAATGATAACATTTAGCTACTATAGGAAATGATAACATTTAGCTACTATAGGACATGATAACATTTAGCTACTATAGGACATGATAACATTTAGCTACTATTGGACATGATAACATTTAGCTACTATAGGACATGATAACATTTAGCTACTATAGGACATGATAACATTTAGCTACTATAGGACATGATAACAATTAGCTACTATAGGAAATGATAACATTTAGCTACTATAGGACATGATAACATTTAGCTACTATAGGAATTGATAACATTTAGCTACTATAGGACATGATAACATTTAGCTACTATAGGACATGATAACATTTAGCTACAATAGGACATGATAACATTTAGCTACTATAGGACATGATAACAATTAGCTACTATAGGAAATGATAACATTTAGCTACTATAGGAAATGATAACATTTAGCTACTATAGGACATTATAACAATTAGCGACTATAGGAAATGATAACATTTAGCTACTATAGGACATTATAACATTTAGCTACTATAGGAATTGATAACATTTAGCTACTATAGGACATGATAACATTTAGCTACTATAGGACATGATAACATTTAGCTACTATAGGACATGATAACATTTAGCTACTATAGGAAATGATAACATTTAGCTACTATAGGACATTATAACAATTAGCTACTATAGGACATGATAACATTTAGCTACTATAGGACATGATAACATTTAGCTACTATAGGACATGATAACAATTAGCTACTATAGGAAATGATAACATTTAGCTACTATAGGACATGATAACATTTAGCTACTATAGGAATTGATAACATTTAGCTACTATAGGACATGATAACATTTAGCTACTATAGGACATGATAACATTTAGCTACAATAGGACATGATAACATTTAGCTACTATAGGACATGATAACAATTAGCTACTATAGGAAATGATAACATTTAGCTACTATAGGAAATGATAACATTTAGCTACTATAGGACATTATAACAATTAGCGACTATAGGAAATGATAACATTTAGCTACTATAGGACATTATAACATTTAGCTACTATAGGAATTGATAACATTTAGCTACTATAGGACATGATAACATTTAGCTACTATAGGACATGATAACATTTAGCTACTATAGGACATGATAACATTTAGCTACTATAGGAAATGATAACATTTAGCTACTATAGGACATTATAACAATTAGCTACTATAGGACATGATAACATTTAGCTACTATAGGAAATGATAACATTTAGCTACTATAGGACATGATAACATTTAGCTACTATAGGACATGATAACATTTAGCTACTATAGGAAATGATAACATTTAGCTACTATAGGACATGATAACATTTAGCTACTATAGGACATTATAACATTTAGCTACTATTGGACATGATAACATTTAGCTACTATAGGACATGATAACATTTAGCTACTATAGGACATGATAACATTTAGCTACTATAGGAAATGATAACATTTAGCTACTATAGGACATGATACATTTAGCTACTATAGGACATGATAACATTTAGCTACTATAGGACATGATAACATTTAGCTACTATAGGACATGATAACAATTAGCTACTATAGGAAATGATAACATTTAGCTACTATAGGAAATGATAACATTTAGCTACTATAGGACATTATAACAATTAGCTACTATAGGAAATGATAACATTTAGCTACTATAGGAAATGATAACATTTAGCTACTATAGGACATGATAACATTTAGCTACTATAGGACATGATAACATTTAGCTACTATTGGACATGATAACATTTAGCTACTATAGGACATGATAACATTTAGCTACTATAGGACATGATAACATTTAGCTACTATAGGACATGATAACAATTAGCTACTATAGGAAATGATAACATTTAGCTACTATAGGACATGATAACATTTAGCTACTATAGGAATTGATAACATTTAGCTACTATAGGACATGATAACATTTAGCTACTATAGGACATTATAACATTTAGCTACTATAGGAATTGATAACATTTAGCTACTATAGGACATGATAACATTTAGCTACTATAGGACATGAATAACATTTAGCTACTATAGGACATTGATAACAATTTAGCTACTATAGGACATGATAACAATTAGCTACTATAGGAAATGATAACATTTAGCTACTATAGGAAATGATAACATTTAGCTACTATAGGACATTATAACAATTAGCTACTATAGGAAATGATAACATTTAGCTACTATAGGAAATGATAACATTTAGCTACTATAGGACATGATAACATTTAGCTACTATAGGACATGATAACATTTAGCTACTATTGGACATGATAACATTTAGCTACTATAGGACATGATAACATTTAGCTACTATAGGACATGATAACATTTAGCTACTATAGGACATGATAACAATTAGCTACTATAGGAAATGATAACATTTAGCTACTATAGGACATGATAACATTTAGCTACTATAGGAATTGATAACATTTAGCTACTATAGGACATGATAACATTTAGCTACTATAGGACATGATAACATTTAGCTACAATAGGACATGATAACATTTAGCTACTATAGGACATGATAACAATTAGCTACTATAGGAAATGATAACATTTAGCTACTATAGGAAATGATAACATTTAGCTACTATAGGACATTATAACAATTAGCGACTATAGGAAATGATAACATTTAGCTACTATAGGACATTATAACATTTAGCTACTATAGGAATTGATAACATTTAGCTACTATAGGACATGATAACATTTAGCTACTATAGGACATGATAACATTTAGCTACTATAGGACATGATAACATTTAGCTACTATAGGAAATGATAACATTTAGCTACTATAGGACATTATAACAATTAGCTACTATAGGACATGATAACATTTAGCTACTATAGGACATGATAACATTTAGCTACTATAGGACATGATAACAATTAGCTACTATAGGAAATGATAACATTTAGCTACTATAGGACATGATAACATTTAGCTACTATAGGAATTGATAACATTTAGCTACTATAGGACATGATAACATTTAGCTACTATAGGACATGATAACATTTAGCTACAATAGGACATGATAACATTTAGCTACTATAGGACATGATAACAATTAGCTACTATAGGAAATGATAACATTTAGCTACTATAGGAAATGATAACATTTAGCTACTATAGGACATTATAACAATTAGCGACTATAGGAAATGATAACATTTAGCTACTATAGGACATTATAACAT
This sequence comes from Salmo salar, assembly GCF_965601325.2. Classification (NCBI taxonomy): domain Eukaryota; kingdom Metazoa; phylum Chordata; class Actinopteri; order Salmoniformes; family Salmonidae; genus Salmo; species Salmo salar. The sequence goes on along the minus strand of NC_138304.1, from coordinate 78,010,079 downwards.
TTAGCTACTATAGGAATTGATAACATTTAGCTACTATAGGACATGATAACATTTAGCTACTATAGGACATGATAACATTTAGCTACTATAGGACATGATAACATTTAGCTACTATAGGAAATGATAACATTTAGCTACTATAGGACATTATAACAATTAGCTACTATAGGACATGATAACATTTAGCTACTATAGGAAATGATAACATTTAGCTACTATAGGACATGATAACATTTAGCTACTATAGGACATGATAACATTTAGCTACTATAGGAAATGATAACATTTAGCTAATATAGGACATGATAACATTTAGCTACTATAGGACATTATAACATTTAGCTACTATTGGACATGATAACATTTAGCTACTATAGGACATGATAACATTTAGCTACTATAGGACATGATAACATTTAGCTACTATAGGAAATGATAACATTTAGCTACTATAGGACATGATAACATTTAGCTACTATAGGACATGATAACATTTAGCTACTATAGGACATGATAACATTTAGCTACTATAGGACATGATAACAATTAGCTACTATAGGAAATGATAACATTTAGCTACTATAGGAAATGATAACATTTAGCTACTATAGGACATTATAACAATTAGCTACTATAGGAAATGATAACATTTAGCTACTATAGGACATGATAACATTTAGCTACTATAGGACATGATAACATTTAGCTACTATAGGACATGATAACATTTAGCTACTATAGGACATGATAACATTTAGCTACTATAGGACATGATAACATTTAGCTACTATAGGACATGATAACATTTAGCTACTATAGGACATGATAACAATTAGCTACTATAGGAAATGATAACATTTAGCTACTATAGGACATGATAACATTTAGCTACTATAGGACATGATAACATTTAGCTACTATAGGACATGATAACATTTAGCTACTATAGGACATGATAACATTTAGCTACTATAGGAATTGATAACATTTAGCTACTATAGGACATGATAACATTTAGCTACTATAGGACATGATAACATTTAGCTACTATAGGACATGATAACATTTAGCTACTATAGGACATGATAACAATTAGCTACTATAGGAAATGATAACATTTAGCTACTATAGGAAATGATAACATTTAGCTACTATAGGACATTATAACAATTAGCTACTATAGGAAATGATAACATTTAGCTACTATAGGACATGATAACATTTAGCTACTATAGGACATGATAACATTTAGCTACTATAGGACATGATAACATTTAGCTACTATAGGACATGATAACATTTAGCTACTATAGGACATGATAACATTTAGCTACTATAGGACATGATAACATTTAGCTACTATAGGACATGATAACAATTAGCTACTATAGGAAATGATAACATTTAGCTACTATAGGACATGATAACATTTAGCTACTATAGGAATTGATAACATTTAGCTACTATAGGACATGATAACATTTAGCTACTATAGGACATGATAACATTTAGCTACTATAGGACATGATAACATTTAGCTACTATAGGACATGATAACAATTAGCTACTATAGGAAATGATAACATTTAGCTACTATAGGAAATGATAACATTTAGCTACTATAGGACATTATAACAATTAGCGACTATAGGAAATGATAACATTTAGCTACTATAGGACATGATAACATTTAGCTACTATAGGAATTGATAACATTTAGCTACTATAGGACATGATAACATTTAGCTACTATAGGACATGATAACATTTAGCTACTATAGGACATGATAACATTTAGCTACTATAGGAAATGATAACATTTAGCTACTATAGGACATTATAACAATTAGCTACTATAGGACATGATAACATTTAGCTACTATAGGACATGATAACATTTAGCTACTATAGGACATGATAACATTTAGCTACTATAGGAAATGATAACATTTAGCTACTATAGGACATGATAACATTTAGCTACTATAGGACATGATAACATTTAGCTACTATAGGACATGATAACATTTAGCTACTATAGGACATGATAACATTTAGCTACTATAGGACATGATAACATTTAGCTACTATAGGACATGATAACATTTAGCTACTATAGGAAATGATAACATTTAGCTACTATAGGACATGATAACATTTAGCTACTATAGGACATGATAACATTTAGCTACTATAGGACATGATAACATTTAGCTACTATAGGACATGATAACATTTAGCTACTATAGGACATGATAACATTTAGCTACTATAGGACATGATAACATTTAGCTACTATAGGACATGATAACATTTAGCTACTATAGGACATGATAACATTTAGCTACTATAGGACATGATAACATTTAGCTACTATAGGAAATGATAACATTTAGCTACTATAGGACATGATAACATTTAGCTACTATAGGACATGATAACATTTAGCTACTATAGGACATGATAACATTTAGCTACTATAGGACATGATAACATTTAGCTACTATAGGACATGATAACATTTAGCTACTATAGGACATGATAACATTTAGCTACTATAGGACATGATAACATTTAGCTACTATAGGACATGATAACATTTAGCTACTATAGGAAATGATAACATTTAGCTACTATAGGACATGATAACATTTAGCTACTATAGGAAATGATAACATTTAGCTACTATAGGACATGATAACATTTAGCTACTATAGGACATGATAACATTTAGCTACTATAGGACATGATAACATTTAGCTACTATAGGACATGATAACATTTAGCTACTATAGGACATGATAACATTTAGCTACTATAGGACATGATAACATTTAGCTACTATAGGACATGATAACAATTAGCTACTATAGGAAATGATAACATTTAGCTACTATAGGACATGATAACATTTAGCTACTATAGGAATTGATAACATTTAGCTACTATAGGACATGATAACATTTAGCTACTATAGGACATGATAACATTTAGCTACTATAGGACATGATAACATTTAGCTACTATAGGACATGATAACAATTAGCTACTATAGGAAATGATAACATTTAGCTACTATAGGACATGATAACATTTAGCTACTATAGGAATTGATAACATTTAGCTACTATAGGACATGATAACATTTAGCTACTATAGGACATGATAACATTTAGCTACTATAGGAAATGATAACATTTAGCTACTATAGGACATTATAACAATTAGCTACTATAGGAAATGATAACATTTAGCTACTATAGGAAATGATAACATTTAGCTACTATAGGACATGATAACATTTAGCTACTATTGGACATGATAACATTTAGCTACTATAGGACATGATAACATTTAGCTACTATAGGACATGATAACATTTAGCTACTATAGGACATGATAACAATTAGCTACTATAGGAAATGATAACATTTAGCTACTATAGGACATGATAACATTTAGCTACTATAGGAATTGATAACATTTAGCTACTATAGGACATGATAACATTTAGCTACTATAGGACATGATAACATTTAGCTACTATAGGACATGATAACATTTAGCTACTATAGGACATGATAACATTTAGCTACTATAGGACATGATAACATTTAGCTACTATAGGACATGATAACATTTAGCTACTATAGGAAATGATAACATTTAGCTACTATAGGACATGATAACATTTAGCTACTATAGGAATTGATAACATTTAGCTACTATAGGACATGATAACATTTAGCTACTATAGGACATGATAACATTTAGCTACTATAGGAAATGATAACATTTAGCTACTATAGGACATTATAACAATTAGCTACTATAGGAAATGATAACATTTAGCTACTATAGGAAATGATAACATTTAGCTACTATAGGACATGATAACATTTAGCTACTATAGGAAATGATAACATTTAGCTACTATAGGAAATGATAACATTTAGCTACTATAGGAAATGATAACATTTAGCTACTATAGGACATGATAACATTTAGCTACTATAGGACATGATAACAATTAGCTACTATAGGAAATGATAACATTTAGCTACTATAGGACATTATAACAATTAGCTACTATAGGAAATGATAACATTTAGCTACTATAGGAAATGATAACATTTAGCTACTATAGGACATGATAACATTTAGCTACTATAGGACATGATAACATTTAGCTACTATAGGACATGATAACATTTAGCTACTATAGGACATGATAACATTTAGCTACTATAGGACATGATAACATTTAGCTACTATAGGACATGATAACAATTAGCTACTATAGGAAATGATAACATTTAGCTACTATAGGAAATGATAACATTTAGCTACTATAGGAAATGATAACATTTAGCTACTATAGGAAATGATAACATTTAGCTACTATAGGACATGATAACATTTAGCTACTATAGGAAATGATAACATTTAGCTACTATAGGACATTATAACAATTAGCTACTATAGGAAATGATAACATTTAGCTACTATAGGAAATGATAACATTTAGCTACTATAGGACATGATAACATTTAGCTACTATAGGACATGATAACATTTAGCTACTATAGGACATGATAACATTTAGCTACTATAGGACATGATAACATTTAGCTACTATAGGACATGATAACATTTAGCTACTATAGGACATGATAACATTTAGCTACTATAGGACATGATAACATTTAGCTACTATAGGACATGATAACATTTAGCTACTATAGGACATGATAACATTTAGCTACTATAGGAATGATAACATTTAGCTACTATAGGACATGATAACATTTAGCTACTATAGGACATGATAACATTTAGCTACTATAGGACATGATAACATTTAGCTACTATAGGACATGATAACAATTAGCTACTATAGGAAATGATAACATTTAGCTACTATAGGAAATGATAACATTTAGCTACTATAGGACATGATAACATTTAGCTACTATAGGACATGATAACATTTAGCTACTATAGGACATGATAACATTTAGCTACTATAGGACATGATAACATTTAGCTACTATAGGACATGATAACATTTAGCTACTATAGGAAATGATAACATTTAGCTACTATAGGACATGATAACATTTAGCTACTATAGGAAATGATAACATTTAGCTACTATAGGACATGATAACATTTAGCTACTATAGGACATGATAACATTTAGCTACTATAGGACATGATAACATTTAGCTACTATAGGACATGATAACATTTAGCTACTATAGGACATGATAACATTTAGCTACTATAGGACATGATAACATTTAGCTACTATAGGAAATGATAACATTTAGCTACTATAGGACATGATAACATTTAGCTACTATAGGACATGATAACATTTAGCTACTATAGGACATGATAACATTTAGCTACTATAGGACATGATAACATTTAGCTACTATAGGAAATGATAACATTTAGCTACTATAGGACATGATAACATTTAGCTACTATAGGACATGATAACATTTAGCTACTATAGGACATGATAACATTTAGCTACTATAGGACATGATAACATTTAGCTACTATAGGAAATGATAACATTTAGCTACTATAGGACATGATAACATTTAGCTACTATAGGACATGATAACATTTAGCTACTATAGGACATGATAACATTTAGCTACTATAGGACATGATAACATTTAGCTACTATAGGACATGATAACATTTAGCTACTATAGGACATGATAACATTTAGCTACTATAGGAAATGATAACATTTAGCTACTATAGGACATGATAACATTTAGCTACTATAGGACATGATAACATTTAGCTACTATAGGACATGATAACATTTAGCTACTATAGGACATGATAACATTTAGCTACTATAGGACATGATAACATTTAGCTACTATAGGACATGATAACATTTAGCTACTATAGGAATGATAACATTTAGCTACTATAGGACATGATAACATTTAGCTACTATAGGACATGATAACATTTAGCTACTATAGGACATGATAACATTTAGCTACTATAGGACATGATAACATTTAGCTACTATAGGACATGATAACATTTAGCTACTATAGGACATGATAACATTTAGCTACTATAGGACATGATAACATTTAGCTACTATAGGAAATGATAACATTTAGCTACTATAGGACATGATAACATTTAGCTACTATAGGACATGATAACATTTAGCTACTATAGGACATGATAACATTTAGCTACTATAGGACATGATAACATTTAGCTACTATAGGACATGATAACATTTAGCTACTATAGGACATGATAACATTTAGCTACTATAGGACATGATAACATTTAGCTACTATAGGAAATGATAACATTTAGCTACTATAGGACATGATAACATTTAGCTACTATAGGACATGATAACATTTAGCTACTATAGGACATGATAACATTTAGCTACTATAGGACATGATAACATTTAGCTACTATAGGACATGATAACATTTAGCTACTATAGGACATGATAACATTTAGCTACTATAGGACATGATAACATTTAGCTACTATAGGACATGATAACATTTAGCTACTATAGGAAATGATAACATTTAGCTACTATAGGACATGATAACATTTAGCTACTATAGGACATGATAACATTTAGCTACTATAGGACATGATAACATTTAGCTACTATAGGACATGATAACATTTAGCTACTATAGGACATGATAACATTTAGCTACTATAGGAAATGATAACATTTAGCTACTATAGGACATGATAACATTTAGCTACTATAGGAAATGATAACATTTAGCTACTATAGGACATGATAACATTTAGCTACTATAGGACATGATAACATTTAGCTACTATAGGACATGATAACATTTAGCTACTATAGGACATGATAACATTTAGCTACTATAGGACATGATAACATTTAGCTACTATAGGACATGATAACATTTAGCTACTATAGGACATGATAACATTTAGCTACTATAGGAAATGATAACATTTAGCTACTATAGGACATGATAACATTTAGCTACTATAGGACATGATAACATTTAGCTACTATAGGACATGATAACATTTAGCTACTATAGGACATGATAACATTTAGCTACTATAGGACATGATAACATTTAGCTACTATAGGACATGATAACATTTAGCTACTATAGGACATGATAACATTTAGCTACTATAGGACATGATAACATTTAGCTACTATAGGACATGATAACATTTAGCTACTATAGGACATGATAACATTTAGCTACTATAGGACATGATAACATTTAGCTACTATAGGACATGATAACATTTAGCTACTATAGGACATGATAACATTTAGCTACTATAGGACATGATAACATTTAGCTACTATAGGACATGATAACATTTAGCTACTATAGGACATGATAACATTTAGCTACTATAGGACATGATAACATTTAGCTACTATAGGACATGATAACATTTAGCTACTATAGGACATGATAACATTTAGCTACTATAGGACATGATAACATTTAGCTACTATAGGACATGATAACATTTAGCTACTATAGGACATGATAACATTTAGCTACTATAGGACATGATAACATTTAGCTACTATAGGACATGATAACATTTAGCTACTATAGGACATGATAACATTTAGCTACTATAGGACATGATAACATTTAGCTACTATAGGACATGATAACATTTAGCTACTATAGGACATGATAACATTTAGCTACTATAGGACATGATAACATTTAGCTACTATAGGACATGATAACATTTAGCTACTATAGGACATGATAACATTTAGCTACTATAGGACATGATAACATTTAGCTACTATAGGACATGATAACATTTAGCTACTATAGGACATGATAACATTTAGCTACTATAGGAAATGATAACATTTAGCTACTATAGGACATGATAACATTTAGCTACTATAGGACATGATAACATTTAGCTACTATAGGAAATGATAACATTTAGCTACTATAGGACATGATAACATTTAGCTACTATAGGACATGATAACATTTAGCTACTATAGGACATGATAACATTTAGCTACTATAGGACATGATAACATTTAGCTACTATAGGACATGATAACATTTAGCTACTATAGGACATGATAACATTTAGCTACTATAGGACATGATAACATTTAGCTACTATAGGACATGATAACATTTAGCTACTATAGGACATGATAACATTTAGCTACTATAGGACATGATAACATTTAGCTACTATAGGACATGATAACATTTAGCTACTATAGGACATGATAACATTTAGCTACTATAGGAAATGATAACATTTAGCTACTATAGGACATGATAACAATTAGCTACTATAGGAAATGATAACATTTAGCTACTATAGGAAATGATAACATTTAGCTACTATAGGACATGATAACATTTAGCTACTATAGGACATGATAACATTTAGCTACTATAGGACATGATAACATTTAGCTACTATAGGACATGATAACATTTAGCTACTATAGGACATGATAACATTTAGCTACTATAGGAAATGATAACATTTAGCTACTATAGGACATTATAACATTTAGCTACTATAGGAATTGATAACATTTAGCTACTATAGGACATGATAACATTTAGCTACTATAGGACATGATAACATTTAGCTACTATAGGACATGATAACATTTAGCTACTATAGGACATGATAACATTTAGCTACTATAGGACATGATAACATTTAGCTACTATAGGACATGATAACAATTAGCTACTATAGGAAATGATAACATTTAGCTACTATAGGACATTATAACATTTAGCTACTATAGGAATTGATAACATTTAGCTACTATAGGACATGATAACATTTAGCTACTATAGGACATGATAACATTTAGCTACTATAGGAAATGATAACATTTAGCTACTATAGGACATTATAACAATTAGCTACTATAGGAATTGATAACATTTAGCTACTTTAGGAAATGATAACATTTAGCTACTATAGGAAATGATAACATTTAGCTACTATAGGAAATGATAACATTCAGCTACTATAGGAAATGATAACATTTAGCTACTATAGGAAATGATAACATTTAGCTACTATAGGAAATGATAACATTTAGCTACTATAGGACATTATAACAATTAGCTACTATAGGAAATGATAACATTTAGCTACTATAGGACATGATAACAATTAGCTACTATAGGAAATGATAACATTTAGCTACTATAGGAAATGATAACATTTAGCTACTATAGGACATGATAACATTTAGCTACTATAGGACATGATAACATTTAGCTACTATAGGACATGATAACATTTAGCTACTATAGGACATGATAACATTTAGCTACTATAGGACATGATAACATTTAGCTACTATAGGACATGATAACATTTAGCTACTATAGGAAATGATAACATTTAGCTACTATAGGAAATGATAACATTTAGCTACTATAGGAAATGATAACATTTAGCTACTATAGGAAATGATAACATTTAGCTACTATAGGAAATGATAACATTTAGCTACTATAGGAAATGATAACATTTAGCTACTATAGGACATGATAACATTTAGCTACTATAGGAAATGATAACATTTAGCTACTATAGGACATGATAACATTTAGCTACTATAGGACATGATAACATTTAGCTACTATAGGACATGATAACATTTAGCTACTATAGGACATGATAACATTTAGCTACTATAGGACATGATAACAATTAGCTACTATAGGAAATGATAACATTTAGCTACTATAGGACATGATAACATTTAGCTACTATAGGAATTGATAACATTTAGCTACTATAGGACATGATAACATTTAGCTACTATAGGACATGATAACATTTAGCTACTATAGGACATGATAACATTTAGCTACTATAGGACATGATAACATTTAGCTACTATAGGACATGATAACATTTAGCTACTATAGGACATGATAACAATTAGCTACTATAGGAAATGATAACATTTAGCTACTATAGGACATTATAACATTTAGCTACTATAGGAATTGATAACATTTAGCTACTATAGGACATGATAACATTTAGCTACTATAGGACATGATAACATTTAGCTACTATAGGAAATGATAACATTTAGCTACTATAGGACATTATAACAATTAGCTACTATAGGAATTGATAACATTTAGCTACTATAGGAAATGATAACATTTAGCTACTATAGGAAATGATAACATTTAGCTACTATAGGAAATGATAACATTTAGCTACTATAGGAAATGATAACATTTAGCTACTATAGGAAATGATAACATTTAGCTACTATAGGAAATGATAACATTTAGCTACTATAGGACATGATAACAATTAGCTACTATAGGAAATGATAACATTTAGCTACTATAGGACATTATAACAATTAGCTACTATAGGAAATGATAACATTTAGCTACTATAGGAAATGATAACATTTAGCTACTATAGGACATGATAACATTTAGCTACTATAGGACATGATAACATTTAGCTACTATAGGACATGATAACATTTAGCTACTATAGGACATGATAACATTTAGCTACTATAGGACATGATAACATTTAGCTACTATAGGACATGATAACAATTAGCTACTATAGGAAATGATAACATTTAGCTACTATAGGAAATGATAACATTTAGCTACTATAGGAAATGATAACATTTAGCTACTATAGGACATGATAACATTTAGCTACTATAGGAATGATAACATTTAGCTACTATAGGACATGATAACATTTAGCTACTATAGGACATGATAACATTTAGCTACTATAGGACATGATAACATTTAGCTACTATAGGACATGATAACAATTAGCTACTATAGGAAATGATAACATTTAGCTACTATAGGACATGATAACATTTAGCTACTATAGGAAATGATAACATTTAGCTACTATAGGACATGATAACATTTAGCTACTATAGGACATGATAACATTTAGCTACTATAGGAAATGATAACATTTAGCTACTATAGGACATGATAACAATTAGCTACTATAGGAAATGATAACATTTAGCTACTATAGGAAATGATAACATTTAGCTACTATAGGACATGATAACATTTAGCTACTATAGGACATGATAACATTTAGCTACTATAGGACATGATAACATTTAGCTACTATAGGACATGATAACATTTAGCTACTATAGGACATGATAACATTTAGCTACTATAGGACATGATAACATTTAGCTACTATAGGAAATGATAACATTTAGCTACTATAGGACATGATAACATTTAGCTACTATAGGAATTGATAACATTTAGCTACTATAGGACATGATAACATTTAGCTACTATAGGACATGATAACATTTAGCTACTATAGGACATGATAACATTTAGCTACTATAGGACATGATAACATTTAGCTACTATAGGACATGATAACATTTAGCTACTATAGGACATGATAACATTTAGCTACTATAGGAAATGATAACATTTAGCTACTATAGGACATGATAACATTTAGCTACTATAGGACATGATAACATTTAGCTACTATAGGACATGATAACATTTAGCTACTATAGGAAATGATAACATTTAGCTACTATAGGACATGATAACAATTAGCTACTATAGGAAATGATAACATTTAGCTACTATAGGAAATGATAACATTTAGCTACTATAGGACATGATAACATTTAGCTACTATAGGACATGATAACATTTAGCTACTATAGGACATGATAACATTTAGCTACTATAGGACATGATAACATTTAGCTACTATAGGACATGATAACATTTAGCTACTATAGGACATGATAACATTTAGCTACTATAGGACATGATAACATTTAGCTACTATAGGACATGATAACATTTAGCTACTATAGGACATGATAACATTTAGCTACTATAGGAAATGATAACATTTAGCTACTATAGGACATGATAACATTTAGCTACTATAGGACATGATAACATTTAGCTACTATAGGAAATGATAACATTTAGCTACTATAGGACATGATAACATTTAGCTACTATAGGACATGATAACATTTAGCTACTATAGGACATGATAACATTTAGCTACTATAGGACATGATAACATTTAGCTACTATAGGACATGATAACATTTAGCTACTATAGGACATGATAACATTTAGCTACTATAGGACATGATAACATTTAGCTACTATAGGACATGATAACATTTAGCTACTATAGGACATGATAACATTTAGCTACTATAGGAAATGATAACATTTAGCTACTATAGGACATGATAACATTTAGCTACTATAGGAAATGATAACATTTAGCTACTATAGGACATGATAACATTTAGCTACTATAGGACATGATAACATTTAGCTACTATAGGACATGATAACATTTAGCTACTATAGGACATGATAACATTTAGCTACTATAGGACATGATAACATTTAGCTACTATAGGACATGATAACATTTAGCTACTATAGGAAATGATAACATTTAGCTACTATAGGACATGATAACATTTAGCTACTATAGGACATGATAACATTTAGCTACTATAGGACATGATAACATTTAGCTACTATAGGACATGATAACATTTAGCTACTATAGGAAATGATAACATTTAGCTACTATAGGACATGATAACATTTAGCTACTATAGGACATGATAACATTTAGCTACTATAGGACATGATAACATTTAGCTACTATAGGACATGATAACATTTAGCTACTATAGGAAATGATAACATTTAGCTACTATAGGACATGATAACATTTAGCTACTATAGGACATGATAACATTTAGCTACTATAGGACATGATAACATTTAGCTACTATAGGACATGATAACATTTAGCTACTATAGGACATGATAACATTTAGCTACTATAGGACATGATAACATTTAGCTACTATAGGAAATGATAACATTTAGCTACTATAGGAAATGATAACATTTAGCTACTATAGGACATGATAACAATTAGCTACTATAGGAAATGATAACATTTAGCTACTATAGGACATGATAACATTTAGCTACTATAGGAATTGATAACATTTAGCTACTATAGGACATGATAACATTTAGCTACTATAGGACATGATAACATTTAGCTACTATAGGACATGATAACATTTAGCTACTATAGGAAATGATAACATTTAGCTACTATAGGACATGATAACATTTAGCTACTATAGGACATGATAACATTTAGCTACTATAGGAAATGATAACATTTAGCTACTATAGGACATGATAACATTTAGCTACTATAGGACATGATAACATTTAGCTACTATAGGAAATGATAACATTTAGCTACTATAGGACATGATAACATTTAGCTACTATAGGACATGATAACATTTAGCTACTATAGGACATGATAACATTTAGCTACTATAGGACATGATAACATTTAGCTACTATAGGACATGATAACATTTAGCTACTATAGGAAATGATAACATTTAGCTACTATAGGACATGATAACATTTAGCTACTATAGGACATGATAACATTTAGCTACTATAGGACATGATAACATTTAGCTACTATAGGACATGATAACAATTAGCTACTATAGGACATGATAACATTTAGCTACTATAGGAAATGATAACATTTAGCTACTATAGGACATGATAACATTTAGCTACTATAGGAAATGATAACATTTAGCTACTATAGGAAATGATAACATTTAGCTACTATAGGACATGATAACATTTAGCTACTATAGGACATGATAACATTTAGCTACTATAGGACATGATAACATTTAGCTACTATAGGACATGATAACATTTAGCTACTATAGGACATGATAACATTTAGCTACTATAGGACATGATAACATTTAGCTACTATAGGAAATGATAACATTTAGCTACTATAGGACATGATAACATTTAGCTACTATAGGACATGATAACATTTAGCTACTATAGGACATGATAACATTTAGCTACTATAGGACATGATAACATTTAGCTACTATAGGACATGATAACATTTAGCTACTATAGGACATGATAACAATTAGCTACTATAGGAAATGATAACATTTAGCTACTATAGGACATGATAACATTTAGCTACTATAGGAAATGATAACATTTAGCTACTATAGGACATGATAACATTTAGCTACTATAGGACATGATAACATTTAGCTACTATAGGAAATGATAACATTTAGCTACTATAGGACATTATAACAATTAGCTACTATAGGAAATGATAACATTTAGCTACTATAGGAAATGATAACATTTAGCTACTATAGGACATGATAACATTTAGCTACTATAGGACATGATAACATTTAGCTACTATAGGACATGATAACATTTAGCTACTATAGGACATGATAACATTTAGCTACTATAGGACATGATAACAATTAGCTACTATAGGAAATGATAACATTTAGCTACTATAGGACATGATAACATTTAGCTACTATAGGAATTGATAACATTTAGCTACTATAGGACATGATAACATTTAGCTACTATAGGACATGATAACATTTAGCTACTATAGGACATGATAACATTTAGCTACTATAGGACATGATAACATTTAGCTACTATAGGACATGATAACATTTAGCTACTATAGGACATGATAACAATTAGCTACTATAGGAAATGATAACATTTAGCTACTATAGGACATTATAACATTTAGCTACTATAGGAATTGATAACATTTAGCTACTATAGGACATGATAACATTTAGCTACTATAGGACATGATAACATTTAGCTACTATAGGAAATGATAACATTTAGCTACTATAGGACATTATAACAATTAGCTACTATAGGAATTGATAACATTTAGCTACTATAGGAAATGATAACATTTAGCTACTATAGGAAATGATAACATTTAGCTACTATAGGAAATGATAACATTTAGCTACTATAGGAAATGATAACATTTAGCTACTATAGGAAATGATAACATTTAGCTACTATAGGAAATGATAACATTTAGCTACTATAGGACATTATAACAATTAGCTACTATAGGAAATGATAACATTTAGCTACTATAGGACATTATAACAATTAGCTACTATAGGAAATGATAACATTTAGCTACTATAGGAAATGATAACATTTAGCTACTATAGGACATGATAACATTTAGCTACTATAGGACATGATAACATTTAGCTACTATAGGACATGATAACATTTAGCTACTATAGGACATGATAACATTTAGCTACTATAGGACATGATAACATTTAGCTACTATAGGACATGATAACAATTAGCTACTATAGGAAATGATAACATTTAGCTACTATAGGAAATGATAACATTTAGCTACTATAGGAAATGATAACATTTAGCTACTATAGGAAATGATAACATTTAGCTACTATAGGAAATGATAACATTTAGCTACTATAGGAAATGATAACATTTAGCTACTATAGGACATGATAACAATTAGCTACTATAGGAAATGATAACATTTAGCTACTATAGGAAATGATAACATTTAGCTACTATAGGACATGATAACATTTAGCTACTATAGGACATGATAACATTTAGCTACTATAGGACATGATAACATTTAGCTACTATAGGACATGATAACATTTAGCTACTATAGGACATGATAACATTTAGCTACTATAGGAAATGATAACATTTAGCTACTATAGGACATGATAACATTTAGCTACTATAGGACATGATAACATTTAGCTACTATAGGACATGATAACATTTAGCTACTATAGGAAATGATAACATTTAGCTACTATAGGACATGATAACATTTAGCTACTATAGGACATGATAACATTTAGCTACTATAGGAAATGATAACATTTAGCTACTATAGGACATTATAACAATTAGCTACTATAGGAAATGATAACATTTAGCTACTATAGGAAATGATAACATTTAGCTACTATAGGACATGATAACATTTAGCTACTATAGGACATGATAACATTTAGCTACTATAGGACATGATAACATTTAGCTACTATAGGACATGATAACATTTAGCTACTATAGGACATGATAACAATTAGCTACTATAGGAAATGATAACATTTAGCTACTATAGGACATGATAACATTTAGCTACTATAGGAATTGATAACATTTAGCTACTATAGGACATGATAACATTTAGCTACTATAGGACATGATAACATTTAGCTACTATAGGACATGATAACATTTAGCTACTATAGGACATGATAACATTTAGCTACTATAGGACATGATAACATTTAGCTACTATAGGACATGATAACAATTAGCTACTATAGGAAATGATAACATTTAGCTACTATAGGACATTATAACATTTAGCTACTATAGGACATTGATAACATTTAGCTACTATAGGACATGATAACATTTAGCTACTATAGGACATGATAACATTTAGCTACTATAGGAAATGATAACATTTAGCTACTATAGGACATTATAACAATTAGCTACTATAGGAAATGATAACATTTAGCTACTATAGGAAATGATAACATTTAGCTACTATAGGACATGATAACATTTAGCTACTATAGGACATGATAACATTTAGCTACTATAGGACATGATAACATTTAGCTACTATAGGACATGATAACATTTAGCTACTATAGGACATGATAACATTTAGCTACTATAGGACATGATAACAATTAGCTACTATAGGAAATGATAACATTTAGCTACTATAGGACATTATAACATTTAGCTACTATAGGAAATGATAACATTTAGCTACTATAGGACATGATAACATTTAGCTACTATAGGACATGATAACATTTAGCTACTATAGGACATGATAACATTTAGCTACTATAGGACATGATAACATTTAGCTACTATAGGACATGATAACATTTAGCTACTATAGGAAATGATAACATTTAGCTACTATAGGACATGATAACATTTAGCTACTATAGGACATGATAACATTTAGCTACTATAGGACATGATAACATTTAGCTACTATAGGAAATGATAACATTTAGCTACTATAGGACATTATAACAATTAGCTACTATAGGAAATGATAACATTTAGCTACTATAGGAAATGATAACATTTAGCTACTATAGGACATGATAACATTTAGCTACTATAGGACATGATAACATTTAGCTACTATAGGACATGATAACATTTAGCTACTATAGGACATGATAACATTTAGCTACTATAGGACATGATAACATTTAGCTACTATAGGACATGATAACATTTAGCTACTATAGGACATGATAACATTTAGCTACTATAGGAAATGATAACATTTAGCTACTATAGGAAATGATAACATTTAGCTACTATAGGACATGATAACATTTAGCTACTATAGGACATGATAACATTTAGCTACTATAGGACATGATAACATTTAGCTACTATAGGAAATGATAACATTTAGCTACTATAGGACATGATAACATTTAGCTACTATAGGACATGATAACATTTAGCTACTATAGGAAATGATAACATTTAGCTACTATAGGACATGATAACATTTAGCTACTATAGGACATGATAACATTTAGCTACTATAGGACATGATAACATTTAGCTACTATAGGACATGATAACATTTAGCTACTATAGGACATGATAACATTTAGCTACTATAGGACATGATAACATTTAGCTACTATAGGAAATGATAACATTTAGCTACTATAGGACATTATAACATTTAGCTACTATAGGAATTGATAACATTTAGCTACTATAGGACATGATAACATTTAGCTACTATAGGACATGATAACATTTAGCTACTATAGGACATGATAACATTTAGCTACTATAGGAAATGATAACATTTAGCTACTATAGGACATTATAACATTTAGCTACTATAGGAAATGATAACATTTAGCTACTATAGGACATGATAACATTTAGCTACTATAGGAAATGATAACATTTAGCTACTATAGGACATGATAACATTTAGCTACTATAGGACATGATAACATTTAGCTACTATAGGACATGATAACATTTAGCTACTATAGGACATGATAACATTTAGCTACTATAGGACATGATAACATTTAGCTACTATAGGACATGATAACATTTAGCTACTATAGGACATGATAACATTTAGCTACTATAGGACATGATAACATTTAGCTACTATAGGACATGATAACATTTAGCTACTATAGGAAATGATAACATTTAGCTACTATAGGACATGATAACATTTAGCTACTATAGGACATGATAACATTTAGCTACTATAGGACATGATAACATTTAGCTACTATAGGACATGATAACATTTAGCTACTATAGGACATGATAACATTTAGCTACTATAGGAAATGATAACATTTAGCTACTATAGGACATGATAACATTTAGCTACTATAGGACATGATAACATTTAGCTACTATAGGACATGATAACATTTAGCTACTATAGGACATGATAACATTTAGCTACTATAGGACATGATAACATTTAGCTACTATAGGAAATGATAACATTTAGCTACTATAGGACATTATAACAATTAGCTACTATAGGAAATGATAACATTTAGCTACTATAGGAAATGATAACATTTAGCTACTATAGGACATGATAACATTTAGCTACTATAGGACATGATAACATTTAGCTACTATAGGACATGATAACATTTAGCTACTATAGGACATGATAACATTTAGCTACTATAGGACATGATAACATTTAGCTACTATAGGACATGATAACAATTAGCTACTATAGGAAATGATAACATTTAGCTACTATAGGACATGATAACATTTAGCTACTATAGGAATTGATAACATTTAGCTACTATAGGACATGATAACATTTAGCTACTATAGGACATGATAACATTTAGCTACTATAGGACATGATAACATTTAGCTACTATAGGACATGATAACAATTAGCTACTATAGGAAATGATAACATTTAGCTACTATAGGAAATGATAACATTTAGCTACTATAGGACATATGATAACATTTAGCTACTATAGGACATGATAACATTTAGCTACTATAGGAAATGATAACATTTAGCTACTATAGGACATGATAACATTTAGCTACTATAGGACATGATAACATTTAGCTACTATAGGACATGATAACATTTAGCTACTATAGGAAATGATAACATTTAGCTACTATAGGACATTATAACAATTAGCTACTATAGGACATGATAACATTTAGCTACTATAGGAAATGATAACATTTAGCTACTATAGGACATGATAACATTTAGCTACTATAGGACATGATAACATTTAGCTACTATAGGAAATGATAACATTTAGCTACTATAGGACATGATAACATTTAGCTACTATAGGACATGATAACATTTAGCTACTATAGGACATGATAACATTTAGCTACTATAGGACATGATAACATTTAGCTACTATAGGACATGATAACATTTAGCTACTATAGGAAATGATAACATTTAGCTACTATAGGACATGATAACATTTAGCTACTATAGGACATGATAACATTTAGCTACTATAGGACATGATAACATTTAGCTACTATAGGACATGATAACATTTAGCTACTATAGGACATGATAACATTTAGCTACTATAGGAAATGATAACATTTAGCTACTATAGGACATGATAACATTTAGCTACTATAGGACATGATAACATTTAGCTACTATAGGAAATGATAACATTTAGCTACTATAGGACATGATAACATTTAGCTACTATAGGACATGATAACATTTAGCTACTATAGGACATGATAACATTTAGCTACTATAGGACATGATAACATTTAGCTACTATAGGACATGATAACATTTAGCTACTATAGGAAATGATAACATTTAGCTACTATAGGACATGATAACATTTAGCTACTATAGGACATGATAACATTTAGCTACTATAGGACATGATAACATTTAGCTACTATAGGACATGATAACATTTAGCTACTATAGGACATGATAACATTTAGCTACTATAGGACATGATAACAATTAGCTACTATAGGAAATGATAACATTTAGCTACTATAGGACATTATAACATTTAGCTACTATAGGAAATGATAACATTTAGCTACTATAGGACATGATAACATTTAGCTACTATAGGACATGATAACATTTAGCTACTATAGGACATGATAACATTTAGCTACTATAGGACATGATAACATTTAGCTACTATAGGACATGATAACATTTAGCTACTATAGGAAATGATAACATTTAGCTACTATAGGACATGATAACATTTAGCTACTATAGGACATGATAACATTTAGCTACTATAGGACATGATAACATTTAGCTACTATAGGAAATGATAACATTTAGCTACTATAGGACATTATAACAATTAGCTACTATAGGAAATGATAACATTTAGCTACTATAGGAAATGATAACATTTAGCTACTATAGGACATGATAACATTTAGCTACTATAGGACATGATAACATTTAGCTACTATAGGACATGATAACATTTAGCTACTATAGGACATGATAACATTTAGCTACTATAGGACATGATAACATTTAGCTACTATAGGACATGATAACATTTAGCTACTATAGGACATGATAACAATTAGCTACTATAGGAAATGATAACATTTAGCTACTATAGGAAATGATAACATTTAGCTACTATAGGAAATGATAACATTCAGCTACTATAGGAAATGATAACATTTAGCTACTATAGGAAATGATAACATTTAGCTACTATAGGAAATGATAACATTTAGCTACTATAGGACATTATAACATTTAGCTACTATAGGAAATGATAACATTTAGCTACTATAGGAAATGATAACATTTAGCTACTATAGGACATGATAACATTTAGCTACTATAGGACATGATAACATTTAGCTACTATAGGACATGATAACATTTAGCTACTATAGGACATGATAACATTTAGCTACTATAGGACATGATAACATTTAGCTACTATAGGACATGATAACAATTAGCTACTATAGGAAATGATAACATTTAGCTACTATAGGACATTATAACATTTAGCTACTATAGGAATTGATAACATTTAGCTACTATAGGACATGATAACATTTAGCTACTATAGGACATGATAACATTTAGCTACTATAGGACATGATAACATTTAGCTACTATAGGAAATGATAACATTTAGCTACTATAGGACATTATAACAATTAGCGACTATAGGAAATGATAACATTTAGCTACTATAGGACATTATAACATTTAGCTACTATAGGAATTGATAACATTTAGCTACTATAGGACATGATAACATTTAGCTACTATAGGACATGATAACATTTAGCTACTATAGGACATGATAACATTTAGCTACTATAGGAAATGATAACATTTAGCTACTATAGGACATTATAACAATTAGCTACTATAGGACATGATAACATTTAGCTACTATAGGAAATGATAACATTTAGCTACTATAGGACATGATAACATTTAGCTACTATAGGACATGATAACATTTAGCTACTATAGGAAATGATAACATTTAGCTACTATAGGACATGATAACATTTAGCTACTATAGGACATTATAACATTTAGCTACTATAGGACATGATAACATTTAGCTACTATAGGACATGATAACATTTAGCTACTATAGGACATGATAACATTTAGCTACTATAGGAAATGATAACATTTAGCTACTATAGGACATGATAACATTTAGCTACTATAGGACATGATAACATTTAGCTACTATAGGACATGATAACATTTAGCTACTATAGGACATGATAACAATTAGCTACTATAGGAAATGATAACATTTAGCTACTATAGGAAATGATAACATTTAGCTACTATAGGACATTATAACAATTAGCTACTATAGGAAATGATAACATTTAGCTACTATAGGAAATGATAACATTTAGCTACTATAGGACATGATAACATTTAGCTACTATAGGACATGATAACATTTAGCTACTATAGGACATGATAACATTTAGCTACTATAGGACATGATAACATTTAGCTACTATAGGACATGATAACATTTAGCTACTATAGGACATGATAACAATTAGCTACTATAGGAAATGATAACATTTAGCTACTATAGGACATGATAACATTTAGCTACTATAGGAATTGATAACATTTAGCTACTATAGGACATGATAACATTTAGCTACTATAGGACATGATAACATTTAGCTACAATAGGACATGATAACATTTAGCTACTATAGGACATGATAACAATTAGCTACTATAGGAAATGATAACATTTAGCTACTATAGGAAATGATAACATTTAGCTACTATAGGACATTATAACAATTAGCGACTATAGGAAATGATAACATTTAGCTACTATAGGACATTATAACATTTAGCTACTATAGGAATTGATAACATTTAGCTACTATAGGACATGATAACATTTAGCTACTATAGGACATGATAACATTTAGCTACTATAGGACATGATAACATTTAGCTACTATAGGAAATGATAACATTTAGCTACTATAGGACATTATAACAATTAGCTACTATAGGACATGATAACATTTAGCTACTATAGGAAATGATAACATTTAGCTACTATAGGACATGATAACATTTAGCTACTATAGGACATGATAACATTTAGCTACTATAGGAAATGATAACATTTAGCTACTATAGGACATGATAACATTTAGCTACTATAGGACATTATAACATTTAGCTACTATAGGACATGATAACATTTAGCTACTATAGGACATGATAACATTTAGCTACTATAGGACATGATAACATTTAGCTACTATAGGAAATGATAACATTTAGCTACTATAGGACATGATAACATTTAGCTACTATAGGACATGATAACATTTAGCTACTATAGGACATGATAACATTTAGCTACTATAGGACATGATAACAATTAGCTACTATAGGAAATGATAACATTTAGCTACTATAGGAAATGATAACATTTAGCTACTATAGGACATTATAACAATTAGCTACTATAGGAAATGATAACATTTAGCTACTATAGGAAATGATAACATTTAGCTACTATAGGACATGATAACATTTAGCTACTATAGGACATGATAACATTTAGCTACTATTGGACATGATAACATTTAGCTACTATAGGACATGATAACATTTAGCTACTATAGGACATGATAACATTTAGCTACTATAGGACATGATAACAATTAGCTACTATAGGAAATGATAACATTTAGCTACTATAGGACATGATAACATTTAGCTACTATAGGAATTGATAACATTTAGCTACTATAGGACATGATAACATTTAGCTACTATAGGACATGATAACATTTAGCTACTATAGGACATGATAACATTTAGCTACTATAGGACATGATAACAATTAGCTACTATAGGAAATGATAACATTTAGCTACTATAGGACATTATAACATTTAGCTACTATAGGAATTGATAACATTTAGCTACTATAGGACATGATAACATTTAGCTACTATAGGACATGATAACATTTAGCTACTATAGGAAATGATAACATTTAGCTACTATAGGACATTATAACAATTAGCTACTATAGGAAATGATAACATTTAGCTACTATAGGAAATGATAACATTTAGCTACTATAGGACATGATAACATTTAGCTACTATAGGACATGATAACATTTAGCTACTATAGGACATGATAACATTTAGCTACTATAGGACATGATAACATTTAGCTACTATAGGACATGATAACATTTAGCTACTATAGGACATGATAACAATTAGCTACTATAGGAAATGATAACATTTAGCTACTATAGGACATTATAACATTTAGCTACTATAGGAATTGATAACATTTAGCTACTATAGGACATGATAACATTTAGCTACTATAGGACATGATAACATTTAGCTACTATAGGACATGATAACATTTAGCTACTATAGGACATGATAACATTTAGCTACTATAGGACATGATAACATTTAGCTACTATAGGACATGATAACAATTAGCTACTATAGGAAATGATAACATTTAGCTACTATAGGACATTATAACATTTAGCTACTATAGGAATTGATAACATTTAGCTACTATAGGACATGATAACATTTAGCTACTATAGGACATGATAACATTTAGCTACTATAGGAAATGATAACATTTAGCTACTATAGGACATTATAACAATTAGCTACTATAGGAATTGATAACATTTAGCTACTATAGGAAATGATAACATTTAGCTACTATAGGAAATGATAACATTTAGCTACTATAGGAAATGATAACATTCAGCTACTAAAGGAAATGATAAAATTTAGCTACTATAGGAAATGATAACATTTAGCTACTATAGGAAATGATAACATTTAGCTACTATAGGACATTATAACAATTAGCTACTATAGGAAATGATAACATTTAGCTACTATAGGACATTATAACAATTAGCTACTATAGGAAATGATAACATTTAGCTACTATAGGAAATGATAACATTTAGCTACTATAGGACATGATAACATTTAGCTACTATAGGACATGATAACATTTAGCTACTATTGGACATGATAACATTTAGCTACTATAGGACATGATAACATTTAGCTACTATAGGACATGATAACATTTAGCTACTATAGGACATGATAACAATTAGCTACTATAGGAAATGATAACATTTAGCTACTATAGGAAATGATAACATTTAGCTACTATAGGAAATGATAACATTCAGCTACTATAGGAAATGATAACATTTAGCTACTATAGGAAATGATAACATTTAGCTACTATAGGAAATGATAACATTTAGCTACTATAGGACATGATAACATTTAGCTACTATAGGACATGATAACATTTAGCTACTATAGGACATGATAACATTTAGCTACTATAGGACATGATAACAATTAGCTACTATAGGAAATGATAACATTTAGCTACTATAGGACATGATAACATTTAGCTACTATAGGAAATGATAACATTTAGCTACTATAGGAAATGATAACATTTAGCTACTATAGGACATGATAACATTTAGCTACTATAGGACATGATAACATTTAGCTACTATAGGACATGATAACATTTAGCTACTATAGGACATGATAACATTTAGCTACTATAGGACATGATAACATTTAGCTACTATAGGACATGATAACAATTAGCTACTATAGGAAATGATAACATTTAGCTACTATAGGACATTATAACATTTAGCTACTATAGGAATTGATAACATTTAGCTACTATAGGACATGATAACATTTAGCTACTATAGGACATGATAACATTTAGCTACTATAGGACATGATAACATTTAGCTACTATAGGAAATGATAACATTTAGCTACTATAGGACATTATAACAATTAGCTACTATAGGAAATGATAACATTTAGCTACTATAGGACATGATAACATTTAGCTACTATAGGAATGATAACATTTAGCTACTATAGGACATGATAACATTTAGCTACTATAGGACATGATAACATTTAGCTACTATAGGAAATGATAACATTTAGCTACTATAGGACATGATAACATTTAGCTACTATAGGACATGATAACATTTAGCTACTATAGGAAATGATAACATTTAGCTACTATAGGACATGATAACATTTAGCTACTATAGGACATGATAACATTTAGCTACTATAGGAAATGATAACATTTAGCTACTATAGGACATGATAACATTTAGCTACTATAGGACATGATAACATTTAGCTACTATAGGACATGATAACATTTAGCTACTATAGGACATGATAACATTTAGCTACTATAGGACATGATAACATTTAGCTACTATAGGAAATGATAACATTTAGCTACTATAGGACATGATAACATTTAGCTACTATAGGACATGATAACATTTAGCTACTATAGGACATGATAACATTTAGCTACTATAGGACATGATAACAATTAGCTACTATAGGAAATGATAACATTTAGCTACTATAGGACATGATAACATTTAGCTACTATAGGACATGATAACATTTAGCTACTATAGGACATGATAACATTTAGCTACTATAGGACATGATAACATTTAGCTACTATAGGACATGATAACATTTAGCTACTATAGGACATGATAACATTTAGCTACTATAGGACATGATAACAATTAGCTACTATAGGAAATGATAACATTTAGCTACTATAGGACATGATAACATTTAGCTACTATAGGAATTGATAACATTTAGCTACTATAGGACATGATAACATTTAGCTACTATAGGACATGATAACATTTAGCTACTATAGGACATGATAACATTTAGCTACTATAGGACATGATAACAATTAGCTACTATAGGAAATGATAACATTTAGCTACTATAGGAAATGATAACATTTAGCTACTATAGGACATGATAACAATTAGCTACTATAGGAAATGATAACATTTAGCTACTATAGGACATTATAACATTTAGCTACTATAGGAATTGATAACATTTAGCTACTATAGGACATGATAACATTTAGCTACTATAGGACATGATAACATTTAGCTACTATAGGACATGATAACATTTAGCTACTATAGGAAATGATAACATTTAGCTACTATAGGACATTATAACAATTAGCTACTATAGGACATGATAACATTTAGCTACTATAGGAAATGATAACATTTAGCTACTATAGGACATGATAACATTTAGCTACTATAGGACATGATAACATTTAGCTACTATAGGAAATGATAACATTTAGCTACTATAGGACATGATAACATTTAGCTACTATAGGACATTATAACATTTAGCTACTATAGGACATGATAACATTTAGCTACTATAGGACATGATAACATTTAGCTACTATAGGACATGATAACATTTAGCTACTATAGGAAATGATAACATTTAGCTACTATAGGACATGATAACATTTAGCTACTATAGGACATGATAACATTTAGCTACTATAGGACATGATAACATTTAGCTACTATAGGACATGATAACAATTAGCTACTATAGGAAATGATAACATTTAGCTACTATAGGAAATGATAACATTTAGCTACTATAGGACATTATAACAATTAGCTACTATAGGAAATGATAACATTTAGCTACTATAGGAAATGATAACATTTAGCTACTATAGGACATGATAACATTTAGCTACTATAGGACATGATAACATTTAGCTACTATTGGACATGATAACATTTAGCTACTATAGGACATGATAACATTTAGCTACTATAGGACATGATAACATTTAGCTACTATAGGACATGATAACAATTAGCTACTATAGGAAATGATAACATTTAGCTACTATAGGACATGATAACATTTAGCTACTATAGGAATTGATAACATTTAGCTACTATAGGACATGATAACATTTAGCTACTATAGGACATGATAACATTTAGCTACTATAGGACATGATAACATTTAGCTACTATAGGACATGATAACAATTAGCTACTATAGGAAATGATAACATTTAGCTACTATAGGACATTATAACATTTAGCTACTATAGGAATTGATAACATTTAGCTACTATAGGACATGATAACATTTAGCTACTATAGGACATGATAACATTTAGCTACTATAGGAAATGATAACATTTAGCTACTATAGGACATTATAACAATTAGCTACTATAGGAAATGATAACATTTAGCTACTATAGGAAATGATAACATTTAGCTACTATAGGACATGATAACATTTAGCTACTATAGGACATGATAACATTTAGCTACTATTGGACATGATAACATTTAGCTACTATAGGACATGATAACATTTAGCTACTATAGGACATGATAACATTTAGCTACTATAGGACATGATAACAATTAGCTACTATAGGAAATGATAACATTTAGCTACTATAGGACATTATAACATTTAGCTACTATAGGAATTGATAACATTTAGCTACTATAGGACATGATAACATTTAGCTACTATAGGACATGATAACATTTAGCTACTATAGGACATGATAACATTTAGCTACTATAGGACATGATAACATTTAGCTACAATAGGACATGATAACATTTAGCTACTATAGGACATGATAACAATTAGCTACTATAGGAAATGATAACATTTAGCTACTATAGGACATTATAACATTTAGCTACTATAGGAATTGATAACATTTAGCTACTATAGGACATGATAACATTTAGCTACTATAGGACATGATAACATTTAGCTACTATAGGAAATGATAACATTTAGCTACTATAGGACATTATAACAATTAGCTACTATAGGAATTGATAACATTTAGCTACTTTAGGAAATGATAACATTTAGCTACTATAGGAAATGATAACATTTAGCTACTATAGGAAATGATAACATTCAGCTACTAAAGGAAATGATAAAATTTAGCTACTATAGGAAATGATAACATTTAGCTACTATAGGAAATCATAACATTTAGCTACTATAGGACATTATAACAATTAGCTACTATAGGAAATGATAACATTTAGCTACTATAGGACATTATAACAATTAGCTACTATAGGAAATGATAACATTTAGCTACTATAGGAAATGATAACATTTAGCTACTATAGGACATGATAACATTTAGCTACTATAGGACATGATAACATTTAGCTACTATAGGACATGATAACATTTAGCTACTATAGGACATGATAACATTTAGCTACTATAGGACATGATAACATTTAGCTACTATAGGACATGATAACATTTAGCTACTATAGGAAATGATAACATTTAGCTACTATAGGAAATGATAACATTTAGCTACTATAGGAAATGATAACATTTAGCTACTATAGGAAATGATAACATTTAGCTACTATAGGACATGATAACATTTAGCTACTATAGGACATGATAACATTTAGCTACTATAGGACATGATAACATTTAGCTACTATAGGACATGATAACAATTAGCTACTATAGGACATGATAACATTTAGCTACTATAGGACATGATAACATTTAGCTACTATAGGAATTGATAACATTTAGCTACTATAGGACATGATAACATTTAGCTACTATAGGACATGATAACATTTAGCTACTATAGGACATGATAACATTTAGCTACTATAGGACATGATAACAATTAGCTACTATAGGAAATGATAACATTTAGCTACTATAGGACATTATAACATTTAGCTACTATAGGAATTGATAACATTTAGCTACTATAGGACATGATAACATTTAGCTACTATAGGACATGATAACATTTAGCTACTATAGGAAATGATAACATTTAGCTACTATAGGACATTATAACAATTAGCTACTATAGGAAATGATAACATTTAGCTACTATAGGAAATGATAACATTTAGCTACTATAGGACATGATAACATTTAGCTACTATAGGACATGATAACATTTAGCTACTATTGGACATGATAACATTTAGCTACTATAGGACATGATAACATTTAGCTACTATAGGACATGATAACATTTAGCTACTATAGGACATGATAACAATTAGCTACTATAGGAAATGATAACATTTAGCTACTATAGGACATTATAACATTTAGCTACTATAGGAATTGATAACATTTAGCTACTATAGGACATGATAACATTTAGCTACTATAGGACATGATAACATTTAGCTACTATAGGAAATGATAACATTTAGCTACTATAGGACATTATAACAATTAGCTACTATAGGAATTGATAACATTTAGCTACTTTAGGAAATGATAACATTTAGCTACTATAGGAAATGATAACATTTAGCTACTATAGGAAATGATAACATTCAGCTACTAAAGGAAATGATAAAATTTAGCTACTATAGGAAATGATAACATTTAGCTACTATAGGAAATCATAACATTTAGCTACTATAGGACATTATAACAATTAGCTACTATAGGAAATGATAACATTTAGCTACTATAGGACATTATAACAATTAGCTACTATAGGAAATGATAACATTTAGCTACTATAGGAAATGATAACATTTAGCTACTATAGGACATGATAACATTTAGCTACTATAGGACATGATAACATTTAGCTACTATTGGACATGATAACATTTAGCTACTATAGGACATGATAACATTTAGCTACTATAGGACATGATAACATTTAGCTACTATAGGACATGATAACAATTAGCTACTATAGGAAATGATAACATTTAGCTATTATAGGAAATGATAACATTTAGCTACTATAGGAAATGATAACATTCAGCTACTATAGGAAATGATACAATTTAGCTACTATAGGAAATGATAACATTTAGCTACTATAGGAAATGATAACATTTAGCTACTATAGGACATTATAACAATTAGCTACTATAGGAAATGATAACATTTAGCTACTATAGGAAATGATAACATTTAGCTACTATAGGACATGATAACATTTAGCTACTATTGGACATGATAACATTTAGCTACTATAGGACATGATAACATTTAGCTACTATAGGACATGATAACATTTAGCTACTATAGGACATGATAACAATTAGCTACTATAGGAAATGATAACATTTAGCTACTATAGGACATTATAACATTTAGCTACTATAGGAATTGATAACATTTAGCTACTATAGGACATGATAACATTTAGCTACTATAGGACATGATAACATTTAGCTACTATAGGACATGATAACATTTAGCTACTATAGGACATGATAACATTTAGCTACAATAGGACATGATAACATTTAGCTACTATAGGACATGATAACAATTAGCTACTATAGGAAATGATAACATTTAGCTACTATAGGACATTATAACATTTAGCTACTATAGGAATTGATAACATTTAGCTACTATAGGACATGATAACATTTAGCTACTATAGGACATGATAACATTTAGCTACTATAGGAAATGATAACATTTAGCTACTATAGGACATTATAACAATTAGCTACTATAGGAATTGATAACATTTAGCTACTTTAGGAAATGATAACATTTAGCTACTATAGGAAATGATAACATTTAGCTACTATAGGAAATGATAACATTCAGCTACTAAAGGAAATGATAAAATTTAGCTACTATAGGAAATGATAACATTTAGCTACTATAGGAAATCATAACATTTAGCTACTATAGGACATTATAACAATTAGCTACTATAGGAAATGATAACATTTAGCTACTATAGGACATTATAACAATTAGCTACTATAGGAAATGATAACATTTAGCTACTATAGGAAATGATAACATTTAGCTACTATAGGACATGATAACATTTAGCTACTATAGGACATGATAACATTTAGCTACTATTGGACATGATAACATTTAGCTACTATAGGACATGATAACATTTAGCTACTATAGGACATGATAACATTTAGCTACTATAGGACATGATAACAATTAGCTACTATAGGAAATGATAACATTTAGCTATTATAGGAAATGATAACATTTAGCTACTATAGGAAATGATAACATTTAGCTACTATAGGACATGATAACATTTAGCTACTATAGGAATTGATAACATTTAGCTACTATAGGACATGATAACATTTAGCTACTATAGGACATGATAACATTTAGCTACAATAGGACATGATAACATTTAGCTACTATAGGACATGATAACAATTAGCTACTATAGGAAATGATAACATTTAGCTACTATAGGACATTATAACATTTAGCTACTATAGGAATTGATAACATTTAGCTACTATAGGACATGATAACATTTAGCTACTATAGGACATGATAACATTTAGCTACTATAGGAAATGATAACATTTAGCTACTATAGGACATTATAACAATTAGCTACTATAGGAAATGATAACATTTAGCTACTATAGGAAATGATAACATTTAGCTACTATAGGACATGATAACATTTAGCTACTATAGGACATGATAACATTTAGCTACTATTGGACATGATAACATTTAGCTACTATAGGACATGATAACATTTAGCTACTATAGGACATGATAACATTTAGCTACTATAGGACATGATAACAATTAGCTACTATAGGAAATGATAACATTTAGCTACTATAGGACATTATAACATTTAGCTACTATAGGAATTGATAACATTTAGCTACTATAGGACATGATAACATTTAGCTACTATAGGACATGATAACATTTAGCTACTATAGGACATGATAACATTTAGCTACTATAGGACATGATAACATTTAGCTACAATAGGACATGATAACATTTAGCTACTATAGGACATGATAACAATTAGCTACTATAGGAAATGATAACATTTAGCTACTATAGGACATGATAACATTTAGCTACTATAGGACATGATAACATTTAGCTACTATAGGACATGATAACATTTAGCTACTATAGGAAATGATAACATTTAGCTACTATAGGACATTATAACAATTAGCTACTATAGGAAATGATAACATTTAGCTACTATAGGAAATGATAACATTTAGCTACTATAGGACATGATAACATTTAGCTACTATAGGACATGATAACATTTAGCTACTATTGGACATGATAACATTTAGCTACTATAGGACATGATAACATTTAGCTACTATAGGACATGATAACATTTAGCTACTATAGGACATGATAACATTTAGCTACTATAGGAAATGATAACATTTAGCTACTATAGGAAATGATAACATTCAGCTACTAAAGGAAATGATAAAATTTAGCTACTATAGGAAATGATAACATTTAGCTACTATAGGAAATCATAACATTTAGCTACTATAGGACATTATAACAATTAGCTACTATAGGAAATGATAACATTTAGCTACTATAGGACATTATAACAATTAGCTACTATAGGAAATGATAACATTTAGCTACTATAGGAAATGATAACATTTAGCTACTATAGGACATGATAACATTTAGCTACTATAGGACATGATAACATTTAGCTACTATTGGACATGATAACATTTAGCTACTATAGGACATGATAACATTTAGCTACTATAGGACATGATAACATTTAGCTACTATAGGACATGATAACAATTAGCTACTATAGGAAATGATAACATTTAGCTATTATAGGAAATGATAACATTTAGCTACTATAGGAAATGATAACATTTAGCTACTATAGGACATGATAACATTTAGCTACTATAGGAATTGATAACATTTAGCTACTATAGGACATGATAACATTTAGCTACTATAGGACATGATAACATTTAGCTACAATAGGACATGATAACATTTAGCTACTATAGGACATGATAACAATTAGCTACTATAGGAAATGATAACATTTAGCTACTATAGGACATTATAACATTTAGCTACTATAGGAATTGATAACATTTAGCTACTATAGGACATGATAACATTTAGCTACTATAGGACATGATAACATTTAGCTACTATAGGAAATGATAACATTTAGCTACTATAGGACATTATAACAATTAGCTACTATAGGAAATGATAACATTTAGCTACTATAGGAAATGATAACATTTAGCTACTATAGGACATGATAACATTTAGCTACTATAGGACATGATAACATTTAGCTACTATTGGACATGATAACATTTAGCTACTATAGGACATGATAACATTTAGCTACTATAGGACATGATAACATTTAGCTACTATAGGACATGATAACAATTAGCTACTATAGGAAATGATAACATTTAGCTACTATAGGACATTATAACATTTAGCTACTATAGGAATTGATAACATTTAGCTACTATAGGACATGATAACATTTAGCTACTATAGGACATGATAACATTTAGCTACTATAGGACATGATAACATTTAGCTACTATAGGACATGATAACATTTAGCTACAATAGGACATGATAACATTTAGCTACTATAGGACATGATAACAATTAGCTACTATAGGAAATGATAACATTTAGCTACTATAGGACATGATAACATTTAGCTACTATAGGACATGATAACATTTAGCTACTATAGGAAATGATAACATTTAGCTACTATAGGACATTATAACAATTAGCTACTATAGGAAATGATAACATTTAGCTACTATAGGAAATGATAACATTTAGCTACTATAGGACATGATAACATTTAGCTACTATAGGACATGATAACATTTAGCTACTATTGGACATGATAACATTTAGCTACTATAGGACATGATAACATTTAGCTACTATAGGACATGATAGCATTTAGCTACTATAGGACATGATAACATTTAGCTACTATAGGACATGATAACAATTAGCTACTATAGGAAATGATAACATTTAGCTATTATAGGAAATGATAACATTTAGCTACTATAGGAAATGATAACATTCAGCTACTATAGGAAATGATAAAATTGAGCTACTATAGGAAATGATAACATTTAGCTACTATAGGAAATGATAACATTTAGCTACTATAGGACATTATAACAATTAGCTACTATAGGAAATGATAACATTTAGCTACTATAGGAAATGATAACATTTAGCTACTATAGGACATGATAACATTTAGCTACTATAGGACATGATAACATTTAGCTACTTTTGGACATGATAACATTTAGCTACTATAGGACATGATAACATTTAGCTACTATAGGACATGATAACATTTAGCTACTATAGGACATGATAACAATTAGCTACTATAGGAAATGATAACATTTAGCTACTATAGGACATTATAACATTTAGCTACTATAGGAATTGATAACATTTAGCTACTATAGGACATGATAACATTTAGCTACTATAGGACATGATAACATTTAGCTACTATAGGACATGATAACATTTAGCTACTATAGGACATGATAACATTTAGCTACTATAGGACATGATAACATTTAGCTACTATAGGACATGATAACAATTAGCTACTATAGGAAATGATAACATTTAGCTACTATAGGAAATGATAACATTTAGCTACTATAGGACATTATAACAATTAGCTACTATAGGAAATGATAACATTTAGCTACTATAGGAAATGATAACATTTAGCTACTATAGGACATGATAACATTTACCTACTATAGGACATGATAACATTTAGCTACTATTGGACATGATAACATTTAGCTACTATAGGACATGATAACATTTAGCTACTATAGGACATGATAACATTTAGCTACTATAGGACATGATAACAATTAGCTACTATAGGAAATGATAACATTTAGCTACTATAGGACATGATAACATTTAGCTACTATAGGAATTGATAACATTTAGCTACTATAGGACATGATAACATTTAGCTACTATAGGACATGATAACATTTAGCTACAATAGGACATGATAACATTTAGCTACTATAGGACATGATAACAATTAGCTACTATAGGAAATGATAACATTTAGCTACTATAGGAAATGATAACATTTAGCTACTATAAGACATTATAACAATTAGCGACTATAGGAAATGATAACATTTAGCTACTATAGGACATTATAACATTTAGCTACTATAGGAATTGATAACATTTAGCTACTATAGGACATGATAACATTTAGCTACTATAGGACATGATAACATTTAGCTACTATAGGACATGATAACATTTAGCTACTATAGGAAATGATAACATTTAGCTACTATAGGACATTATAACAATTAGCTACTATAGGACATGATAACATTTAGCTACTATAGGAAATGATAACATTTAGCTACTATAGGACATGATAACATTTAGCTACTATAGGACATGATAACATTTAGCTACTATAGGAAATGATAACATTTAGCTAATATAGGACATGATAACATTTAGCTACTATAGGACATTATAACATTTAGCTACTATTGGACATGATAACATTTAGCTACTATAGGACATGATAACATTTAGCTACTATAGGACATGATAACATTTAGCTACTATAGGAAATGATAACATTTAGCTACTATAGGACATGATAACATTTAGCTACTATAGGACATGATAACATTTAGCTACTATAGGACATGATAACATTTAGCTACTATAGGACATGATAACAATTAGCTACTATAGGAAATGATAACATTTAGCTACTATAGGAAATGATAACATTTAGCTACTATAGGACATTATAACAATTAGCTACTATAGGAAATGATAACATTTAGCTACTATAGGAAATGATAACATTTAGCTACTATAGGACATGATAACATTTAGCTACTATAGGACATGATAACATTTAGCTACTATTGGACATGATAACATTTAGCTACTATAGGACATGATAACATTTAGCTACTATAGGACATGATTACATTTAGCTACTATAGGACATGATAACAATTAGCTACTATAGGAAATGATAACATTTAGCTACTATAGGACATGATAACATTTAGCTACTATAGGAATTGATAACATTTAGCTACTATAGGACATGATAACATTTAGCTACTATAGGACATGATAACATTTAGCTACAATAGGACATGATAACATTTAGCTACTATAGGACATGATAACAATTAGCTACTATAGGAAATGATAACATTTAGCTACTATAGGACATTATAACATTTAGCTACTATAGGAATTGATAACATTTAGCTACTATAGGACATGATAACATTTAGCTACTATAGGACATGATAACATTTAGCTACTATAGGAAATGATAACATTTAGCTACTATAGGACATTATAACAATTAGCTACTATAGGAAATGATAACATTTAGCTACTATAGGAAATGATAACATTTAGCTACTATAGGACATGATAACATTTAGCTACTATAGGACATGATAACATTTAGCTACTATTGGACATGATAACATTTAGCTACTATAGGACATGATAACATTTAGCTACTATAGGACATGATAACATTTAGCTACTATAGGACATGATAACAATTAGCTACTATAGGAAATGATAACATTTAGCTACTATAGGACATTATAACATTTAGCTACTATAGGAATTGATAACATTTAGCTACTATAGGACATGATAACATTTAGCTACTATAGGACATGATAACATTTAGCTACTATAGGACATGATAACATTTAGCTACTATAGGACATGATAACATTTAGCTACAATAGGACATGATAACATTTAGCTACTATAGGACATGATAACAATTAGCTACTATAGGAAATGATAACATTTAGCTACTATAGGACATTATAACATTTAGCTACTATAGGAATTGATAACATTTAGCTACTATAGGACATGATAACATTTAGCTACTATAGGACATGATAACATTTAGCTACTATAGGAAATGATAACATTTAGCTACTATAGGACATTATAACAATTAGCTACTATAGGAATTGATAACATTTAGCTACTATAGGAAATGATAACATTTAGCTACTATAGGAAATGATAACATTCAGCTACTAAAGGAAATGATAAAATTTAGCTACTATAGGAAATGATAACATTTAGCTACTATAGGAAATCATAACATTTAGCTACTATAGGACATTATAACAATTAGCTACTATAGGAAATGATAACATTTAGCTACTATAGGACATTATAACAATTAGCTACTATAGGAAATGATAACATTTAGCTACTATAGGAAATGATAACATTTAGCTACTATAGGACATGATAACATTTAGCTACTATAGGACATGATAACATTTAGCTACTATTGGACATGATAACATTTAGCTACTATAGGACATGATAACATTTAGCTACTATAGGACATGATAACATTTAGCTACTATAGGACATGATAACAATTAGCTACTATAGGAAATGATAACATTTAGCTATTATAGGAAATGATAACATTTAGCTACTATAGGAAATGATAACATTCAGCTACTATAGGAAATGATACAATTTAGCTACTATAGGAAATGATAACATTTAGCTACTATAGGAAATGATAACATTTAGCTACTATAGGACATGATAACATTTAGCTACTATAGGACATGATAACATTTAGCTACTATTGGACATGATAACATTTAGCTACTATAGGACATGATAACAATTAGCTACTATAGGACATGATAACATTTAGCTACTATAGGACATGATAACATTTAGCTACTATAGGAATTGATAACATTTAGCTACTATAGGACATGATAACATTTAGCTACTATAGGACATGATAACATTTAGCTACAATAGGACATGATAACATTTAGCTACTATAGGACATGATAACAATTAGCTACTATAGGAAATGATAACATTTAGCTACTAAAGGACATTATAACATTTAGCTACTATAGGAATTGATAACATTTAGCTACTATAGGACATGATAACATTTAGCTACTATAGGACATGATAACATTTAGCTACTATAGGAAATGATAACATTTAGCTACTATAGGACATTATAACAATTAGCTACTATAGGAAATGATAACATTTAGCTACTATAGGAAATGATAACATTTAGCTACTATAGGACATGATAACATTTAGCTACTATAGGACATGATAACATTTAGCTACTATTGGACATGATAACATTTAGCTACTATAGGACATGATAACATTTAGCTACTATAGGACATGATAACATTTAGCTACTATAGGACATGATAACAATTATCTACTATAGGAAATGATAACATTTAGCTACTATAGGACATTATAACATTTAGCTACTATAGGAATTGATAACATTTAGCTACTATAGGACATGATAACATTTAGCTACTATAGGACATGATAACATTTAGCTACTATAGGACATGATAACATTTAGCTACTATAGGACATGATAACATTTAGCTACAATAGGACATGATAACATTTAGCTACTATAGGACATGATAACAATTAGCTACTATAGGAAATGATAACATTTAGCTACTATAGGACATTATAACATTTAGCTACTATAGGAATTGATAACATTTAGCTACTATAGGACATGATAACATTTAGCTACTATAGGACATGATAACATTTAGCTACTATAGGAAATGATAACATTTAGCTACTATAGGACATTATAACAATTAGCTACTATAGGAATTGATAACATTTAGCTACTTTAGGAAATGATAACATTTAGCTACTATAGGAAATGATAACATTTAGCTACTATAGGAAATGATAACATTCAGCTACTAAAGGAAATGATAAAATTTAGCTACTATAGGAAATGATAACATTTAGCTACTATAGGAAATCATAACATTTAGCTACTATAGGACATTATAACAATTAGCTACTATAGGAAATGATAACATTTAGCTACTATAGGACATTATAACAATTAGCTACTATAGGAAATGATAACATTTAGCTACTATAGGAAATGATAACATTTAGCTACTATAGGACATGATAACATTTAGCTACTATAGGACATGATAACATTTAGCTACTATTGGACATGATAACATTTAGCTACTATAGGACATGATAACATTTAGCTACTATAGGACATGATAACATTTAGCTACTATAGGACATGATAACAATTAGCTACTATAGGAAATGATAACATTTAGCTATTATAGGAAATGATAACATTTAGCTACTATAGGAAATGATAACATTCAGCTACTATAGGAAATGATACAAATTAGCTACTATAGGAAATGATAACATTTAGCTACTATAGGAAATGATAACATTTAGCTACTATAGGACATTATAACAATTAGCTACTATAGGAAATGATAACATTTAGCTACTATAGGAAATGATAACATTTAGCTACTATAGGACATGATAACATTTAGCTACTATAGGACATGATAACATTTAGCTACTATTGGACATGATAACATTTAGCTACTATAGGACATGATAACATTTAGCTACTATAGGACATGATAACATTTAGCTACTATAGGACATGATAACAATTTGCTACTATAGGAAATGATAACATTTAGCTAGTATAGGACATTATAACATTTAGCTACTATAGGAATTGATAACATTTAGCTACTATAGGACATGATAACATTTAGCTACTATAGGACATGATAACATTTAGCTACTATAGGACATGATAACATTTAGCTACTATAGGAAATGATAACATTTAGCTACTATAGGACATTATAACAATTAGCGACTATAGGAAATGATAACATTTAGCTACTATAGGACATGATAACATTTAGCTACTATAGGACATGATAACAATTAGCTACTATAGGAAATGATAACATTTAGCTACTATAGGACATTATAACATTTAGCTACTATTGGAATTGATAACATTTAGCTACTATAGGACATGATAACATTTAGCTACTATAGGACATGATAACATTTAGCTACTATAGGACATGATAACATTTAGCTACTATAGGAAATGATAACATTTAGCTACTATAGGACATGATAACAATTAGCTACTATAGGAAATGATAACATTTAGCTACTTTAGGAAATGATAACATTTAGCTACTATAGGAAATGATAACATTTAGCTACTATAGGAAATGATAACATTCAGCTACTAAAGGAAATGATAAAATTTAGCTACTATAGGAAATGATAACATTTAGCTACTATAGGAAATCATAACATTTAGCTACTATAGGACATTATAACAATTAGCTATTATAGGAAATGATAACATTTAGCTACTATAGGACATTATAACAATTAGCTACTATAGGAAATGATAACAT
Organism: Salmo salar; assembly: GCF_965601325.2. Lineage (NCBI taxonomy): Eukaryota > Metazoa > Chordata > Actinopteri > Salmoniformes > Salmonidae > Salmo > Salmo salar. The sequence goes on along the minus strand of NC_138304.1, from coordinate 77,969,260 downwards.
TTAGCTACTATATGAAATGATAACATTTAGCTACTATAGGACATGATAACATTTAGCTACTATAGGACATGATAACATTTAGCTACTATTGGACATGATAACATTTAGCTACTATAGGACATGATAACATTTAGCTACTATAGGACATGATAGCATTTAGCTACTATAGGACATGATAACATTTAGCTACTATAGGACATGATAACAATTAGCTACTATAGGAAATGATAACATTTAGCTATTATAGGAAATGATAACATTTAGCTACTATAGGAAATGATAACATTCAGCTACTATAGGAAATGATAATATTTAGCTACTATAGGAAATGATAACATTTAGCTACTATAGGACATGATAACATTTAGCTACTATAGGACATTATAACAATTAGCTACTATAGGACATGATAACATTTAGCTACTATTGGACATGATAACATTTAGCTACTATAGGACATGATAACATTTAGCTACTATAGGACATGATAACAATTAGCTACTATAGGAAATGATAACATTTAGCTACTATAGGACATTATAACATTTAGCTACTATAGGAATTGATAACATTTAGCTACTATAGGACATGATAACATTTAGCTACTATAGGACATGATAACATTTAGCTATTATAGGAAATGATAACATTTAGCTACTATAGGACATTATAACAATTAGCGACTATAGGAAATGATAACATTTAGCTACTATAGGACATGATAACATTTAGCTACTATAGGACATGATAACAATTAGCTACTATAGGAAATGATAACATTTAGCTACTATAGGACATTATAACATTTAGCTACTATAGGAATTGATAACATTTAGCTACTATGGGACATGATAACATTTAGCTACTATAGGACATGATAACATTTAGCTACTATAGGAAATGATAACATTTAGCTACTATAGGACATTATAACAATTAGCTACTATAGGACATGATAACATTTAGCTACTATAGGAAATGATAACATTTAGCTACTATAGGACATGATAACATTTAGCTACTATAGGACATGATAACATTTAGCTACTATTGGACATGATAACATTTAGCTACTATAGGACATGATAACATTTAGCTACTATAGGACATGATAACATTTAGCTACTATAGGACATGATAACATTTAGCTACTATAGGAAATGATAACATTTAGCTAATATAGGACATGATAACATTTAGCTACTATAGGACATGATAACATTTAGCTACTATTGGACATGATAACATTTAGCTACTATAGGACATGATAACATTTAGCTACTATAGGACATGATAACATTTAGCTACTATAGGAAATTATAACATTTAGCTACTATAGGACATGATAACATTTAGCTACTATAGGACATGATAACATTTAGCTACTATTGGACATGATAACATTTAGCTACTATAGGACATGATAACATTTAGCTACTATAGGACATGATAGCATTTAGCTACTATAGGACATGATAACATTTAGCTACTATAGGACATGATAACAATTAGCTACTATAGGAAATGATAACATTTAGCTATTATAGGAAATGATAACATTTAGCTACTATAGGAAATGATAACATTCAGCTACTATAGGAAATGATAATATTTAGCTACTATAGGAAATGATAACATTTAGCTACTATAGGACATGATAACATTTAGCTACTATAGGACATTATAACAATTAGCTACTATAGGACATGATAACAATTAGCTACTATAGGACATGATAACATTTAGCTACTATTGGACATGATAACATTTAGCTACTATAGGACATGATAACATTTAGCTACTATAGGACATGATAACAATTAGCTACTATAGGAAATGATAACATTTAGCTACTATTGGACATGATAACATTTAGCTACTATAGGACATGATAACATTTAGCTACTATAGGACATGATAACAATTAGCTACTATAGGAAATGATAACATTTAGCTACTATAGGACATTATAACATTTAGCTACTATAGGAATTGATAACATTTAGCTACTATAGGACATGATAACATTTAGCTACTATAGGACATGATAACATTTAGCTATTATAGGAAATGATAACATTTAGCTACTATAGGACATTATAACAATTAGCGACTATAGGAAATGATAACATTTAGCTACTATAGGACATGATAACATTTAGCTACTATAGGACATGATAACAATTAGCTACTATAGGAAATGATAACATTTAGCTACTATAGGACATTATAACATTTAGCTACTATAGGAATTGATAACATTTAGCTACTATGGGACATGATAACATTTAGCTACTATAGGAAATGATAACATTTAGCTACTATAGGAAATGATAACATTCAGCTACTAAAGGAAATGATAAAATTTAGCTACTATAGGAAATGATAACATTTAGCTACTATAGGAAATCATAACATTTAGCTACTATAGGACATTATAACAATTAGCTACTATAGGAAATGATAACATTTAGCTACTATAGGACATTATAACAATTAGCTACTATAGGAAATGATAACATTTAGCTACTATAGGAAATGATAACATTTAGCTACTATAGGACATGATAACATTTAGCTACTATAGGACATGATAACATTTAGCTACTATTGGACATGATAACATTTAGCTACTATAGGACATGATAACATTTAGCTACTATAGGACATGATAACATTTAGCTACTATAGGACATGATAACAATTAGCTACTATAGGAAATGATAACATTTAGCTATTATAGGAAATGATAACATTTAGCTACTATAGGAAATGATAACATTCAGCTACTATAGGAAATGATACAAATTAGCTACTATAGGAAATGATAACATTTAGCTACTATAGGAAATGATAACATTTAGCTACTATAGGACATTATAACAATTAGCTACTATAGGAAATGATAACATTTAGCTACTATAGGAAATGATAACATTTAGCTACTATAGGACATGATAACATTTAGCTACTATAGGACATGATAACATTTAGCTACTATTGGACATGATAACATTTAGCTACTATAGGACATGATAACATTTAGCTACTATAGGACATGATAACATTTAGCTACTATAGGACATGATAACAATTAGCTACTATAGGAAATGATAACATTTAGCTACTATAGGACATTATAACATTTAGCTACTATAGGAATTGATAACATTTAGCTACTATAGGACATGATAACATTTAGCTACTATAGGACATGATAACATTTAGCTACTATAGGACATGATAACATTTAGCTACTATAGGAAATGATAACATTTAGCTACTATAGGACATTATAACAATTAGCGACTATAGGAAATGATAACATTTAGCTACTATAGGACATGATAACATTTAGCTACTATAGGACATGATAACAATTAGCTACTATAGGAAATGATAACATTTAGCTACTATAGGACATTATAACATTTAGCTACTATTGGAATTGATAACATTTAGCTACTATAGGACATGATAACATTTAGCTACTATAGGACATGATAACATTTAGCTACTATAGGACATGATAACATTTAGCTACTATAGGAAATGATAACATTTAGCTACTATAGGACATGATAACAATTAGCTACTATAGGAAATGATAACATTTAGCTACTATAGGAAATGATAACATTTAGCTACTATAGGAAATGATAACATTTAGCTACTATAGGACATGATAACATTCAGCTACTAAAGGAAATGATAAAATTTAGCTACTATAGGAAATGATAACATTTAGCTACTATAGGAAATCATAACATTTAGCTACTATAGGACATTATAACAATTAGCTATTATAGGAAATGATAACATTTAGCTACTATAGGACATTATAACAATTAGCTACTATAGGAAATGATAACATTTAGCTACTATATGAAATGATAACATTTAGCTACTATAGGACATGATAACATTTAGCTACTATAGGACATGATAACATTTAGCTACTATTGGACATGATAACATTTAGCTACTATAGGACATGATAACATTTAGCTACTATAGGACATGATAGCATTTAGCTACTATAGGACATGATAACATTTAGCTACTATAGGACATGATAACAATTAGCTACTATAGGAAATGATAACATTTAGCTATTATAGGAAATGATAACATTTAGCTACTATAGGAAATGATAACATTCAGCTACTATAGGAAATGATAATATTTAGCTACTATAGGAAATGATAACATTTAGCTACTATAGGACATGATAACATTTAGCTACTATAGGACATTATAACAATTAGCTACTATAGGACATGATAACATTTAGCTACTATTGGACATGATAACATTTAGCTACTATAGGACATGATAACATTTAGCTACTATAGGACATGATAACAATTAGCTACTATAGGAAATGATAACATTTAGCTACTATAGGACATTATAACATTTAGCTACTATAGGAATTGATAACATTTAGCTACTATAGGACATGATAACATTTAGCTACTATAGGACATGATAACATTTAGCTATTATAGGAAATGATAACATTTAGCTACTATAGGACATTATAACAATTAGCGACTATAGGAAATGATAACATTTAGCTACTATAGGACATGATAACATTTAGCTACTATAGGACATGATAACAATTAGCTACTATAGGAAATGATAACATTTAGCTACTATAGGACATTATAACATTTAGCTACTATAGGAATTGATAACATTTAGCTACTATGGGACATGATAACATTTAGCTACTATAGGACATGATAACATTTAGCTACTATAGGAAATGATAACATTTAGCTACTATAGGACATTATAACAATTAGCTACTATAGGACATGATAACATTTAGCTACTATAGGAAATGATAACATTTAGCTACTATAGGACATGATAACATTTAGCTACTATAGGACATGATAACATTTAGCTACTATTGGACATGATAACATTTAGCTACTATAGGACATGATAACATTTAGCTACTATAGGACATGATAACATTTAGCTACTATAGGACATGATAACATTTAGCTACTATAGGAAATGATAACATTTAGCTAATATAGGACATGATAACATTTAGCTACTATAGGACATGATAACATTTAGCTACTATTGGACATGATAACATTTAGCTACTATAGGACATGATAACATTTAGCTACTATAGGACATGATAACATTTAGCTACTATAGGAAATTATAACATTTAGCTACTATAGGACATGATAACATTTAGCTACTATAGGACATGATAACATTTAGCTACTATTGGACATGATAACATTTAGCTACTATAGGACATGATAACATTTAGCTACTATAGGACATGATAGCATTTAGCTACTATAGGACATGATAACATTTAGCTACTATAGGACATGATAACAATTAGCTACTATAGGAAATGATAACATTTAGCTATTATAGGAAATGATAACATTTAGCTACTATAGGAAATGATAACATTCAGCTACTATAGGAAATGATAATATTTAGCTACTATAGGAAATGATAACATTTAGCTACTATAGGACATGATAACATTTAGCTACTATAGGACATTATAACAATTAGCTACTATAGGACATTATAACAATTAGCTACTATAGGACATGATAACATTTAGCTACTATTGGACATGATAACATTTAGCTACTATAGGACATGATAACATTTAGCTACTATAGGACATGATAACAATTAGCTACTATAGGAAATGATAACATTTAGCTACTATTGGACATGATAACATTTAGCTACTATAGGACATGATAACATTTAGCTACTATAGGACATGATAACAATTAGCTACTATAGGAAATGATAACATTTAGCTACTATAGGACATTATAACATTTAGCTACTATAGGAATTGATAACATTTAGCTACTATAGGACATGATAACATTTAGCTACTATAGGACATGATAACATTTAGCTATTATAGGAAATGATAACATTTAGCTACTATAGGACATTATAACAATTAGCGACTATAGGAAATGATAACATTTAGCTACTATAGGACATGATAACATTTAGCTACTATAGGACATGATAACAATTAGCTACTATAGGAAATGATAACATTTAGCTACTATAGGACATTATAACATTTAGCTACTATAGGAATTGATAACATTTAGCTACTATGGGACATGATAACATTTAGCTACTATAGGACATGATAACATTTAGCTACTATAGGAAATGATAACATTTAGCTACTATAGGACATTATAACAATTAGCTACTATAGGACATGATAACATTTAGCTACTATAGGAAATGATAACATTTAGCTACTATAGGACATGATAACATTTAGCTACTATAGGACATGATAACATTTAGCTACTATTGGACATGATAACATTTAGCTACTATAGGACATGATAACATTTAGCTACTATAGGACATGATAACATTTAGCTACTATAGGACATGATAACATTTAGCTACTATAGGAAATGATAACATTTAGCTAATATAGGACATGATAACATTTAGCTACTATAGGACATGATAACATTTAGCTACTATAGGACATGATAACAATTAGCTACTATAGGAAATGATAACATTTAGCTATTATAGGAAATGATAACATTTAGCTACTATAGGAAATGATAACATTCAGCTACTATAGGAAATGATAATATTTAGCTACTATAGGAAATGATAACATTTAGCTACTATAGGACATGATAACATTTAGCTACTATAGGACATTATAACAATTAGCTACTATAGGACATGATAACATTTAGCTACTATTGGACATGATAACATTTAGCTACTATAGGACATGATAACATTTAGCTACTATAGGACATGATAACAATTAGCTACTATAGGAAATGATAACATTTAGCTACTATAGGACATTATAACATTTAGCTACTATAGGAATTGATAACATTTAGCTACTATAGGACATGATAACATTTAGCTACTATAGGACATGATAACATTTAGCTATTATAGGAAATGATAACATTTAGCTACTATAGGACATTATAACAATTAGCGACTATAGGAAATGATAACATTTAGCTACTATAGGACATGATAACATTTAGCTACTATAGGACATGATAACAATTAGCTACTATAGGAAATGATAACATTTAGCTACTATAGGACATTATAACATTTAGCTACTATAGGAATTGATAACATTTAGCTACTATAGGACATGATAACATTTAGCTACTATAGGACATGATAACATTTAGCTACTATAGGAAATGATAACATTTAGCTACTATAGGACATTATAACAATTAGCTACTATAGGACATGATAACATTTAGCTACTATAGGAAATGATAACATTTAGCTACTATAGGACATGATAACATTTAGCTACTATAGGACATGATAACATTTAGCTACTATAGGACATGATAACATTTAGCTACTATAGGACATGATAACATTTAGCTACTATAGGACATGATAACATTTAGCTACTATAGGACATGATAACATTTAGCTACTATAGGAAATGATAACATTTAGCTACTATAGGACATGATAACATTTAGCTACTATAGGACATGATAACATTTAGCTACTATTGGACATGATAACATTTAGCTACTATAGGACATGATAACATTTAGCTACTATAGGACATGATAACATTTAGCTACTATAGGACATGATAACATTTAGCTACTATAGGACATGATAACATTTAGCTACTATAGGACATGATAACATTTAGCTACTATAGGACATGATAGCATTTAGCTACTATAGGACATGATAACATTTAGCTACTATAGGACATGATAACAATTAGCTACTATAGGAAATGATAACATTTAGCTATTATAGGAAATGATAACATTTAGCTACTATAGGAAATGATAACATTCAGCTACTATAGGAAATGATAATATTTAGCTACTATAGGAAATGATAACATTTAGCTACTATAGGACATGATAACATTTAGCTACTATAGGACATTATAACAATTAGCTACTATAGGACATGATAACATTTAGCTACTATTGGACATGATAACATTTAGCTACTATAGGACATGATAACATTTAGCTACTATAGGACATGATAACAATTAGCTACTATAGGAAATGATAACATTTAGCTACTATAGGACATTATAACATTTAGCTACTATAGGAATTGATAACATTTAGCTACTATAGGACATGATAACATTTAGCTACTATAGGACATGATAACATTTAGCTATTATAGGAAATGATAACATTTAGCTACTATAGGACATTATAACAATTAGCGACTATAGGAAATGATAACATTTAGCTACTATAGGACATGATAACATTTAGCTACTATAGGACATGATAACAATTAGCTACTATAGGAAATGATAACATTTAGCTACTATTGGACATGATAACATTTAGCTACTATAGGACATGATAACATTTAGCTACTATAGGACATGATAACAATTAGCTACTATAGGAAATGATAACATTTAGCTACTATAGGACATTATAACATTTAGCTACTATAGGAATTGATAACATTTAGCTACTATAGGACATGATAACATTTAGCTACTATAGGACATGATAACATTTAGCTACTATAGGAAATGATAACATTTAGCTACTATAGGACATTATAACAATTAGCGACTATAGGAAATGATAACATTTAGCTACTATAGGACATGATAACATTTAGCTACTATAGGACATGATAACAATTAGCTACTATAGGAAATGATAACATTTAGCTACTATAGGACATTATAACATTTAGCTACTATAGGAATTGATAACATTTAGCTACTATGGGACATGATAACATTTAGCTACTATAGGAAATGATAACATTTAGCTACTATAGGAAATGATAACATTCAGCTACTAAAGGAAATGATAAAATTTAGCTACTATAGGAAATGATAACATTTAGCTACTATAGGAAATCATAACATTTAGCTACTATAGGACATTATAACAATTAGCTACTATAGGAAATGATAACATTTAGCTACTATAGGACATTATAACAATTAGCTACTATAGGAAATGATAACATTTAGCTACTATAGGAAATGATAACATTTAGCTACTATAGGACATGATAACATTTAGCTACTATAGGACATGATAACATTTAGCTACTATTGGACATGATAACATTTAGCTACTATAGGACATGATAACATTTAGCTACTATAGGACATGATAACATTTAGCTACTATAGGACATGATAACAATTAGCTACTATAGGAAATGATAACATTTAGCTATTATAGGAAATGATAACATTTAGCTACTATAGGAAATGATAACATTCAGCTACTATAGGAAATGATACAAATTAGCTACTATAGGAAATGATAACATTTAGCTACTATAGGAAATGATAACATTTAGCTACTATAGGACATTATAACAATTAGCTACTATAGGAAATGATAACATTTAGCTACTATAGGAAATGATAACATTTAGCTACTATAGGACATGATAACATTTAGCTACTATAGGACATGATAACATTTAGCTACTATTGGACATGATAACATTTAGCTACTATAGGACATGATAACATTTAGCTACTATAGGACATGATAACATTTAGCTACTATAGGACATGATAACAATTTGCTACTATAGGAAATGATAACATTTAGCTAGTATAGGACATTATAACATTTAGCTACTATAGGAATTGATAACATTTAGCTACTATAGGACATGATAACATTTAGCTACTATAGGACATGATAACATTTAGCTACTATAGGACATGATAACATTTAGCTACTATAGGAAATGATAACATTTAGCTACTATAGGACATTATAACAATTAGCGACTATAGGAAATGATAACATTTAGCTACTATAGGACATGATAACATTTAGCTACTATAGGACATGATAACAATTAGCTACTATAGGAAATGATAACATTTAGCTACTATAGGACATTATAACATTTAGCTACTATTGGAATTGATAACATTTAGCTACTATAGGACATGATAACATTTAGCTACTATAGGACATGATAACATTTAGCTACTATAGGACATGATAACATTTAGCTACTATAGGAAATGATAACATTTAGCTACTATAGGACATGATAACAATTAGCTACTATAGGAAATGATAACATTTAGCTACTTTAGGAAATGATAACATTTAGCTACTATAGGAAATGATAACATTTAGCTACTATAGGAAATGATAACATTCAGCTACTAAAGGAAATGATAAAATTTAGCTACTATAGGAAATGATAACATTTAGCTACTATAGGAAATCATAACATTTAGCTACTATAGGACATTATAACAATTAGCTATTATAGGAAATGATAACATTTAGCTACTATAGGACATTATAACAATTAGCTACTATAGGAAATGATAACATTTAGCTACTATAGGAAATGATAACATTTAGCTACTATAGGACATGATAACATTTAGCTACTATAGGACATGATAACATTTAGCTACTATTGGACATGATAACATTTAGCTACTATAGGACATGATAACATTTAGCTACTATAGGACATGATAGCATTTAGCTACTATAGGACATGATAACATTTAGCTACTATAGGACATGATAACAATTAGCTACTATAGGAAATGATAACATTTAGCTATTATAGGAAATGATAACATTTAGCTACTATAGGAAATGATAACATTCAGCTACTATAGGAAATGATAATATTTAGCTACTATAGGAAATGATAACATTTAGCTACTATAGGACATGATAACATTTAGCTACTATAGGACATTATAACAATTAGCTACTATAGGACATGATAACATTTAGCTACTATTGGACATGATAACATTTAGCTACTATAGGACATGATAACATTTAGCTACTATAGGACATGATAACAATTAGCTACTATAGGAAATGATAACATTTAGCTACTATAGGACATTATAACATTTAGCTACTATAGGAATTGATAACATTTAGCTACTATAGGACATGATAACATTTAGCTACTATAGGACATGATAACATTTAGCTATTATAGGAAATGATAACATTTAGCTACTATAGGACATTATAACAATTAGCGACTATAGGAAATGATAACATTTAGCTACTATAGGACATGATAACATTTAGCTACTATAGGACATGATAACAATTAGCTACTATAGGAAATGATAACATTTAGCTACTATAGGACATTATAACATTTAGCTACTATAGGAATTGATAACATTTAGCTACTATGGGACATGATAACATTTAGCTACTATAGGACATGATAACATTTAGCTACTATAGGAAATGATAACATTTAGCTACTATAGGACATTATAACAATTAGCTACTATAGGACATGATAACATTTAGCTACTATAGGAAATGATAACATTTAGCTACTATAGGACATGATAACATTTAGCTACTATAGGACATGATAACATTTAGCTACTATTGGACATGATAACATTTAGCTACTATAGGACATGATAACATTTAGCTACTATAGGACATGATAACATTTAGCTACTATAGGACATGATAACATTTAGCTACTATAGGAAATGATAACATTTAGCTAATATAGGACATGATAACATTTAGCTACTATAGGACATGATAACATTTAGCTACTATTGGACATGATAACATTTAGCTACTATAGGACATGATAACATTTAGCTACTATAGGACATGATAACATTTAGCTACTATAGGAAATGATAACATTTAGCTACTATAGGACATGATAACATTTAGCTACTATAGGACATGATAACATTTAGCTACTATTGGACATGATAACATTTAGCTACTATAGGACATGATAACATTTAGCTACTATAGGACATGATAGCATTTAGCTACTATAGGACATGATAACATTTAGCTACTATAGGACATGATAACAATTAGCTACTATAGGAAATGATAACATTTAGCTATTATAGGAAATGATAACATTTAGCTACTATAGGAAATGATAACATTCAGCTACTATAGGAAATGATAATATTTAGCTACTATAGGAAATGATAACATTTAGCTACTATAGGACATGATAACATTTAGCTACTATAGGACATTATAACAATTAGCTACTATAGGACATGATAACATTTAGCTACTATAGGACATGATAACATTTAGCTACTATAGGACATGATAACATTTAGCTACTATAGGACATGATAACATTTAGCTACTATAGGACATGATAACAATTAGCTACTATAGGAAATGATAACATTTAGCTACTATTGGACATGATAACATTTAGCTACTATAGGACATGATAACATTTAGCTACTATAGGACATGATAACAATTAGCTACTATAGGAAATGATAACATTTAGCTACTATAGGACATTATAACATTTAGCTACTATAGGAATTGATAACATTTAGCTACTATAGGACATGATAACATTTAGCTACTATAGGACATGATAACATTTAGCTACTATAGGAAATGATAACATTTAGCTACTATAGGACATTATAACAATTAGCGACTATAGGAAATGATAACATTTAGCTACTATAGGACATGATAACATTTAGCTACTATAGGACATGATAACAATTAGCTACTATAGGAAATGATAACATTTAGCTACTATAGGACATTATAACATTTAGCTACTATAGGAATTGATAACATTTAGCTACTATAGGACATGATAACATTTAGCTACTATAGGACATGATAACATTTAGCTACTATAGGAAATGATAACATTTAGCTACTATAGGACATTATAACAATTAGCTACTATAGGACATGATAACATTTAGCTACTATAGGAAATGATAACATTTAGCTACTATAGGACATGATAACATTTAGCTACTATAGGACATGATAACATTTAGCTACTATAGGACATGATAACATTTAGCTACTATAGGACATGATAACATTTAGCTACTATAGGACATGATAACATTTAGCTACTATAGGACATGATAACATTTAGCTACTATAGGAAATGATAACATTTAGCTACTATAGGACATGATAACATTTAGCTACTATAGGACATGATAACATTTAGCTACTATAGGACATGATAACAATTAGCTACTATAGGAAATGATAACATTTAGCTATTATAGGAAATGATAACATTTAGCTACTATAGGAAATGATAACATTCAGCTACTATAGGAAATGATAAAATTTAGCTACTATAGGAAATGATAACATTTAGCTACTATAGGACATGATAACATTTAGCTACTATAGGACATTATAACAATTAGCTACTATAGGACATGATAACATTTAGCTACTATAGGACATGATAACATTTAGCTACTATAGGACATGATAACATTTAGCTACTATAGGACATGATAACATTTAGCTACTATAGGAAATGATAACATTTAGCTACTATAGGACATTATAACATTTAGCTACTATAGGAATTGATAACATTTAGCTACTATAGGACATGATAACATTTAGCTACTATAGGACATGATAACATTTAGCTACTATAGGAAATGATAACATTTAGCTACTATAGGACATTATAACAATTAGCTACTATAGGAAATGATAACATTTAGCTACTATAGGACATGATAACATTTAGCTACTATAGGACATGATAACAATTAGCTACTATAGGAAATGATAACATTTAGCTACTATAGGACATTATAACATTTAGCTACTATAGGAATTGATAACATTTAGCTACTATAGGACATGATAACATTTAGCTACTATAGGACATGATAACATTTAGCTACTATAGGAAATGATAACATTTAGCTACTATAGGACATTATAACATTTAGCTACTATAGGACATGATAACATTTAGCTACTATAGGAAATGATAACATTTAGCTACTATAGGACATGATAACATTTAGCTACTATAGGACATGATAACATTTAGCTACTATAGGACATGATAACATTTAGCTACTATAGGACATGATAACATTTAGCTACTATAGGACATGATAACATTTAGCTACTATAGGACATGATAACATTTAGCTACTATAGGAAATGATAACATTTAGCTACTATAGGACATGATAACATTTAGCTACTATAGGACATGATAACATTTAGCTACTATAGGACATGATAACATTTAGCTACTATAGGACATGATAACATTTAGCTACTATAGGACATGATAACATTTAGCTACTATAGGACATGATAACATTTAGCTACTATAGGACATGATAACATTTAGCTACTATAGGACATGATAACATTTAGCTACTATAGGACATGATAACATTTAGCTACTATAGGACATGATAACATTTAGCTACTATAGGACATGATAACAATTAGCTACTATAGGAAATGATAACATTTAGCTATTATAGGAAATGATAACATTTAGCTACTATAGGAAATGATAACATTCAGCTACTATAGGAAATGATAACATTTAGCTACTATAGGAAATGATAACATTTAGCTACTATAGGACATGATAACATTTAGCTACTATAGGACATTATAACAATTAGCTACTATAGGACATGATAACATTTAGCTACTATAGGACATGATAACATTTAGCTACTATAGGACATGATAACATTTAGCTACTATAGGACATGATAACATTTAGCTACTATAGGAAATGATAACATTTAGCTACTATAGGACATTATAACATTTAGCTACTATAGGAATTGATAACATTTAGCTACTATAGGACATGATAACATTTAGCTACTATAGGACATGATAACATTTAGCTACTATAGGAAATGATAACATTTAGCTACTATAGGACATTATAACATTTAGCTACTATAGGAAATGATAACATTTAGCTACTATAGGACATGATAACATTTAGCTACTATAGGACATGATAACAATTAGCTACTATAGGAAATGATAACATTTAGCTACTATAGGACATTATAACATTTAGCTACTATAGGAATTGATAACATTTAGCTACTATAGGACATGATAACATTTAGCTACTATAGGACATGATAACATTTAGCTACTATAGGACATGATAACATTTAGCTACTATAGGACATGATAACATTTAGCTACTATAGGACATGATAACATTTAGCTACTATAGGACATGATAACATTTAGCTACTATAGGACATGATAACAATTAGCTACTATAGGACATGATAACATTTAGCTACTATAGGACATGATAACATTTAGCTACTATAGGACATGATAACATTTAGCTACTATAGGACATGATAACATTTAGCTACTATAGGAAATGATAACATTTAGCTACTATAGGACATGATAACATTTAGCTACTATAGGACATGATAACATTTAGCTACTATAGGACATGATAACATTTAGCTACTATAGGACATGATAACATTTAGCTACTATAGGACATGATAACATTTAGCTACTATAGGAAATGATAACATTTAGCTACTATAGGACATGATAACATTTAGCTACTATAGGACATGATAACATTTAGCTACTATAGGACATGATAACATTTAGCTACTATAGGACATGATAACATTTAGCTACTATAGGACATGATAACATTTAGCTACTATAGGACATGATAACATTTAGCTACTATAGGACATGATAACATTTAGCTACTATAGGACATGATAACATTTAGCTACTATAGGACATGATAACATTTAGCTACTATAGGACATGATAACATTTAGCTACTATAGGACATGATAACATTTAGCTACTATAGGACATGATAACATTTAGCTACTATAGGACATGATAACAATTAGCTACTATAGGAAATGATAACATTTAGCTACTATAGGAAATGATAACATTTAGCTACTATAGGAAATGATAACATTCAGCTACTATAGGAAATGATAACATTTAGCTACTATAGGAAATGATAACATTTAGCTACTATAGGACATGATAACATTTAGCTACTATAGGACATTATAACAATTAGCTACTATAGGACATGATAACATTTAGCTACTATAGGACATGATAACATTTAGCTACTATAGGACATGATAACATTTAGCTACTATAGGACATGATAACAATTAGCTACTATAGGAAATGATAACATTTAGCTACTATAGGACATTATAACATTTAGCTACTATAGGAATTGATAACATTTAGCTACTATAGGACATGATAACATTTAGCTACTATAGGACATGATAACATTTAGCTACTATAGGAAATGATAACATTTAGCTACTATAGGACATGATAACATTTAGCTACTATAGGACATGATAACATTTAGCTACTATAGGACATGATAACATTTAGCTACTATAGGACATGATAACATTTAGCTACTATAGGACATGATAACATTTAGCTACTATAGGACATGATAACAATTAGCTACTATAGGAAATGATAACATTTAGCTACTATAGGACATGATAACATTTAGCTACTATAGGAATTGATAACATTTAGCTACTATAGGACATGATAACATTTAGCTACTATAGGACATGATAACATTTAGCTACTATAGGAAATGATAACATTTAGCTACTATAGGACATTATAACAATTAGCTACTATAGGAAATGATAACATTTAGCTACTATAGGACATGATAACATTTAGCTACTATAGGACATGATAACATTTAGCTACTATAGGAAATGATAACATTTAGCTACTATAGGACATTATAACATTTAGCTACTATAGGAATTGATAACATTTAGCTACTATAGGACATGATAACATTTAGCTACTATAGGACATGATAACATTTAGCTACTATAGGAAATGATAACATTTAGCTACTATAGGACATTATAACAATTAGCTACTATAGGACATGATAACATTTAGCTACTATAGGAAATGATAACATTTAGCTACTATAGGACATGATAACATTTAGCTACTATAGGACATGATAACATTTAGCTACTATTGGACATGATAACATTTAGCTACTATAGGACATGATAACATTTAGCTACTATAGGACATGATAACATTTAGCTACTATAGGACATGATAACATTTAGCTACTATAGGACATGATAACATTTAGCTACTATAGGACATGATAACATTTAGCTACTATAGGACATGATAACATTTAGCTACTATAGGACATGATAACATTTAGCTACTATAGGACATGATAACAATTAGCTACTATAGGAAATGATAACATTTAGCTATTATAGGAAATGATAACATTTAGCTACTATAGGAAATGATAACATTCAGCTACTATAGGAAATGATAACATTTAGCTACTATAGGAAATGATAACATTTAGCTACTATAGGACATGATAACATTTAGCTACTATAGGACATTATAACATTTAGCTACTATAGGACATGATAACATTTAGCTACTATTGGACATGATAACATTTAGCTACTATAGGACATGATAACATTTAGCTACTATAGGACATGATAACAATTAGCTACTATAGGAAATGATAACATTTAGCTACTATAGGACATTATAACATTTAGCTACTATAGGAATTGATAACATTTAGCTACTATAGGACATGATAACATTTAGCTACTATAGGACATGATAACATTTAGCTACTATAGGAAATGATAACATTTAGCTACTATAGGACATTATAACAATTAGCGACTATAGGAAATGATAACATTTAGCTACTATAGGACATGATAACATTTAGCTACTATAGGACATGATAACAATTAGCTACTATAGGAAATGATAACATTTAGCTACTATAGGACATTATAACATTTAGCTACTATAGGAATTGATAACATTTAGCTACTATGGGACATGATAACATTTAGCTACTATAGGACATGATAACATTTAGCTACTATAGGAAATGATAACATTTAGCTACTATAGGACATTATAACAATTAGCTACTATAGGACATGATAACATTTAGCTACTATAGGAAATGATAACATTTAGCTACTATAGGACATGATAACATTTAGCTACTATAGGACATGATAACATTTAGCTACTATTGGACATGATAACATTTAGCTACTATAGGACATGATAACATTTAGCTACTATAGGACATGATAACATTTAGCTACTATAGGACATGATAACATTTAGCTACTATAGGACATGATAACATTTAGCTACTATAGGACATGATAACATTTAGCTACTATAGGACATGATAACATTTAGCTACTATAGGACATGATAACATTTAGCTACTATAGGACATGATAACATTTAGCTACTATAGGAAATTATAACATTTAGCTACTATAGGACATGATAACATTTAGCTACTATAGGACATGATAACATTTAGCTACTATAGGACATGATAACAATTAGCTACTATAGGAAATGATAACATTTAGCTACTATAGGACATTATAACATTTAGCTACTATAGGAATTGATAACATTTAGCTACTATGGGACATGATAACATTTAGCTATTATAGGAAATGATAACATTTAGCTACTATAGGAAATGATAACATTCAGCTACTATAGGAAATGATAATATTTAGCTACTATAGGAAATGATAACATTTAGCTACTATAGGACATGATAACATTTAGCTACTATAGGACATTATAACAATTAGCTACTATAGGACATGATAACATTTAGCTACTATTGGACATGATAACATTTAGCTACTATAGGACATGATAACATTTAGCTACTATAGGACATGATAACATTTAGCTATTATAGGAAATGATAACATTTAGCTACTATAGGACATTATAACAATTAGCGACTATAGGAAATGATAACATTTAGCTACTATAGGACATGATAACATTTAGCTACTATAGGACATGATAACATTTAGCTACTATAGGACATGATAACATTTAGCTACTATAGGAAATGATAACATTTAGCTAATATAGGACATGATAACATTTAGCTACTATAGGACATGATAACATTTAGCTACTATTGGACATGATAACATTTAGCTACTATAGGACATGATAACATTTAGCTACTATAGGACATGATAACATTTAGCTACTATAGGAAATTATAACATTTAGCTACTATAGGACATGATAACATTTAGCTACTATAGGACATGATAACATTTAGCTACTATTGGACATGATAACATTTAGCTACTATAGGACATGATAACATTTAGCTACTATAGGACATGATAGCATTTAGCTACTATAGGACATGATAACATTTAGCTACTATAGGACATGATAACAATTAGCTACTATAGGAAATGATAACATTTAGCTATTATAGGAAATGATAACATTTAGCTACTATAGGAAATGATAACATTCAGCTACTATAGGAAATGATAATATTTAGCTACTATAGGAAATGATAACATTTAGCTACTATAGGACATGATAACATTTAGCTACTATAGGACATTATAACAATTAGCTACTATAGGACATGATAACATTTAGCTACTATTGGACATGATAACATTTAGCTACTATAGGACATGATAACATTTAGCTACTATAGGACATGATAACAATTAGCTACTATAGGAAATGATAACATTTAGCTACTATAGGACATTATAACATTTAGCTACTATAGGAATTGATAACATTTAGCTACTATAGGACATGATAACATTTAGCTCCTATAGGACATGATAACATTTAGCTATTATAGGAAATGATAACATTTAGCTACTATAGGACATGATAACATTTAGCTACTATAGGACATGATAACAATTAGCTACTATAGGACATGATAACATTTAGCTACTATTGGACATGATAACATTTAGCTACTATAGGACATGATAACATTTAGCTACTATAGGACATGATAACAATTAGCTACTATAGGAAATGATAACATTTAGCTACTATAGGACATTATAACATTTAGCTACTATAGGAATTGATAACATTTAGCTACTATAGGACATGATAACATTTAGCTACTATAGGACATGATAACATTTAGCTACTATAGGACATGATAACATTTAGCTACTATAGGACATGATAACATTTAGCTACTATAGGACATGATAACAATTAGCTACTATAGGAAATGATAACATTTAGCTACTATAGGACATTATAACATTTAGCTACTATAGGAATTGATAACATTTAGCTACTATGGGACATGATAACATTTAGCTACTATAGGACATGATAACATTTAGCTACTATAGGAAATGATAACATTTAGCTACTATAGGACATTATAACAATTAGCTACTATAGGACATGATAACATTTAGCTACTATAGGAAATGATAACATTTAGCTACTATAGGACATGATAACATTTAGCTACTATAGGACATGATAACATTTAGCTACTATTGGACATGATAACATTTAGCTACTATAGGACATGATAACATTTAGCTACTATAGGACATGATAACATTTAGCTACTATAGGACATGATAACATTTAGCTACTATAGGACATGATAACATTTAGCTACTATAGGAAATGATAACATTTAGCTAATATAGGACATGATAACATTTAGCTACTATAGGACATGATAACATTTAGCTACTATAGGACATGATAACAATTAGCTACTATAGGAAATGATAACATTTAGCTATTATAGGAAATGATAACATTTAGCTACTATAGGAAATGATAACATTCAGCTACTATAGGAAATGATAATATTTAGCTACTATAGGAAATGATAACATTTAGCTACTATAGGACATGATAACATTTAGCTACTATAGGACATTATAACATTTAGCTACTATAGGACATGATAACATTTAGCTACTATTGGACATGATAACATTTAGCTACTATAGGACATGATAACATTTAGCTACTATAGGACATGATAACAATTAGCTACTATAGGAAATGATAACATTTAGCTACTATAGGACATTATAACATTTAGCTACTATAGGAATTGATAACATTTAGCTACTATAGGACATGATAACATTTAGCTACTATAGGACATGATAACATTTAGCTATTATAGGAAATGATAACATTTAGCTACTATAGGACATTATAACAATTAGCGACTATAGGAAATGATAACATTTAGCTACTATAGGACATGATAACATTTAGCTACTATAGGACATGATAACAATTAGCTACTATAGGAAATGATAACATTTAGCTACTATAGGACATTATAACATTTAGCTACTATAGGAATTGATAACATTTAGCTACTATGGGACATGATAACATTTAGCTACTATAGGACATGATAACATTTAGCTACTATAGGAAATGATAACATTTAGCTACTATAGGACATTATAACAATTAGCTACTATAGGACATGATAACATTTAGCTACTATAGGAAATGATAACATTTAGCTACTATAGGACATGATAACATTTAGCTACTATAGGACATGATAACATTTAGCTACTATTGGACATGATAACATTTAGCTACTATAGGACATGATAACATTTAGCTACTATAGGACATGATAACATTTAGCTACTATAGGACATGATAACATTTAGCTACTATAGGAAATGATAACATTTAGCTAATATAGGACATGATAACATTTAGCTACTATAGGACATGATAACATTTAGCTACTATTGGACATGATAACATTTAGCTACTATAGGACATGATAACATTTAGCTACTATAGGACATGATAACATTTAGCTACTATAGGAAATTATAACATTTAGCTACTATAGGACATGATAACATTTAGCTACTATAGGACATGATAACATTTAGCTACTATTGGACATGATAACATTTAGCTACTATAGGACATGATAACATTTAGCTACTATAGGACATGATAGCATTTAGCTACTATAGGACATGATAACATTTAGCTACTATAGGACATGATAACAATTAGCTACTATAGGAAATGATAACATTTAGCTATTATAGGAAATGATAACATTTAGCTACTATAGGAAATGATAACATTCAGCTACTATAGGAAATGATAATATTTAGCTACTATAGGAAATGATAACATTTAGCTACTATAGGACATGATAACATTTAGCTACTATAGGACATTATAACAATTAGCTACTATAGGACATGATAACATTTAGCTACTATTGGACATGATAACATTTAGCTACTATAGGACATGATAACATTTAGCTACTATAGGACATGATAACAATTAGCTACTATAGGAAATGATAACATTTAGCTACTATAGGACATTATAACATTTAGCTACTATAGGAATTGATAACATTTAGCTACTATAGGACATGATAACATTTAGCTCCTATAGGACATGATAACATTTAGCTATTATAGGAAATGATAACATTTAGCTACTATAGGACATTATAACAATTAGCGACTATAGGAAATGATAACATTTAGCTACTATAGGACATGATAACATTTAGCTACTATAGGACATGATAACAATTAGCTACTATAGGAAATGATAACATTTAGCTACTATAGGACATTATAACATTTAGCTACTATAGGAATTGATAACATTTAGCTACTATGGGACATGATAACATTTAGCTATTATAGGAAATGATAACATTTAGCTACTATAGGAAATGATAACATTCAGCTACTATAGGAAATGATAATATTTAGCTACTATAGGAAATGATAACATTTAGCTACTATAGGACATGATAACATTTAGCTACTATAGGACATTATAACAATTAGCTACTATAGGACATGATAACATTTAGCTACTATTGGACATGATAACATTTAGCTACTATAGGACATGATAACATTTAGCTACTATAGGACATGATAACATTTAGCTACTATAGGAAATGATAACATTTAGCTACTATAGGACATTATAACAATTAGCGACTATAGGAAATGATAACATTTAGCTACTATAGGACATGATAACATTTAGCTACTATAGGACATGATAACATTTAGCTACTATAGGAAATGATAACATTTAGCTACTATAGGACATTATAACATTTAGCTACTATAGGAATTGATAACATTTAGCTACTATAGGACATGATAACATTTAGCTACTATAGGACATGATAACATTTAGCTACTATAGGAAATGATAACATTTAGCTACTATAGGACATTATAACAATTAGCTACTATAGGACATGATAACATTTAGCTACTATAGGAAATGATAACATTTAGCTACTATAGGACATGATAACATTTAGCTACTATAGGACATGATAACATTTAGCTACTATTGGACATGATAACATTTAGCTACTATAGGACATGATAACATTTAGCTACTATAGGACATGATAACATTTAGCTACTATAGGACATGATAACAATTAGCTACTATAGGAAATGATAACATTTAGCTACTATAGGACATTATAACATTTAGCTACTATAGGAATTGATAACATTTAGCTACTATAGGACATGATAACATTTAGCTACTATAGGACATGATAACATTTAGCTACTATAGGACATGATAACATTTAGCTACTATAGGACATGATAACATTTAGCTACTATAGGACATGATAACAATTAGCGACTATAGGAAATGATAACATTTAGCTACTATAGGACATGATAACATTTAGCTACTATAGGACATGATAACAATTAGCTACTATAGGAAATGATAACATTTAGCTACTATAGGAACTGATAACATTTAGCTACTATAGGACATTATAACAATTAGCTACTATAGGAAATGATAACATTTAGCTACTATAGGACATTATAACATTTACCTACTATAGGAATTGATAACATTTAGCTACTATAGGACATGATAACATTTAGCTACTATAGGACATGATAACATTTAGCTACTATAGGAAATGATAACATTTAGCTACTATAGGACATTATAACAATTAGCTACTATAGGAAATGATAACATTTAGCTACTATAGGAAATGATAACATTTAGCTACTATAGGAAATGATAACATTTAGCTACTATAGGAAATGATAACATTCAGCTACTATAGGAAATGATAAAATTTAGCTACTATAGGAAATTATAACATTTAGCTACTATAGGAAATGATAACATTTAGCTACTATAGGACATTATAACAATTAGCTACTATAGGACATGATAACATTTAGCTACTATAGGAAATGATAACATTTAGCTACTATAGGAAATGATAACATTTAGCTACTATAGGACATTATAACAATTAGCTACTATAGGAAATGATAACATTTAGCTACTATAGGAAATCATAACATTTAGCTACTATAGGACATTATAACAATTAGCTATTATAGGAAATGATAACATTTAGCTACTATAGGACATTATAACAATTAGCTACTATAGGAAATGATAACATTTAGCTACTATATGGAAATGATAACATTTAGCTACTATAGGACATGATAACATTTAGCTACTATAGGACATGATAACATTTAGCTACTATTGGACATGATAACATTTAGCTACTATAGGACATGATAACATTTAGCTACTATAGGACATGATAGCATTTAGCTACTATAGGACATGATAACATTTAGCTACTATAGGACATGATAACAATTAGCTACTATAGGAAATGATAACATTTAGCTATTATAGGAAATGATAACATTTAGCTACTATAGGAAATGATAACATTCAGCTACTATAGGAAATGATAATATTTAGCTACTATAGGAAATGATAACATTTAGCTACTATAGGACATGATAACATTTAGCTACTATAGGACATTATAACAATTAGCTACTATAGGACATGATAACATTTAGCTACTATTGGACATGATAACATTTAGCTACTATAGGACATGATAACATTTAGCTACTATAGGACATGATAACAATTAGCTACTATAGGAAATGATAACATTTAGCTACTATAGGACATTATAACATTTAGCTACTATAGGAATTGATAACATTTAGCTACTATAGGACATGATAACATTTAGCTACTATAGGACATGATAACATTTAGCTATTATAGGAAATGATAACATTTAGCTACTATAGGACATTATAACAATTAGCGACTATAGGAAATGATAACATTTAGCTACTATAGGACATGATAACATTTAGCTACTATAGGACATGATAACAATTAGCTACTATAGGAAATGATAACATTTAGCTACTATAGGACATTATAACATTTAGCTACTATAGGAATTGATAACATTTAGCTACTATGGGACATGATAACATTTAGCTACTATAGGACATGATAACATTTAGCTACTATAGGACATGATAACATTTAGCTACTATTGGACATGATAACATTTAGCTACTATAGGACATGATAACATTTAGCTACTATAGGACATGATAACATTTAGCTACTATAGGACATGATAACATTTAGCTACTATAGGAAATGATAACATTTAGCTAATATAGGACATGATAACATTTAGCTACTATAGGACATGATAACATTTAGCTACTATTGGACATGATAACATTTAGCTACTATAGGACATGATAACATTTAGCTACTATAGGACATGATAACATTTAGCTACTATAGGAAATTATAACATTTAGCTACTATAGGACATGATAACATTTAGCTACTATAGGACATGATAACATTTAGCTACTATAGGAAATGATAACATTTAGCTACTATAGGAAATGATAACATTTAGCTATTATAGGAAATGATAACATTTAGCTACTATAGGAAATGATAACATTCAGCTACTATAGGAAATGATAATATTTAGCTACTATAGGAAATGATAACATTTAGCTACTATAGGACATGATAACATTTAGCTACTATAGGACATTATAACAATTAGCTACTATAGGACATGATAACATTTAGCTACTATTGGACATGATAACATTTAGCTACTATAGGACATGATAACATTTAGCTACTATAGGACATGATAACATTTAGCTATTATAGGAAATGATAACATTTAGCTACTATAGGACATTATAACAATTAGCGACTATAGGAAATGATAACATTTAGCTACTATATGACATGATAACATTTAGCTACTATAGGACATGATAACAATTAGCTACTATAGGAAATGATAACATTTAGCTACTATAGGACATTATAACATTTAGCTACTATAGGAATTGATAACATTTAGCTACTATGGGACATGATAACATTTAGCTACTATAGGACATGATAACATTTAGCTACTATAGGAAATGATAACATTTAGCTACTATAGGACATTATAACAATTAGCTACTATAGGACATGATAACATTTAGCTACTATAGGAAATGATAACATTTAGCTACTATAGGACATGATAACATTTAGCTACTATAGGACATGATAACATTTAGCTACTATTGGACATGATAACATTTAGCTACTATAGGACATGATAACATTTAGCTACTATAGGACATGATAACATTTAGCTACTATAGGACATGATAACAATTAGCTACTATAGGAAATGATAACATTTAGCTACTATAGGACATTATAACATTTAGCTACTATAGGAATTGATAACATTTAGCTACTATAGGACATGATAACATTTAGCTACTATAGGACATGATAACATTTAGCTACTATAGGACATGATAACATTTAGCTACTATAGGAAATGATAACATTTAGCTACTATAGGACATTATAACAATTAGCGACTATAGGAAATGATAACATTTAGCTACTATAGGACATGATAACATTTAGCTACTATAGGACATGATAACAATTAGCTACTATAGGAAATGATAACATTTAGCTACTATAGGAACTGATAACATTTACCTACTATAGGACATTATAACAATTAGCTACTATAGGAAATGATAACATTTAGCTACTATAGGACATTATAACATTTACCTACTATAGGAATTGATAACATTTAGCTACTATAGGACATGATAACATTTAGCTACTATAGGACATGATAACATTTAGCTACTATAGGAAATGATAACATTTAGCTACTATAGGACATTATAACAATTAGCTACTATAGGAAATGATAACATTTAGCTACTATAGGAAATGATAACATTTAGCTACTATAGGAAATGATAACATTTAGCTACTATAGGAAATGATAACATTCAGCTACTATAGGAAATGATAAAATTTAGCTACTATAGGAAATTATAACATTTAGCTACTATAGGAAATGATAACATTTAGCTACTATAGGACATTATAACAAATAGCTACTATAGGAAATGATAACATTTAGCTACTATAGGAAATGATAACATTTAGCTACTATAGGAAATGATAACATTTAGCTACTATAGGACATTATAACAATTAGCTACTATAGGAAATGATAACATTTAGCTACTATAGGAAATCATAACATTTAGCTACTATAGGACATTATAACAATTAGCTATTATAGGAAATGATAACATTTAGCTACTATAGGACATTATAACAATTAGCTACTATAGGAAATGATAACATTTAGCTACTATATGAAATGATAACATTTAGCTACTATAGGACATGATAACATTTAGCTACTATAGGACATGATAACATTTAGCTACTATTGGACATGATAACATTTAGCTACTATAGGACATGATAACATTTAGCTACTATAGGACATGATAGCATTTAGCTACTATAGGACATGATAACATTTAGCTACTATAGGACATGATAACAATTAGCTACTATAGGAAATGATAACATTTAGCTATTATAGGAAATGATAACATTTAGCTACTATAGGAAATGATAACATTCAGCTACTATAGGAAATGATAATATTTAGCTACTATAGGAAATGATAACATTTAGCTACTATAGGACATGATAACATTTAGCTACTATAGGACATTATAACAATTAGCTACTATAGGACATGATAACATTTAGCTACTATTGGACATGATAACATTTAGCTACTATAGGACATGATAACATTTAGCTACTATAGGACATGATAACAATTAGCTACTATAGGAAATGATAACATTTAGCTACTATATGACATTATAACATTTAGCTACTATAGGAATTGATAACATTTAGCTACTATAGGACATGATAACATTTAGCTACTATAGGACATGATAACATTTAGCTATTATAGGAAATGATAACATTTAGCTACTATAGGACATTATAACAATTAGCGACTATAGGAAATGATAACATTTAGCTACTATAGGACATGATAACATTTAGCTACTATAGGACATGATAACAATTAGCTACTATAGGAAATGATAACATTTAGCTACTATAGGACATTATAACATTTAGCTACTATAGGAATTGATAACATTTAGCTACTATGGGACATGATAACATTTAGCTACTATAGGACATGATAAAATTTAGCTACTATAGGAAATGATAACATTTAGCTACTATAGGACATTATAACAATTAGCTACTATAGGACATGATAACATTTAGCTACTATATGACATTATAACATTTAGCTACTATAGGACATGATAACATTTAGCTACTATAGGACATGATAACATTTAGCTACTATAGGACATGATAACATTTAGCTATTATAGGAAATGATAACATTTAGCTACTATAGGACATTATAACAATTAGCGACTATAGGAAATGATAACATTTAGCTACTATAGGACATGATAACATTTAGCTACTATAGGACATGATAACAATTAGCTACTATAGGAAATGATAACATTTAGCTACTATAGGACATTATAACATTTAGCTACTATAGGAATTGATAACATTTAGCTACTATGGGACATGATAACATTTAGCTACTATAGGACATGATAACATTTAGCTACTATAGGACATGATAACATTTAGCTACTATTGGACATGATAACATTTAGCTACTATAGGACATGATAACATTTAGCTACTATAGGACATGATAACATTTAGCTACTATAGGACATGATAACATTTAGCTACTATAGGAAATGATAACATTTAGCTAATATAGGACATGATAACATTTAGCTACTATAGGACATGATAACATTTAGCTACTATTGGACATGATAACATTTAGCTACTATAGGACATGATAACATTTAGCTACTATAGGACATGATAACATTTAGCTACTATAGGAAATTATAACATTTAGCTACTATAGGACATGATAACATTTAGCTACTATAGGACATGATAACATTTAGCTACTATAGGAAATGATAACATTTAGCTACTATAGGAAATGATAACATTTAGCTATTATAGGAAATGATAACATTTAGCTACTATAGGAAATGATAACATTCAGCTACTATAGGAAATGATAATATTTAGCTACTATAGGAAATGATAACATTTAGCTACTATAGGACATGATAACATTTAGCTACTATAGGACATTATAACAATTAGCTACTATAGGACATGATAACATTTAGCTACTATTGGACATGATAACATTTAGCTACTATAGGACATGATAACATTTAGCTACTATAGGACATGATAACATTTAGCTATTATAGGAAATGATAACATTTAGCTACTATAGGACATTATAACAATTAGCGACTATAGGAAATGATAACATTTAGCTACTATATGACATGATAACATTTAGCTACTATAGGACATGATAACAATTAGCTACTATAGGAAATGATAACATTTAGCTACTATAGGACATTATAACATTTAGCTACTATAGGAATTGATAACATTTAGCTACTATGGGACATGATAACATTTAGCTACTATAGGACATGATAACATTTAGCTACTATAGGAAATGATAACATTTAGCTACTATAGGACATTATAACAATTAGCTACTATAGGACATGATAACATTTAGCTACTATAGGAAATGATAACATTTAGCTACTATAGGACATGATAACATTTAGCTACTATAGGACATGATAACATTTAGCTACTATTGGACATGATAACATTTAGCTACTATAGGACATGATAACATTTAGCTACTATAGGACATGATAACATTTAGCTACTATAGGACATGATAACAATTAGCTACTATAGGAAATGATAACATTTAGCTACTATAGGACATTATAACATTTAGCTACTATAGGAATTGATAACATTTAGCTACTATAGGACATGATAACATTTAGCTACTATAGGACATGATAACATTTAGCTACTATAGGACATGATAACATTTAGCTACTATAGGAAATGATAACATTTAGCTACTATAGGACATTATAACAATTAGCGACTATAGGAAATGATAACATTTAGCTACTATAGGACATGATAACATTTAGCTACTATAGGACATGATAACAATTAGCTACTATAGGAAATGATAACATTTAGCTACTATAGGAACTGATAACATTTACCTACTATAGGACATTATAACAATTAGCTACTATAGGAAATGATAACATTTAGCTACTATAGGACATTATAACATTTACCTACTATAGGAATTGATAACATTTAGCTACTATAGGACATGATAACATTTAGCTACTATAGGACATGATAACATTTAGCTACTATAGGAAATGATAACATTTAGCTACTATAGGACATTATAACAATTAGCTACTATAGGAAATGATAACATTTAGCTACTATAGGAAATGATAACATTTAGCTACTATAGGAAATGATAACATTTAGCTACTATAGGAAATGATAACATTCAGCTACTATAGGAAATGATAAAATTTAGCTACTATAGGAAATTATAACATTTAGCTACTATAGGAAATGATAACATTTAGCTACTATAGGACATTATAACAAATAGCTACTATAGGAAATGATAACATTTAGCTACTATAGGAAATGATAACATTTAGCTACTATAGGAAATGATAACATTTAGCTACTATAGGACATTATAACAATTAGCTACTATAGGAAATGATAACATTTAGCTACTATAGGAAATCATAACATTTAGCTACTATAGGACATTATAACAATTAGCTATTATAGGAAATGATAACATTTAGCTACTATAGGACATTATAACAATTAGCTACTATAGGAAATGATAACATTTAGCTACTATATGAAATGATAACATTTAGCTACTATAGGACATGATAACATTTAGCTACTATAGGACATGATAACATTTAGCTACTATTGGACATGATAACAT
Organism: Salmo salar; assembly: GCF_965601325.2. Taxonomy (NCBI): domain Eukaryota; kingdom Metazoa; phylum Chordata; class Actinopteri; order Salmoniformes; family Salmonidae; genus Salmo; species Salmo salar. The sequence continues at coordinate 77,938,267 of NC_138304.1, read as the reverse complement.
TTAGCTACTATAGGACATGATAACATTTAGCTACTATAGGACATGATAGCATTTAGCTACTATAGGACATGATAACATTTAGCTACTATAGGACATGATAACAATTAGCTACTATAGGAAATGATAACATTTAGCTATTATAGGAAATGATAACATTTAGCTACTATAGGAAATGATAACATTCAGCTACTATAGGAAATGATAATATTTAGCTACTATAGGAAATGATAACATTTAGCTACTATAGGACATGATAACATTTAGCTACTATAGGACATTATAACAATTAGCTACTATAGGACATGATAACATTTAGCTACTATTGGACATGATAACATTTAGCTACTATAGGACATGATAACATTTAGCTACTATAGGACATGATAACAATTAGCTACTATAGGAAATGATAACATTTAGCTACTATATGACATTATAACATTTAGCTACTATAGGAATTGATAACATTTAGCTACTATAGGACATGATAACATTTAGCTACTATAGGACATGATAACATTTAGCTATTATAGGAAATGATAACATTTAGCTACTATAGGACATTATAACAATTAGCGACTATAGGAAATGATAACATTTAGCTACTATAGGACATGATAACATTTAGCTACTATAGGACATGATAACAATTAGCTACTATAGGAAATGATAACATTTAGCTACTATAGGACATTATAACATTTAGCTACTATAGGAATTGATAACATTTAGCTACTATGGGACATGATAACATTTAGCTACTATAGGACATGATAAAATTTAGCTACTATAGGAAATGATAACATTTAGCTACTATAGGACATTATAACAATTAGCTACTATAGGACATGATAACATTTAGCTACTATAGGAAATGATAACATTTAGCTACTATAGGACATGATAACATTTAGCTACTATAGGACATGATAACATTTAGCTACTATTGGACATGATAACATTTAGCTACTATAGGACATGATAACATTTAGCTACTATAGGACATGATAACATTTAGCTACTATAGGACATGATAACATTTAGCTACTATAGGAAATGATAACATTTAGCTAATATAGGACATGATAACATTTAGCTACTATAGGACATGATAACATTTAGCTACTATTGGACATGATAACATTTAGCTACTATAGGACATGATAACATTTAGCTACTATAGGACATGATAACATTTAGCTACTATAGGAAATTATAACATTTAGCTACTATAGGACATGATAACATTTAGCTACTATAGGACATGATAACATTTAGCTACTATAGGAAATGATAACATTTAGCTACTATAGGACATGATAACATTTAGCTACTATAGGACATGATAACAATTAGCTACTATAGGAAATGATAACATTTAGCTACTATAGGAAATGATAACATTTAGCTACTATAGGACATGATAACATTTAGCTACTATAGGACATGATAACATTTAGCTAATATAGGACATGATAACATTTAGCTACTATAGGACATGATAACATTTAGCTACTATTGGACATGATAACATTTAGCTACTATAGGACATGATAACATTTAGCTACTATAGGACATGATAACATTTAGCTACTATAGGAAATTATAACATTTAGCTACTATAGGACATGATAACATTTAGCTACTATAGGACATGATAACATTTAGCTACTATAGGACATGATAACATTTAGCTACTATAGGACATGATAACATTTAGCTACTATAGGAAATGATAACATTTAGCTACTATAGGACATTATAACAATTAGCGACTATAGGAAATGATAACATTTAGCTACTATAGGACATGATAACATTTAGCTACTATAGGACATGATAACAATTAGCTACTATAGGACATGATAACATTTAGCTACTATAGGACATTATAACATTTAGCTACTATAGGAATTGATAACATTTAGCTACTATAGGACATGATAACATTTAGCTACTATAGGACATGATAACATTTAGCTACTATAGGACATGATAACATTTAACTACTATAGGAAATGATAACATTTAGCTACTATAGGACATTATAACAATTAGCTACTATAGGACATGATAACATTTAGCTACTATAGGAAATGATAACATTTAGCTACTATAGGAAATGATAACATTTAGCTACTATAGGACATTATAACATTTAGCTACTATTGGACATGATAACATTTAGCTACTATAGGACATGATAACATTTAGCTACTATAGGACATGATAACATTTAGCTACTATAGGACATGATAACATTTAGCTACTATAGGAAATGATAACATTTAGCTAATATAGGACATGATAACATTTAGCTACTATAGGACATGATAACATTTAGCTACTATTGGACATGATAACATTTAGCTACTATAGGACATGATAACATTTAGCTACTATAGGACATGATAACATTTAGCTACTATAGGACATGATAACATTTAGCTATTATAGGACATGATAACATTTAGCTACTATAGGACATGATAACATTTAGCTACTATAGGAAATGATAACATTTAGCTACTATAGGACATGATAACATTTAGCTACTATAGGACATGATAACAATTAGCTACTATAGGAAATGATAACATTTAGCTACTATAGGAACTGATAACATTTACCTACTATAGGACATTATAACAATTAGCTACTATAGGAAATGATAACATTTAGCTACTATAGGACATTATAACATTTACCTACTATAGGAATTGATAACATTTAGCTACTATAGGACATGATAACATTTAGCTACTATAGGACATGATAACATTTAGCTACTATAGGACATGATAACAATTAGCTACTATAGGAAATGATAACATTTAGCTACTATAGGACATTATAACATTTAGCTACTATAGGAATTGATAACATTTAGCTACTATAGGAAATGATAACATTTAGCTACTATAGGAAATGATAACATTCAGCTACTATAGGAAATGATAAAATTTAGCTACTATAGGAAATGATAACATTTAGCTACTATAGGAAATGATAACATTTAGCTACTATAGGACATTATAACAAATAGCTACTATAGGAAATGATAACATTTAGCTACTATAGGAAATGATAACATTTAGCTACTATAGGAAATGATAACATTTAGCTACTATAGGACATTATAACAATTAGCTACTATAGGAAATGATAACATTTAGCTACTATAGGAAATGATAACATTTAGCTACTATAGGACATGATAACATTTAGCTACTATAGGACATGATAACATTTAGCTACTATTGGACATGATAACATTTAGCTACTATAGGACATGATAACATTTAGCTACTATAGGAAATGATAACATTTAGCTACTATAGGAAATGATAACATTTAGCTACTATAGGACATTATAACATTTACCTACTATAGGAATTGATAACATTTAGCTACTATAGGACATGATAACATTTAGCTACTATAGGACATGATAACATTTAGCTACTATAGGAAATGATAACATTTAGCTACTATAGGACATTATAACAATTAGCTACTATAGGAAATGATAACATTTAGCTACTATAGGACATGATAACATTTAGCTACTATAGGAAATGATAACATTTAGCTACTATAGGAAATGATAACATTCAGCTACTATAGGAAATGATAAAATTTAGCTACTATAGGAAATGATAACATTTAGCTACTATAGGAAATGATAACATTTAGCTACTATAGGACATTATAACAAATAGCTACTATAGGAAATGATAACATTTAGCTACTATAGGAAATGATAACATTTAGCTACTATAGGAAATGATAACATTTAGCTACTATAGGACATTATAACAATTAGCTACTATAGGAAATGATAACATTTAGCTACTATAGGAAATGATAACATTTAGCTACTATAGGACATGATAACATTTAGCTACTATAGGACATGATAACATTTAGCTACTATTGGACATGATAACATTTAGCTACTATAGGACATGATAACATTTAGCTACTATAGGACATGATAACATTTAGCTACTATAGGACATGATAACAATTACCTACTATAGGAAATGATAACATTTAGCTACTATAGGACATTATAACATTTAGCTACTATAGGAATTGATAACATTTAGCTACTATTGGACATGATACCATTTAGCTACTATAGGACATGATACCATTTAGCTACTATAGGACATGATAACATTTAGCTACTATAGGACATGATAACATTTAGCTACTATAGGAAATGATAACATTTAGCTACTATAGGACATTATAACAATTAGCGACTATAGGAAATGATAACATTTAGCTACTATAGGACATGATAACATTTAGCTACTATAGGACATGATAACAATTAGCTACTATAGGAAATGATAACATTTAGCTACTATAGGACATTATAACATTTAGCTACTATAGGAATTGATAACATTTAGCTACTATAGGACATGATAACATTTAGCTACTATAGGACATGATAACATTTAGCTACTATAGGACATGATAACATTTAGCTACTATAGGAAATGATAACATTTAGCTACTATAGGACATTATTACAATTAGCTACTATAGGACATGATAACATTTAGCTACTATAGGAAATGATAACATTTAGCTACTATAGGACATGATAACATTTAGCTACTATAGGACATGATAACATTTAGCTACTATTGGACATGATAACATTTAGCTACTATAGGACATGATAACATTTAGCTACTATAGGACATGATAACATTTAGCTACTATAGGACATGATAACATTTAGCTACTATAGGAAATGATAACATTTAGCTAATATAGGACATGATAACATTTAGCTACTATAGGACATGATAACATTTAGCTACTATTGGACATGATAACATTTAGCTACTAAAGGACATGATAACATTTAGCTACTATAGGAAATGATAACATTTAGCTACTATAGGACATGATAACATTTAGCTACTATAGGACATGATAACATTTAGCTACTATTGGACATGATAACATTTAGCTACTATAGGACATTATAACATTTAGCTACTATAGGACATGATAACATTTAGCTACTATAGGACATGATAACAATTAGCTACTATAGGAAATGATAACATTTAGCTACTATAGGACATTATAACATTTAGCTACTATAGGAATTGATAACATTTAGCTACTATAGGACATGATAACATTTAGCTACTATAGGACATGATAACATTTAGCTACAATAGGACATGATAACATTTAGCTACTATAGGACATGATAACATTTAGCTACTATTGGACATGATAACATTTAGATACTATAGGAATTGATAACATTTAGCTACTATGGGACATGATAACATTTAGCTACTATAGGACATGATAACATTTAGCTACTATAGGAAATGATAACATTTAGCTACTATAGGACATTATAACAATTAGCTACTATAGGACATGATAACATTTAGCTACTATAGGAAATGATAACATTTAGCTACTATAGGACATGATAACATTTAGCTACTATAGGACATGATAACATTTAGCTACTATTGGACATGATAACATTTAGCTACTATAGGACATGATAACATTTAGCTACTATAGGACATGATAACATTTAGCTACTATAGGACATGATAACATTTAGCTACTATAGGAAATGATAACATTTAGCTAATATAGGACATGATAACATTTAGCTACTATAGGACATGATAACATTTAGCTACTATTGGACATGATAACATTTAGCTACTATAGGACATGATAACATTTAGCTACTATAGGACATGATAACATTTAGCTACTATAGGAAATTATAACATTTAGCTACTATAGGACATGATAACATTTAGCTACTATAGGACATGATAACATTTAGCTACTATAGGAAATGATAACATTTAGCTACTATAGGACATGATAACATTTAGCTACTATAGGACATGATAACAATTAGCTACTATAGGAAATGATAACATTTAGCTACTATAGGAAATGATAACATTTAGCTACTATAGGACATGATAACATTTAGCTACTATAGGACATGATAACATTTAGCTACTATTGGACATGATAACATTTAGCTACTATAGGACATGATAACATTTAGCTACTATAGGACATGATAACATTTAGCTACTATAGGACATGATAACAATTAGCTACTATAGGAAATGATAACATTTAGCTACTATAGGACATTATAACATTTAGCTACTATAGGAATTGATAACATTTAGCTACTATAGGACATGATAACATTTAGCTACTATAGGACATGATAACATTTAGCTACTATAGGACATGATAACATTTAGCTACTATAGGAAATGATAACATTTAGCTACTATAGGACATTATAACAATTAGCGACTATAGGAAATGATAACATTTAGCTACTATAGGACATGATAACATTTAGCTACTATAGGACATGATAACAATTAGCTACTATAGGAAATGATAACATTTAGCTACTATAGGACATTATAACATTTAGCTACTATAGGAATTGATAACATTTAGCTACTATAGGACATGATAACATTTAGCTACTATAGGACATGATAACATTTAGCTACTATAGGACATGATAACATTTAACTACTATAGGAAATGATAACATTTAGCTACTATAGGACATTATAACAATTAGCTACTATAGGACATGATAACATTTAGCTACTATAGGAAATGATAACATTTAGCTACTATAGGACATGATAACATTTAGCTACTATAGGACATGATAACATTTAGCTACTATTGGACATGATAACATTTAGCTACTATAGGACATGATAACATTTAGCTACTATAGGACATGATAACATTTAGCTACTATAGGACATGATAACATTTAGCTACTATAGGAAATGATAACATTTAGCTAATATAGGACATGATAACATTTAGCTACTATAGGACATGATAACATTTAGCTACTATTGGACATGATAACATTTAGCTACTATAGGACATGATAACATTTAGCTACTATAGGACATGATAACATTTAGCTATTATAGGACATGATAACATTTAGCTACTATAGGACATGATAACATTTAGCTACTATAGGACATGATAACATTTAGCTACTATAGGAAATGATAACATTTAGCTACTATAGGACATGATAACATTTAGCTACTATAGGACATGATAACAATTAGCTACTATAGGAAATGATAACATTTAGCTACTATAGGAACTGATAACATTTACCTACTATAGGACATTATAACAATTAGCTACTATAGGAAATGATAACATTTAGCTACTATAGGACATTATAACATTTACCTACTATAGGAATTAATAACATTTAGCTACTATAGGACATGATAACATTTAGCTACTATAGGACATGATAACATTTAGCTACTATAGGAAATGATAACATTTAGCTACTATGGAACATTATAACAATTAGCTACTATAGGAAATGATAACATTTAGCTACTATAGGAAATGATAACATTTAGCTACTATAGGAAATGATAACATTTAGCTACTATAGGAAATGATAACATTCAGCTACTATAGGAAATGATAAAATTTAGCTACTATAGGAAATGATAACATTTAGCTACTATAGGAAATGATAACATTTAGCTACTATAGGACATTATAACAAATAGCTACTATAGGAAATGATAACATTTAGCTACTATAGGAAATGATAACATTTAGCTACTATAGGAAATGATAACATTTAGCTACTATAGGACATTATAACAATTAGCTACTATAGGAAATGATAACATTTAGCTACTATAGGAAATGATAACATTTAGCTACTATAGGACATGATAACATTTAGCTACTATAGGACATGATAACATTTAGCTACTATTGGACATGATAACATTTAGCTACTATAGGACATGATAACATTTAGCTACTATAGGACATGATAACATTTAGCTACTATAGGACATGATAACAATTACCTACTATAGGAAATGATAACATTTAGCTACTATAGGACATTATAACATTTAGCTACTATAGGAATTGATAACATTTAGCTACTATTGGACATGATACCATTTAGCTACTATAGGACATGATACCATTTAGCTACTATAGGACATGATAACATTTAGCTACTATAGGACATGATAACATTTAGCTACTATAGGAAATGATAACATTTAGCTACTATAGGACATTATAACAATTAGCTACTATAGGAAATGATAACATTTAGCTACTATAGGAAATGATAACATTTAGCTACTATAGGAAATGATAACATTTAGCTACTATAGGAAATGATAACATTCAGCTACTATAGGAAATGATAAAATTTAGCTACTATAGGAAATGATAACATTTAGCTACTATAGGAAATGATAACATTTAGCTACTATAGGACATTATAACAAATAGCTACTATAGGAAATGATAACATTTAGCTACTATAGGAAATGATAACATTTAGCTACTATAGGAAATGATAACATTTAGCTACTATAGGACATTATAACAATTAGCTACTATAGGAAATGATAACATTTAGCTACTATAGGAAATGATAACATTTAGCTACTATAGGACATGATAACATTTAGCTACTATAGGACATGATAACATTTAGCTACTATTGGACATGATAACATTTAGCTACTATAGGACATGATAACATTTAGCTACTATAGGACATGATAACATTTAGCTACTATAGGACATGATAACAATTACCTACTATAGGAAATGATAACATTTAGCTACTATAGGACATTATAACATTTAGCTACTATAGGAATTGATAACATTTAGCTACTATTGGACATGATACCATTTAGCTACTATAGGACATGATACCATTTAGCTACTATAGGACATGATAACATTTAGCTACTATAGGACATGATAACATTTAGCTACTATAGGAAATGATAACATTTAGCTACTATAGGACATTATAACAATTAGCGACTATAGGAAATGATAACATTTAGCTACTATAGGACATGATAACATTTAGCTACTATAGGACATGATAACAATTAGCTACTATAGGAAATGATAACATTTAGCTACTATAGGACATTATAACATTTAGCTACTATAGGAATTGATAACATTTAGCTACTATAGGACATGATAACATTTAGCTACTATAGGACATGATAACATTTAGCTACTTTTGGAAATGATAACATTTAGCTACTATAGGAAATGATAACATTTACCTACTATAGGAAATGATATCATTTAGCTACTATAGGACATTATAACATTTAGCTACTATAGGAAATGATAACATTTAGCTACTATAGGACATTATAACATTTAGCTACTATAGGAAATGATAACATTTACTGCCACTGCACTACTCAAGTGGAAGTCAGGGGGTAGATATTCTTTTGCATAACTGTGTTAAAAAAGGATTTGGTTTTCTTTCAAATTCTTTAGCTGGGCTGGTTTTAGCTTTCCTGGTGAAATGGAACCAATGTGATAGTCCCCAAAGTGAAAACCACTCCAGACAGGCTCAATCGCAGAGCAGCTCCTTGGGTAGTGTTGCACCTGGAGATATTTTGAGAAACTGCGAGGCTTTAATGTTTGGACATACAGATCATCATGACTTAAGATGTTCCTTTTCATGTGCTGTAGCCTCTTAATTAATGTTGGCTTCCCCAACTTCTTGGAAACTCACACAGTGTATGTTTGAATACTTGAGCCTCACTGAGAAACTAGCAGTTCACAGTGCTGAGGTCTAGGACGCTGCTGTTGTGACACTTTGACACTTCATAACAACCACATGCCATACAGTACAGAACCTTATGGCGGATGGGCTGCTGACAGGAAGACAGGCGGAAGAGAAAGAAAAAATTAAAAGAGAAAGAAAGACAGACTTCTCTAACATCTGCAGCCTGCTCTGTTTATAAGACGTGTCGTAATAATCTTGACAGAAGGTGTAGTATACAGATTATCTATGGACAGACGTCTCAGCCATGCAGCACATTTAAAACAAGTTGCATTTTTATTTAACTAGGCAAGTCAGTTAAGAACAAATTCTTATTTACAATGACAGCCTACCGGGGAACAGTGGGTTAACTGCCTTGTTCAGAACGACAGATTTTTACCTTGTCAGCTCGGGGATTCAATCCAGCAACCTTTCGGTTACTGGCTCAACAGTCTAACCACTAGGCTACCTGCCGCCCCCACATGCAACTCTCTATTTTATGGCTGTTTTCCCCGTTGATGTTCAATGATTTGCCGTTGAATTCGAGGCACATTAACCATTATAATGGTTAAGGACATGGGAGGTGGAGGAGGAGGAGGAGGAGGAGGAGGGGGAAGTCGCCCACAGCAGCAGCATACAAAACAGGCTGGGACCTTTCCTGTGACTGTCTTTTTGTAGAAGGTGGAGGGTCAATACTGCCTCTCAACAAAACTCCCTCTAAGCAGCAGTCATGAGTAAATAGTGGATTTATTTCATTATAAATACTTTACTGTAAATAAAGTTGGGTGAGTGAATTACTATCTTTCCTTTTTTAGCTGGAAGTGAGTTATGATTCCTCTCAGCAATATCATTGATTTGCCAGCCACAGAAATATCTTGATGTGATATCAAAGTCCATCAAAGGATCTACTATAATGATAGCCAGACAGTACAGTGCATTTGGAAAGTATTCAGACCCCTTGACTTTTCCACATTTTGTTACGTTACAGCCTTATTCTAATTAGATTTTTTTTTTGTGTGTCTCATCAATCTACACACCCATAAAGACAAAGCAAAAACAGGTTTTTAGGAATTAAGAACTATTACATTTACATAAGTATTCAGACCCTTTACTCAGTACTTTGTTGAAGCACCTTTGGCAGCGATTACAGACTTGAGTCTTCTTCGGTATAACGCTACAAACTTGGCACACCTGTATTTGGGGAGTTTCTCCCATTTTTCTCTGCAGATCCTCTCAAGCTCTGTCATGTTGGATGGGGAGCGTTGCTGCACAGCTTTTTTCAGGTCTCTCCAGAGATGTTAGATCGAGTTCAAGTCCGGGCTCTGGCTGGGCCACTCAAGGACATTCTGAGACTTCTCCCGAAGCCACTCCTGCGTTGTCTTGGATGTGTGCTTAGGGTCGTTGTTCTGTTGGAAGGTGAACCTTCAGCCCAGTCTGAGGTCATGAGCGCACTGGAGCAGGTTTTCATCAAGGATCTCTCTGTACTTTGCTCCGTTCATCTTTCCCTCGATCCTGACTAGTCTCCCAGTCCCTGCCGCCGAAAAACATCCCCACAGCATGATGCTGCCACCACCATGATTCACCGTAGGGATGGTGCCAGGTTTCCTTCAGGCGTGACGCTTGGCATTCAGTCCAAAGAGTTCAATCTTGGTTTCATCAGACCAGAGAATCTTGTTTCTCATGGTCTGAGAGACCTTTAGGTGCCTTTTGGCAAACTCCAAGTGGGCTGTTATGTGCCTTTTACTGAGGAGTGGCTTCCGTCTGTCCTCTACCATAAAGGCCATGTTGGTGGAGTGCTGCAGAGATGGTTGTCCTTCTGGAAGGTTTTCCCATCGCCACAGAGTGGCCATCGGGTTCTTGGTCACCTCCCCGATTGCTCAGTTTGGCCGGGCGGCCAGCTCTAGGAAGAGTCTTGGTGGTTCCAAACTTCTTCCATTTAAGAATGATGGGGGCCACTGTGTTCTTGGGGACCTTGAATGCTGCAGAAATGTTTTGGTACCCTTCCCCAGATCTTTGCCTCGACACAATCCTGTCTCGGAACTCTACAGACAATTCCTTCGACATCATGGCTTGTTTTTTTCCTCTGACATGCACTGTAACTGTGGGACCTTATATAGACAGGTGTGTGCCTTTCCAAATCATGTCCAATTAATAGAATTTTCCACAGGTGGACTCTAATCAAGTTGTAGAGACATCTCGACGGAAACAGGATGCACCTGAGCTCAATTTCGAGTGTCATAGCAAAGGGTCTGAACACTTATGTAAGGTATTTCATTTATATATATATACATTTGCTAAAATTTCTAAAAACCTGTTTTCACATTGTCATTATGGGCTATTGTGTGTAGATTGATGAGGAAAAACATTCATTTAATCCATTATAGAATAAGGCTGTATCGTGTAAAAAGGCAATGGGTCTGAATACTTTCCAAATGCACTGTATACCTTCACCTTCATATACTGTACATACTATACCGTATATCCTTGTAAACCTACCTTCAACATAATTCAAAAGCAAATAAAATGTTATCGGTCACATACACATGTTATTGCAGGTGTAGCGAAATGCTTGTGTTCCTAGCTCCAACAGTGCAGTAGTATCCAACAATTCACAACAATACACACAAATCTAAAAGTAAAAGAATGGAATTAAGAAATATATAAATATTAGGGTGAGCAATGTCGGAGTGGCATTGACTAAAATACAGTAGAATAGAATACATATGAGATGAGTAATGCAGTATATGAACATTATTAAAGTGACTAGGGTTCCATTATTAAAGTGACTAGTCATTCCAAGTCTATGTATATAGGGCAGCAGCCTCTAAGGTGCAGGGTCGCAAAACTGGGTGGAAGCCAGCTAGTGATGGCTATTTAACAGTCTGATGGCCTTGAGATAGAAGCTGTTTTTCAGTCTCAAGGTCCTTCCCATGTAGGCATACCTTCTCATTCTCCCTCCTCTTTTCAGTCATTGTCTTACTTCAGATGGCATCAGTCCTACGTGACAGTCGTCCCTCAGTGTAGACAATGCTCTTCAGTATTACACAACCCGTGTCCCTGTCAGACAGGACCAATCAGGAGTTAAAGTGTTCTGACATCACACAGATACTCTGTCAGATGCTGCCTTATTGAATTTCTCTTGCACCTTCATGTTTACTATACAAACTACACACACCTTTCTCTCTGAGACATACTCCCCTTCTCATCTCTCTTTCTCTCGTCTTCTCTTCTCTTGCTCTCCAACCCGTAACAAACACACACTCCGTAGCATCTCACTAGTCATTTCTACTATACATTTGCTCTTCTATTCTCAGGTTTGACAATATGGAATATATATATGGTACCATTTTAGTGAAAGGGATTTTGAATGAGTTCACCTACTAATCTAACTTAATCTGATCAAGTCAAATTTCATGGAATTGGATGGTGTTCATTTTTACGACAGTCATGGATTTCTATGCAAAGCTGGTCTCTGTTAGGGGTTGGTCCCTGTTGGGTCTTTATCAATATAATCAGAGAGGAAGAGGCGAAGTGAGATATTTCACTCTCGCCAAAATCTGTCCAAAATAAACCTAATGCCTTTCTATGGGCTTATTTTGGACCTAATCTTGTCGCCTGCCTTCCCGTCTTTGGGACAACAACTCCCATTGTTGAGCATCTCATCATACAGATCTCAGCTGTAACCTACAGGGGATTCTCTCTGAGACCTCTATAGTAGCCTGGTTGCCAGTCTCTGTTTAGCTAACATTCCACTCCTTGTACTCCGTGTCATGTGACAGAGCACAAGGAGTGACAACCTGGCTTCATCTATAGGCCTATAGTATGTCTTTGGATTAGATCCTAGTTGAGCTACAACCTCACAGCAGGCAATGGAAGGAAAGACATACTTTCATGTATACATCTCTCTCTTCTCTTTTCTCTTCTCTGCTATGGAGAGGAGAAGGTTAATATGACTAATACAGCTGACTCAGAGCCTGTCAATCACATTACTTGTTCTTTCAGCACCCTTACATTTTTCTCTGATGGACGGAGACCTTGAGTAAAAAGCAGGGATGAACATTTCTCGCCTCTGCTCCGCTCCACTCAGCTCTCCCCTCCAAGGTCTGTCTATGAATGATCCCTGCTGAATCCACTCTCAGCTCCAAGTCATCACAGAGGCAACATTTCAAAGGAGAACGATTGAAAAGGAGAAATGTTTTATGATTCCGACTTCCATTATCCAAATGGGCACTTTATTCAAATGGATGTGACTATTATGGGTAATTATCTTGTAATGATTAAGTTGAATGCTGCATTTAAGTGATAGTTTCTCTCCATGCTTCTCCCGAGGAAATATTATTATTTTAATGAAGGGCGAAGGCAATAAGCTTGAAAGCTTAGCCAGAATAAAAGGCTGATTTAGGAATAAATGGTATTTAGAGTAGAGATTTGTACTTTTTATGTTTGTGTGGGTGTTGGTTTATATGTATGAATATTTCTTATTATTATTATGTGTGACTATGAAATGCATTTGTGAAAGATAGACTATGTGTGTGTGCGTGCATGTGTCCGTGCATGTGTGTGTGTGTGTGTAAGCGTGTGTACAATATGTGTACGTAGACAATAAAGTGTTTTGATTAATATGGCGTCTGGTCCACTGTGAAATCAAATCAAATTTTATTTGTCACATCCACATGTTTAGCAGATGTTATTGCGAATGTAGCGAAAGGCTTGTAAAAGCTTAGGAGCTAGGAGCAGAGCTGCCCTGTGTCAGCACTGCTCTGGAGCTAATTGTGATTGTGGCCATTTTAATATGGGTCAAGAGCACCATAATTACACTGACATGTGGTCATAGTGTTTATGTCTCTCTGTTTACTTCCACAGAACAGAACTGAAGAAGTACGTGCCTTACTAATGAGGGCACATACACTGAGTATACCAAACATTAGGAACACCCCCCCCCCCTGTCCTCAGAACAGCCTCAATTCGTCAGGACATGGACTCTACAAGGTGTCGAAAGCGTTCCACAGGGATGCTGGCCCATGCTGACTCCAATGCTTCCCACAGTTGTGTCAAATTGGCTGGATGTCCTTTGGGTGGTGGACAATTCTTGATACACACGGGAAACTGTTGAGTGTGAAAAGCCCAGCAACGTTGCAGTTCTTGACCGGTGTGCCTGACACCTACTACCATACCCCGTTCAAAGGCACTTAAATATTTTGTCTTGCCCATTCACCCTCTGGATGGCACACATATACAATCCATGTCTCAAGGCTTCAAAATCCTTCTTTAACCTGTCTCCTCCCCTTCATTTACACTGATTGAAGTGGATTTAACAAGTGACATCAATAAGGGATCATAGCTTTCACCTGGATTCACTTGGTCAGGCTGTGATTGAAAGAGCAGGTGTTCATAATGTTTTGTCTACTTAGTAGTGATGGTTTCTCCAAACATAATATCTTGTGAACAGACTTCGTAAACATCTGATGAAATTACGCAAGATTTTAGTTCTGGGTTAACCGAGATTAGTCCAAACAGCAAAGGAGTGTGGTGGTTCAGTGAACAAAGCTTTTATGCTGCTCAACCTTTCCCGTGACCTGAATACTGGAATGAACTATTTTATCTATTTTCCTTTATTATTCCTAATCTGGTGCTGTTTCCAGTGTGGTTGGCGAGCATGCCATTGTAGGAGAAGGTAGTCCCATTCTAAAGGTTTAAACCACCCTCCTCCTGTGTATCACTGATCCCTAATGGCTGGGAGCAGCCTAGTCTGCTTAATCAATACCTGATACTGAGAGCGGTATCACTATGAATCATTAGCTCAGAGCAAACAGAGCTGCATTTTTAACCTTAGTGGAAACACACTGGTTTAAATGGCACCCTATTCCCAATCGTGCACTTCTTTTGACCGGCCCTCTGGTAGTACACTGTATAGGGAATAGGGTGCCATTTGGGACTCACAACAGACTCACAGGTCCTGTTTGTCAGAGTTCTGACAGTCTTCCTCTCTTCTATACTTGATATCTACGGGTTTCCCTCTTCATCCTCCTCCATCACTCGATCCTAAACCTACGACACAACCCGGGGAGTGTGTAAACATAATCAGGGGTTTATAAAGTCATTACTCACGACCCTGATGGAGTCATTCTCCCTCAGAGGGGTTGGTTGTACAGGAGGACTGGAGACAGACACAGTGGAATCAGTTGATGTTGGACATTCTGAACACGGTAATTCATCAACGTCACAAACCATAGCGGCCGTTTAATAGCACTGTAATGTAATTCACGTTTATTCATCTTAGACAGTGTAATCTAGTTTCTGCTGATTTGTTGCTTTCTCGTACAGTGTGGTAGGAAGAGGTAAATCTGTAATGTGCACTCAGAAAACCTCCGAGGACATAAAAGCATTTACAAGTGATTGACAATCAATCAATAGACTATAGCTCTTTTTAACGCAACTTCCTCTCTTCCCACTTCATATCGTTCAAGGCTAATCTCATCCACCAGTCAGCTCTCTCTCAGCAATTCGAGCCAAGGTAAAACCAAACAAACTTTAATTTTAGGGAACAATATCTGGAACTTTCTTTCCCTACCACCAAAGTTGAGACATATTGGTATCACCATGAAGATAAAGAGACATTTTAATGTCTGAGGGACATTATGAGAGAAGGAATGGAGATGAATGACCTTTAGCCTAGACAACAGGAGTCATTTGCTCCAGATCTTTTCTAAATACGTATTCTCTCTTGCTGGAGACTTCTGAGGGGTGTTTTCTTTGGGATGAGACTTTGAGATGTCCCTCACAACGTAGAAAACCCAATTAACTTTTTCCTCAACAAATGATTCCACTGGGGCTCACATCCTCAGGTGAAGCTGAATCACATCATAACCTGAGGCATCCTTCACTCACAAAAGGCTTTAGTGTCATTGATATGGCATAGTGATGACAGCTGGTTGGCACTTTTAATCATCACTGAATGGTAGGACAGACCCCTCCTCTAGAGGTGAGGGTCTAGGTGAGGGTCTAGGACCTGTCACTTGCTGACTGGTGACTTTACAGTGAATGGTACCAATGCTCAGGCTAGCATAGTTAGACCTCATCATAACTAGGGTCCAGAGTTTTACCTGGGTCACCTGGTCAGGAAAAACTCCTGGCCCCAACTCTCTGTTTCTATATTTGTATTTACCGTAATATTACTTGAGCGGCGAACTCCATCCAGTCACCAACTGAATGTGGCAATTGTTCATTCCAGTCAATGGTGTGCTGGTGAATAACAGTATCAATGTAAACATTAGAATTGTAGTAGGCCTAATGTAAGCCAGTGTCATCACCTGCCCTGTGTCGACCCTCATCTGTTACTAGGCTGTTCATCTATAGAGGTCCATCCTTCAGACCCTCATTAGTGACGTTATCATTACCAGGTTTGCTTTGTTTCTTCATTCAAACACATGAAGCAATTACAGCCTTGTGACGCAGATGGGTCCCATAGTATTGATATATGTTGTGACAGACACTAGCACTGAAATGAACAGACAAATGATGCATTGCTGTGCCTGGCTGCTACCTGCTTTGTAAATGAGACACCTATCATCACACCAGTCAATCAAGAAGGATCAACTGCCTAGTCTTCCTTCACTTCCCCTCATCTTTCACTTTCCATAAATTGTATGCACAATCACTCTGAAACCATTTCTTTAATAGGCCTACACCATTATAGGAAAACGAGAGGAGGCTATAAGCATGTAATAATGCAGTAGCATCATTGTAGTAGTCCTAGCTGTGTTTATCCCGTCGATATTTTATAACACAAAGAAAATTACAAACTCAAATGATGTGTAACCTATATTTTATTTCTGCGCATACATTCATTTGTGCGCATTTAAACATTTGTATGCCTCATAATTTTTTTTCTTCTGCAATCACAGTGTGAGCTACTTGAAATGGCTGTTGGAAGCAGGATTCAATTCGGGGAAGAAGCAGAGCATGGCACAACCCGCGCAGCGCGATTTTGCGCGTGAGCGGAGTGGTCTCTGTCGGCATCCTAGACAGTCAGAGCAGAGCCCTCAAATTGGAGTTATCACAGAGCGGCAACACCCAATCATTCACGCTGGGCTCTTCTCAAATCCGCCGTGTCTTTCCCAACTGTTCTCTCGTGAGTCTATTTTGTTGAATTTGGACGGATTCTTTTGCAATTATTGCATTTCATTCGACTTAAAACAATCAAAGTAGTTTTCAGTATTTTGATTCTCCCCTTGATCTTGCTAATGCGGGTGCGCAGCAAGTTTACCGAACCTTCAAACTTGCTCCATATGATTCGGAAGTAAAGCACGTGACGTTACCTGGGATTGAGTGCACCTGGTATAAAGTCAATTACCATGTTAGGATCATTTATACGGAGGACGGAGTCGATTGGAGCGTGTATTTCATGTTGAACAATATGCGCTTTCATAACTGATATCGAAATGTGGGGAAGTTCTCTGCCGATGGACACAAGCCGAACACAGCGGGTAGGTGTGGTAATCATGAATGGTATTTCAATGTTTGTACAGACACTTTGAAAAATATTTATTCAGCATTTATTACATAGTAGCCATAACATTTTTCTAAATGTTGGAGTGCGCGGCGCACTTAGGTTAGACGGCTATTGTCACAAATGAGTCTATGCTTTAATGTCTATCCATATAAACTGTCTACGCGAATGTTTATTCACGATGTATGCTGTGTGGAAGAAATTGTAATGCATTTCAAACCTTCCCTTACTATGAACTACTTGTCCAACGGTGTGTCTCTCTCATATCCCAAAACACTGTAGGCTATGGCAGCTGGTTCTTTTTTGCAAGATGTGCAAAATCTGACTTAGCCAGGTTTAAAGTTGTCGCCTAGATAAAATTAATCTATAGGTGATTTATTTCAAACATAGGGTTTTGAACCTTTGAATATTGGATTTTTGGCCGTCTTGGCTCAGTGCAAGCGTTCTGATTGACAATAATTGTATAACCCCAAAACAAATGGGGCTATAATTGTATATAAAAAAAAGGTTTCTATTCTACCCTCAGCTAAGCTCTTTCTTGAACCTATCATGGACTGTGATTGAGTTCCATACAAGTCAATGGGTTATACACCCTTTTAAAACAGCTCCTACCCTCTCAAATGTCTCTCCTTTTACTGCCTGTATGGAATCTCTATATATAGGTCTATGCATTCCTCCCACATCTCATTCACTTGTTGACGTGTGGACTGGACTGGGGATCGGGTTAGGGTGGAGGTATAGGGATGTGGACTGGGGGTCGGGTTAGGGTGGAGGTATAGGGATGTGGACTGGGGGGTCGGGTTAGGGTGGAGGTATAGGGATGTGGACTGGGGGTCGGGTTAGGGTGGAGGTATAGGGATGTGGACTGGGGGTCGGGTTAGGGTGGAGGTATAGGGATGTGGACTGGGGGGTCGGGTTAGGGTGGAGGTATAGGGATGTGGACTGTGGGTCGGGTTAGGGTGGAGGTATAGGGATGTGGACTGGGGGTCGGGTTAGGGTGGAGGTATAGGGATGTGGACCGGGGGTCGGGTTAGGGTGGAGGTATAGGGATGTGGACCGGGGGTCGGGTTAGGGAGGAGGTATAGGGATGTGGACCGAGGGTCGGGTTAGGGTGGAGGTATAGGGATGTGGACCGAGGGTCGGGTTAGGGTGGAGGTATAGGGATGTGGACCGGGGGTCGGGTTAGGGTGGAGGTATAGGGATGTGGACCGGGGGTCGGGTTAGGGTGGAGGTATAGGGATGTGGACCGGGGGTCGGGTTAGGGTGGAGGTATAGGGATGTGGACCGGGGGTCGGGTTAGGGTGGAGGTATAGGGATGTGGACTGGGGGTTGGGTGGAGGTATAGGGATGTGGACTGGGGGTTGGGTGGAGGTATAGGGATGTGGACTGGGGGTTAGGGTGGAGGTATAGGGATGTGGACTGGGTTAGGGTGGAGGTATAGGGATGTGGACTGGGGGTCGGGTTAGGGTGGAGGTATAGGGATGTGGACTGGGGGTCTGGTTAGGGTGGAGGTATAGGGATGTGGACTGGGGGTCGGGTTAGGGTGGAGGTAGAGGGATGTGGACTGGGGGACGGGTTAGGGTGGAGGTATAGGGATGTGGACTGGGGGTTGGGTGGAGGTATAGGGATGTGGACTGGGGGTTGGGTGGAGGTATAGGGATGTGGACTGGGTTAGGGTGGAGGTATAGGGATGTGGACTGGGGGTCGGGTTAGGGTGGAGGTATAGGGATGTGGACTGTGGGTCGGGTTAGGGTGGAGGTATAGGGATGTGGACTGGGGGTCGGGTTAGGGTGGAGGTATAGGGATGTGGACCGGGGGTCGGGTTAGGGTGGAGGTATAGGGATGTGGACCGGGGGTCGGGTTAGGGAGGAGGTATAGGGATGTGGACCGAGGGTCGGGTTAGGGTGGAGGTATAGGGATGTGGACCGAGGGTCGGGTTAGGGTGGAGGTATAGGGATGTGGACCGGGGGTCGGGTTAGGGTGGAGGTATAGGGATGTGGACCGGGGGTCGGGTTAGGGTGGAGGTATAGGGATGTGGACCGGGGGTCGGGTTAGGGTGGAGGTATAGGGATGTGGACCGGGGGTCGGGTTAGGGTGGAGGTATAGGGATGTGGACTGGGGGTTGGGTGGAGGTATAGGGATGTGGACTGGGGGTTGGGTGGAGGTATAGGGATGTGGACTGGGGGTTGGGTGGAGGTATAGGGATGTGGACTGGGTTAGGGTGGAGGTATAGGGATGTGGACTGGGGGTCGGGTTAGGGTGGAGGTATAGGGATGTGGACTGGGGGTCTGGTTAGGGTGGAGGTATAGGGATGTGGACTGGGGGTCGGGTTAGGGTGGAGGTAGAGGGATGTGGACTGGGGGACGGGTTAGGGTGGAGGTATAGGGATGTGGACTGGGGGTTGGGTGGAGGTATAGGGATGTGGACTGGGGGTTGGGTGGAGGTATAGGGATGTGGACTGGGTTAGGGTGGAGGTATAGGGATGTGGACTGGGGGTCGGGTTAGGGTGGAGGTATAGGGATGTGGACTGGGGGTCGGGTTAGGGTGGAGGTATAGGGATGTGGACTGGGGGTCGGGTTAGGGTGGAGGTATAGGGATGTGGACTGGGGGTCGGGTTAGGGTGGAGGTATAGGGATGTGGACTGGGGGTCGGGTTAGGGTGGAGGTATAGGGATGTGGACTGGCGGTCGGGTTAGGGTGGAGGTATAGGGATGTGGACTGGGGGTCGGGTTAAGGTGGAGGTATAGGGATGTGGACTGGGGGTCGGGTTAGGGTGGAGGTATAGGGATGTGGACTGGGGATCGGGTTAGGGTGGAGGTATAGGGATGTGGACTGGGGGTCGGGTTAGGGTGGAGGTATAGGGATGTGGACTGGGGGTCGGGTTAGGGTGGAGGTATAGGGATGTGGACTGGGGGTCGGGTTAGGGTGGAGGTATAGGGATGTAGACCGGGGGTCAGGGAGGTTGATGCTGCTACACATAATAGTATTCTCCCATTTCTCCTATAGGTCCTGGAACCACACACAGACAGTCCATGTAATATCTGAGGACATGCAGGGAGAAATAATTACCTTCAAGACACATTCTAAAGGCGAGAGAAACATTATTGCCCTCCAGGGGGAAATGTGTCTTGGACATTGTAGCTGCACTATCTCCAAACTACATGAAGGACATGATACAGCCACTATAGATCACATACATTGCACAAATCACATTCTAACAATAGAAAAGCAACCACTGCCTTGTGTGGCTGTGTAAAGATGCAAATGTATGGAAGAATAGAGAGTGTTATTGTGGATGGACTTCTCATACCGGTGCCTGTACAGAAACAAGTGGTCTACTGTACATTTCAGTGGGCATCAAACAGCCTCTAAGTCTCTACCTTGAGGCTATTTATCTGATACTGTACCTTGCATTCTCTCTAAAGCCCTTTGCAAATTTACAAAGTACAGCACTTTTAATAAAAAAACTACCCAACCTCACTAGGATTTCATACCTTTCTGTTTGAATAGACCATCAAGCTCTTTTTACACGAGCTGTTTTGTCTTCCTCATGGGGTATGAATCCCTCCCTAAATGGCTATTTTCTGTTACAATGTCCTATTTCGATGTTGTCATCCTCCTCTCCACCTTGAAAGTATATCTCCCATCTACGGCTGTAAGGATGAACTATCCTATGCTTTTTACGCCCACGTTCTCCAGCTTCACATGCAGCTTGACGCATGGGATATAGCAGATGAGGGACCTTGGCAAGGGTCAGGACTGTTGGTCAGGACTGTGCCGAGTATTGGTCCACTAGATAGCTCAAATCTGATACACATGTCACATTTTAGAATAGCTCTAGATTGGGGATACCTTCATCTGCCTTTTTGTTGTTACTATTCCCTGGTGTAGTTTAGAATTGCTTTCATTAAAGGGCTGCATAAATAGGTCGCAATTATCTAGCCGTTGAAAATAAGAATTTGTTCTTAACTGACATGCCTAGTTAAATAAAGGTAGTAAAAAATAAAGTCCGGACGATTTTCATGAACCCATCTTTGTGCGTTCAGAATGTTTATGGTAATGAGGTGTATTTATGAAGTGGTCAGTTAAGCAGGATTATGCTTCCATGTTTCAATAGTTCAGTCAAACACACCAGCAGCAGCAAGAAGGGAAGAATCAATTCCACAATGTTACAACCACCATGACTGAAAGGGCAGCGCAGCAGCCATGCTCTGTTCTCAGTAAATCAAAGTTTACTCATTCATATATGGATATTGTCTTCTTCCCCAAACCATCCGAGCACTGTTAGACATTATCACAGATTAAGCTGGAAGCCCACATCACTCCAGTATGGCAGGATATTCAGAGTAGACATAATGCTATGATACAATATCTTACTACAGAGACTACATAGGAGCTATTTTTTTTAGAAGGATAATGTAGTCCCTCCAGCGGTCACCACTGGTGAGCACTACCGGAGAAAGGCTACCTATAGTTTGAAGTCATATCTCTCAGCAGTCCTGTATGTAGGACCAAGCATTGTACTATCCTCAGATGTTTTCCAGCAAGACGGCACAAACGGATCTGGGACCAGGCTACTGTCTCAGCATTTATTATGTTGACGACTAGTCAAAGGCCCTATATGTATGATTACGTGGTCCATCATACAGATGTAGGATCTTAATTTGACCAGTATTGTCCGAGGAAAAAAATCCTGCAGCAACAGGATTTTAACGTTTAGTCCATAATGTTGTTTGATCAGTGGTTAGGCTATTAGCTGGTCAAAAGTAGGCTACATGAAAAGTACAATACTGTTAATGTAATTGTGTGGGTTTTCAGTGAATTTATGTAAATCACAAAGCTCATCTGCATTTCCTGTGGAGCTGGAAAATTCTCAGCAATAAAAGTGATGAAATATAAGATCCTACACCTGTAAGTGATTGTAAATGATGGTACTGTATGGTCTGTGCCCTCTAGGTCTCCTGGGTGTTATGTCACGGTTCATTTCCTCCTCCTCTCAGGGGTGGTGATCTGTGCATTTATAGACCTGAGCCCCCAGAGATTGATGTCATGCTAACCAATGACATCTGATGTGTAGGATGTTTGCAGAAAAAAAATGCATTGACACCTTTCTGTTTTGTCGATGACATTCAATTCAGCATTGAAAAAAGGTGTAAATGTGTGTTTGTTCCACTTGCGTGAGTCAGACCACAAGTCAGAGACCACTATGATGACACCAAATGTGCTTGATGGGTTGTTTTCTTCTAATGCTTCTAATTCTTCTAAAGGGAAATTTCCAAATTGTTCAACTTCATATTCATCTCCAGCACCACCCAAACATGAACATATGTGAAAATGGTGCATTTCTATGTTTTGTAGTGAAAAGTATGAAGATAAGTGTTTCCAAAGACGTCATCAACGAATTAGTAGCAATGCCTACTCACAATTGGTCAAAATCACACGATGCACACAGATTATGTCATTCGAAACACCAATCTTTTTTAACAAAGTGTTGGTTTCATGATCTGAAATAAAATATCCCAGAAATGTTCCATACGGGCAAAAAGCTTATTTCTCTGAAATTTTGTGCACAAATTTGTTTACTCCCTGTTAGTGAACATTTCTCCTTTGTCAAGATAATCCATCCACTTGACAGGTGTGGAATATCAAGAAGCTGATTAAACAGCATGATCATTACACAGGTGCACCTTGTGCTGGGGACAATAAAAGGCCACTCTAAAATGTGCAGTTTCGTCACACAACACAATGCCATAAGTGTCTCAAGTTTTGAGGGAGCATGCAATTGGCATGCTGACTGGAGGAATGTCCACCAGAGCTGTTGCCAGAGAATTTAATGTTAATTTCTCTACCATAAGCCACTTCAAACTTCGTTTTAGAGAATTTGGCAGTTCGTCCAACCACCCTCACAACCACAGACCATGTGTAGCCATGTCAGCCCAGGAACTCTACATCCGGCTTCTTCACCTGCGGGATCATCTGAGATCAGCCACCCGGACAGCTGATGAAACTGAAAAGTATTTCTGTCTGTAATAAAGCCTTTTTGTGGCAAAACTCATCCCTGTGGCTCAGTTGGTAGAGCATGGTGTTTGCAACGCCAGGGTTGTGGGTTCGATTCCCATGGGGGGCCAGTACCAAAAAAAAAAAATGCATGAAATGTATGCATTCATTACTGTAAGTCTCTCTGGATAAGAGCGTCTGCTAAATGACTAAAATGTAAAAAAAAAAAAAATGATTGGCTGGGCCAGGCTCCGCCCCTGCCCAGTCATGTGAAATACATAGATTAGGGCCTAATTTATTTCAATTGACTGATTTCCTTATATGAACTGTAACTTAGTAAAATTGTTGAAATTGTTGCGTTTATATTTTTGTTAGTTACTATACCTATCGGATTATATTTAGAAAGTAACCTACCCAGCCCTGGACATACGCACCATAGGAAAAACACGCCTAATTATCTGCACTTGACCCTGGATCCATCCCCATTTTTGTGCCACCTTTTGTACATTGTAAAATAAACCAAAGAGAATGTGGTAAACCAAGTGGTAAATACATTAGAACATAAGGCTTCAGCAGAAGATGTGAATTTTTTTCTGGAGTTTATTTTCCCCTTGGTTGTCACATCAGTATGAAAGGAGCATTACTGAGCCAGGCACTGGATGGAGCGCACTGACACATTTCACTGTGGTTAATCAGCAGGCGATGGATACTCCTGGCTCAATCTTGTTTTTTTGAGGTTTCCTAAATCTGCAGTTGTCTTTCATGCATACGAGTAACAGGTAGGTAACATCATTGTCGTCTATTTGAAGTCTCCTCCCTAGCTCGTTAGGCTGTCATCTCTGTCATTAGGCTGGCATCTTTCAGCGCTCTACTTTAGTTGCAGTAGACCGGACTGAAATGTTTTCACCCATCTGCAGCAACATAATGTAAAACACATCACAATAAATCAATACCTCATCAAAGCACTCTGGTCTCTGGAGACTTTGGAGTGGATTTGTATTATTGGACACGAGAGATTAGGGTTTGATGAAGGACATATACATTCTATCATTTCTCAAAGATTTCGTAATATTTTCCTCTTATCCAGCAACAGTCACAGTGTCCTGTTTTTAATTTTATTTAACTAGGCAAGTCAGTTAAGAACAAATATTTATTTAAAATGACGGCATACCCCAGCCAAACCCGGACGACACTGGGCCAATTGTGCGCCGCCCTATGGGTCTCCCAATCATGGCCGGATGTGATACATACTGAATTCGAACCAGGGACTGTAGTGACGCCTCTTGCACTAAGATGCAGTACATTAGACCGCTGTGCCACTCGAGAGTTTTGAGGTTCAGATCTTGTGAATGACTTCTCTTAATTGAAACTGATACAAGTTTTAGAGTGTAATGCTGCGTCATGAAGAGGAGTATTGTGGCTGATAGTAGTTCACTGTGATCTCATTTGGCTTGGTATGAATCATTTAACCCTCACTACGCAGAGCAGAGCTGCATTCTGTCAGTTTTAAGACTGGAAGGTGTCATTAGAAAGTGCCACATCTTAGGGGTTTGTTTCTTCAGTTGAAGCTGTGGTTATACTAACTTAAAAATATATATTGGAAGAAGAAGATTAAAACAAGACATTATTGCTGCAGAATTAATTGCCCTTTTTCTGTTGTTGTAAACAGAGTCAATGGCCCATGAAAGATGAATCACAGGAAGTTATTCTCCGGTACAGCCAACCTATTAGTTATTTTCTTTGTTGAAATTCCACAGTTAATTGGTCTGTATTTATTGTAATTTAGTGAACCTTGATAAACAATACTTTAAAGAGAAGCACCTCATTTAGGGCCTCAGTGACATAAAATACCAGAACTTAACCAATTGCTCTCTCTGCATCAGGGTTTCTGCTGTTGGGGTGTGATAAGAAAGAGAGAGAGAGGGAGCCTGAAGAGTGATTTAGAAACTGCTTAACCTTGAGATTCTGACCAAATTTGTCCCAATAAACCTGTGGAGTTCATCTTGAAAAAAAAACAGAACTTTCTTTCCTCTGCTTTGTTTCCACAGAGACCAGCCATGCTCCTGGATGGGTGAGGTCCCTGCCAACCCAGTCGGCCAGTGAAACACACCCCCCACCCCTCTCCTCCCAACCAGGGTCCCCCAGAGGAGCAGCAGGGATGTACCAGGAGGTGGCCTTCCTAGCGGGCAGCACAGAAAAAGAGTTCACGCCCTTCCACTTCCCCCTGGAGAACCAGCAGGAGGTGGTCACTAAGAAGGGTGTGTTCTTTAAACGTCAACGACTGCTGCGGAGGCCCAATGAGGCGCAGGAGGAGAACGACCTGTCAGCCGTCATCAATGTAGGCGGGATCAGGTACCGTATCCACAGAATCAGGAGTTGGCGTGTTCAACTCGATAATCAATGCGATGCAGTGCCTTAGACCGCTGCGCTACTCGGGAGGCCTCCGGTGCAAGGTTTAAAAGGCATATAAACTGGGCACAGAAACATATGTTTCCTCTCCCACCAGGTACCGTATCCCCTGGTCCGTTCTGGAGGAGTTCCCTCTGACGCGGCTGGGCCGGCTGAGGAGCTGCAGCTCATTGGATGAGATCATGGAGGTGTGTGACGACTACGACGACGGGCGCCAGGAGTTCTTCTTCGACCGCAGCCCATCTGCGTTCCGCACCATTGTGACGTTCCTGGCGGCAGGGCGGCTCCGACTGCTGAGGGAGATGTGTGCCCTGTCCTTCCAGGAGGAGCTTGTCTACTGGGGCCTGGAGGACACCAGGCTGGAGTGGTGCTGCCTCAGGAAGCTACGCATCAGACAGGAGGAGCTCAAGGAGCAGCTGAGGATGGAGGAGGAGGAAGCAGAGCTCACCACCACCCTGACCCCCCAAAGCTGTGAGGATGGGCTTGGGCCCCCCGGGGCGGGGGGGGAGGAGGAGGAGAGCCGCACAGCGGGGTGTATGCGCAGGCTCCACGACATGGTGGAGAACCCTCAATCTGGACTTCCTGGGAAGATCTTTGCCTTTCTGTCGGTGGTGTTTGTGGCCATCACCGCGGTAACACTCTGCATCAGTACCATGCCTGACCTCAGGGAGGAGGAGGAGAGGGTGAGTTCACTTCCTGTTTATTTTCTGCTCACAGGCTTTTACTTCCGGGTCACACTCAGTTGGGTTATATATTGGGCCAGGAGTTTGACCTGACCGACTTACAGACCTGGAAAAACTCTGGGTACATCCATATCTGCATTCTGCTGTTAGTCGGATGATGTTTGAGGGACAACCTCCGCATAGTGAGTCTTCCCTCTGATAGTAACTCATCATCACAGAGGTAGTGTGATGGTTCAGGGATGTTGTCAGGGACGACTGCTACACTACACGCTACAACTTCAATTACATGAATACCAGATTATTCCCTTTGCCAGGTCACTGCTGCTGCACTCTGGTCTTGCTCTTATTCATGCAATAAAGGAATCTTATTTGCCCACATGGTCTTAGTAATTAACATTGCCTTCAGAAAGTATTTATACCTCTTGACTTATTCCACATTTTGTTGTTACAGCCTGAATTCAAAATGGATGAAATATAGATGGGGGTTTTTCACACCCATATACACACAATACCCCATAATGACAAAGTGAAAACATATTTTTAGAACATTTAGCAAATGCATTGAAAATGAAATACAGAAATCTAATTTACATAAGTATTCACACCCTTGAGTCAATACATGTTAGAATCACCTTTGGCAGCGATTACAGCTGTGGGCAAATGAGTTTGGGCAGGGTGACTCGTTCTCTGTGGAGATGAATCTTTGATGGAGGAGAGGTTGAGATGGCTGAAGCAGAAGTGTTGTTTGAAGCTGAAAGTGAGTCAAGCACAGTTAGTGAAAAAGATGAGTAGATAACAGTGAAGCCCAAGAATTGAACCAAAAAATTTGAAAATGAGTCATTGCTTGTTGAAATGCGTTTTTTGGATAAGGATAAGCCCACGAAGCTCATCACTAAGCTAAGGACCCTGGGGCCTAACACCTCCCTCTGCAACTGGATCCTGGACGTCCTGACGTGCCACCCCCAGGTGGTAAGGGTAGGCAACAACACATCTGCCGTGCTGATCCTCAACACGGGGGCCCCTCAGGGGTGCATGCTTAGTCCACTTCTGTACTCCCTGTTCACCCACGACTGCGTGGACAAGCATGACTCCAACACCATCATTAAGTTTGCTGATGACACAACGGTGGTAGGCCTGATCAACAATTTTTTTAATTAATTTTTTTATTTCACCTTTATTTAACCAGGTAGACTAGTTGAGAACAAGTTCTCATTTGCAACTGCGACCTGGCCAAGATGAAGCATAGCAAATCGACACATACAACACAGAGTTACACATGGAATGAACAAAACATACAGTCAATAATACAGTAGAACAAAAGAAAACAAAGTCTATATACAGTGAGTGCAAATGAGGTAAGTTAAGGCAATAAATAGGCCATGGTGGCGAAGTAATTACAATATAGCAATTAAACACTGGAATGGTAGATGTGCAGAAGATGAATGTGCAAGTAGAGATACTGGGGTGCAAAGGAGCAAGATAAATAAATAAATACAGTATGGGGATGAGATAGGTAGGTAGATAGATGGGCTGTTCACAGATGGACTATGTACAGGTGCAGTGATCTGTGAGCTGCTCTGACAGCTGGTGCTTAAAGCTAGTGAGGGAGATATGAGTCTCCAGCTTCAGAGATGTTTGCAGTTCGTTCCAGTCATTGGCAGCAGAGAACTGGAAGGAAAGACGACCAAAGAAGGAATTGGCTTTGGGGGTAACCAGTGAGATATACCTGCTGGAGCGCGTGCTACGAGTGTGTGCTGCTATGGTGACCAGTGAGCTGAGATAAGGCGGGGCTTTACCTAGCAGAGACTTGTAGATAACCTGTAGCCAGTGGGTTTGGCGATGAGTATGACGCAAGGGCCAACCAACGAGAGCGTACAGGTCGCAATGGTGGGTAGTGTATGGGGCTTTGGTGACAAAACGGATGGCACTGTGGTAGACTGCATCCAGTTTGTTGAGTAGAGTGTTGGAGGCTATTTTATAGATGACATCACCGAAGTTGAGGATCGGTAGGATGGTCAGTTTTACGAGGGTATGTTTGGCAGCATGAGTGAAGGATGCTTTGTTGTGATATAGGAAGCTGATTCTAGATTTAATTTTGGATTGGAGATGTTTAATGTGAGTCTGGAAGGAGAGTTTACAGTCTAACCAGACACCCGGGTATTTGTAGTTGTCCAAGTATTCTAAGTCAGAACCGTTCAGAGTAGTGATGCTGGACGGGCGAGCAGGTGCGATTGAATAGCATGCATTTAGTTTTACTTGCGTTTAAGAGCAGTTGGAGGCCACGGAAGGAGAGTTGTATGGCATTGAAGCTCGTCTGGAGGTTAGTTAACACAGTGTCCAAAGAGGGGCCAGAAGTATACAAAATGGTGTCGTCTGCGTAGAGATGGATCAGAGATTCACCAGCAGCAAGAGCAACATCATTGATGTATACAGAGAAGAGAGTCGGCCCGAGAATTGAACCCTGTGGCACCCCCATAGAGACTGCCAGAGGTACGGACAACAGGCCCTCCGATTTGACACACTGGACTCTATCTATCATTTGAGAAACCAAGGCTGTCAAGTCTGCCAATAAGAATGTGGTGATTGACAGAGTCGAAAGCCTTGGGCAGGTCGATGAATACGGCAGCACGGTAATGTCTCTTATCGATGGCGGTTATGATGTTGTTTAGGACCTTGAGCATGGCTGAGGTGCACCCATGACCAGCTCTGAAACCAGATTGCATAGCGGAGAAGGTACGGTGGGATTCTAAATGGTCGGTAATCTGTTTGTTAACTTGGCTTTCGAATACCTTAGAAAGACAGGGTAGGATAATTATATAGGTCTGTAGCGGTTTGGGTTTAGAGTGTCGCCCCCTTTGAAGAGGGGGATGACCGCGGCAGCTTTCCAATCTTTGGGGATCTCAGACGATACGAAAGAGAGGTTGAACAGGCTAGTAATAGGGGTTGCAACAATTTCAGCAGATAATTTTAGAAAGAGAGGGTCTAGCCCGGCTGATTTGTATGGTCCAGATTTTGCAGCTTTTTCAGAACATCAGCTATCTGGATTTGAGTGAAGGAGAAATGGTGGGGGCATTGGCGGGTTGCTGTGGAGGGTGCCGGGCAGTTGACCGGGGTAGGGGGAGCCAGGTGGAAAGCATGGCCAGCCGTAAAGAAATGCTTATTGAAATTCTCAATTATAGTGGATTTATCGGTGGTAACAGTGTTTCCTAGCCTCAGAGCAGTGGGCAGCTGGGAGGAGGGGCTCTTATTCTCCATGGACTTTAGTGTCCAGAACTTTTTTGAGTTAGTACTACAGGATGCAAATTTCTGTTTGAAAAAGCTAGCCTTAGCTTTTCTAATTGCCTGTGTATATCCTGTGTATATTTGTTCCTAACTTCCCTGAAAAGTTGCATATCACGGGGGCTATTCGATGCTAATGCAGAATGCCACAGGATGTTTTTGTGCTGGTCAAGGGCAGACAGGTCTGGAGTGAACCAAGAACTATATCTATTCCTAGTTCAAATTTTTTTTGTGGGGCATGCTTATTTCAGATGGTGAGGAAGGAACTTTTTAAAGAATAACCAGGCATCATCTATTGACGGGATGAGGTCAATATCATTCCAGGATACCCCGGCCAGGTCGATTAGAAAGGCCTGCTCGCAGAAGTGTTTTAGGGAGCGTTTGACAGTGATGAGGGGTGGTCGTTTGGTCGCAGACCCATTACGGATGCAGGCAATGAGGCAATGATCGCTGAGATCTTGATTGAAAACAGCAGAGGTGTATTTGGAGGGCGAGTTAGTTAGGATGACATCTATGAGGGTGCCCGTGTTTACAGATTTGGGGTTGTACCTGATAGGTTCATTGATAATTTGTGTGAGATTGAGGGCATCAAGCTTAGATTGTAGGATGGCCGGGGTGTTAAGCATGTCACAGTTTAGGTCACCTAGTAGCACGAGCTCAGAAGATAAATGGGGGGCAATCAATTCACATATGGTATCGAGGGCACAGCTGGGGGCAGAGGGAGGTCTATAGCAAGCGGCAACAGTGAGAGACTTGTTTCTGGAAAGGTGAATTTGTATAAGTAGAAGCTTGAATTGTTTGAGTACAGACTTGGATAGTAATACAGAACTCTGCAGGCTATCTTTGCAGTAGATTGCAACACCACCCTCTTTGGCAGTTCTATCTTGGCGGAAAATGTTATAGTTAGCGATGGAGATTTCAGGGTTTTTGGTGGTTTTCCTAAGCCAGGATTCAGACACTTCTAAGACATCCAGGTTGGCAGAGTGTGCTAAAGCAGTGAGTAAAAAAAACAAGGCTTTTACAGTTACAGAAGTCAACAAATGAGAGCACCTGGGGAGTGGGAGTGGAGCTAGGTACTGCAGGACCTGGATTAACCTCCATATCACCAGAGGAGAAGTAGGATAAGGGTACGGCTAAAGGTTATACGAACTGGCCGTCTAGCACGTTCGGAACAGAGAGTAAAAGGAGCAGGTTTCTGGGCACGATAGCATAGATTCAAGGCATAGAGTACAGACAAAGGTAGGGTAGGATGTGAGTACATTGGAGGTAAACCTAGGCATTGAGTAATGATGAGAGAGATATAGTCTCTGGAGACGTTTCAACCAGGTGATGTCATTGCATATGTAGGAGGTGGAACAACATGGTTGGTTAAGGCATATTGAGCTGGGCTAGTGGCTCTACAGTGAAATAAGACAGTAATCACTAACCAGGACAGTAATGGACGAGGCATATTGATATAAGAGAGAGACATGCGTAGCCAAGTGAACATATGGGTCCAGTGTGTGATTGGGCTGACTGGGGATACGGCGATTCAGACAGTTAGCAGGCCAATGCTAACAGTTAGTAGGCCAATGCTAACCGTTAGTAGGCCGGGGCTAAACAAGCTAGCAGTTAGCAGACCGGGGCTGGCAAGCAAGCAGTTGGCAGACCGGGGCTAGCAGTTAGCAGACCGGGGCAAGCAAGCTAGCATGCAAACGATGAGACAGCCTATAGAGAAGAGGTCAGAGACCTGGCAGTGACCTTGTTCCCTCAATGTGAACAAGACAAAGGAGATGATCGTGGACTACAGGAAAAGGAGGGCCGAACACGCCCCCATTTACATTGACGGGGCTGTAGTGGAGCGGGTCGAGAGTTTCAAGTTCCTTGGTGTCCACATCACCAACAAACTATCATGGTCCAAACACACCAACAAAGTCATGAAGAGGGCACGACAACGCCTTTTCCCCATCAGGAGACTGAAAAGATTTGGCATGCATCCCCAGATCCCACACACATCCCTGGGTCGCTCCTCTTTTCAGTTCGCTGCAGCTAGCGACCGGAACGAGCTGCAGAAAAAAACTGTCCAGTTTGAGTGTTATCTCCATCTATTCATTCAAAGACTCAATCATGGACGCTCTTACTGACAGTTGTGGCTTTTTCGCGTGATGTATTGTTCAAATCAAATCAAATTTATTTATATAACCCTTCGTACATCAGCTGATATCTCAAAGTACTGTACAGAAACCCAGCCTAAAACCCCAAACAGCAAGCAATGCATGTGAAAGAAGCACGGTGGCTAGGAAAAACTCCCTAGGAAAAACTCCCTAGAAAGGCCAAAAACCTAGGAAGAAACCTAGAGAGGAACCAGGCTATGAGGGGTGGCCAGTCCTCTTCTGGCTGTGCCGGGTGGATATTATAACAGAACATGGTCAAGATGTTAAAATGTTCATAAATGACCAGCATGGTCAAATAATAATAATCATAGTAGTTGTCGAGGGTGCAACAAGCACGTCCGGTGAACAGGTCAGGGTTCCATAGCCGCAGGCAGAACAGTTGAAACTGGAGCAGCAGCACGGCCAGGTGGA
The DNA here is from genome assembly GCF_965601325.2 of Salmo salar. Classification (NCBI taxonomy): domain Eukaryota; kingdom Metazoa; phylum Chordata; class Actinopteri; order Salmoniformes; family Salmonidae; genus Salmo; species Salmo salar. Next base: position 77,905,151 of record NC_138304.1, on the reverse strand, counting down.
CTGGGGACAGCAAGGAGTCATCATGCCAGGTAGTCCTGAGGCATGGTCCTAGGGCTCAGGTCCTCCGAGAGAAAGAAAGAGAGAAAGGGAGAATTAGAGAGCATATTTAAATTCACACAGGACACCGGATAAGACAAGAGAAATACTCCAGATGTAACAGACTGACCCTAGCCCCCCGACACATAAACTACTGCAGCATAAATACTGGAGGCTGAGACAGGAGGGATCAGGAGACACTGTGGCCCCATCCGATGAAACCCCCGGACAGGGCCAAACAGGCAGGATATAACCCCACCCACTTTGCCAAAGCACAGCCCCCACACCACTAGAGGGATGTCTCCAACCACCAACTTACCGTCCTAAGACAAGGCCGAGTATAGCCCACAAAGATCTCCGCCACGGCACAACCCAAGGGGGGGGCGCCAACCCAGACAGGAAGACCACGTCAGTGACTCAGCCCACTCAAGTGACGCACCCCTCCCATGGACGGCATGGAAGAACACCAGTACGCCAGTGACTCAGCCCCTGTAATAGGGTTAGAGGCAGAGAATCCCAGTGGAGAGCGGGGAACCGGCAAGGCAGAGACAGCAAGGGCGGTTCGTTGCTCCAGCCTTTCCGTTCACCTTCACACTCCTGGGCCAGACTATACTTAATCATAGGACCTACTGAAGAGATAAGTCTTCAGTAAAGACTTAAAGGTTGAGACTGAGTCTGCGTCTCTCACATGGGTAGGCAGACCATTCCATAAAAATTGAGCTCTATAGGAGAAAGCCCTACCTCCAGCCGTTTGCTTAGAAATTCTAGGGACAATTAGGAGGCCCGCGTCTTGTGACCGTAGCGTACGTGTAGGTATGTACGGCAGGACCAAATCGGAAAGATAGGTAGGAGCAAGCCCATGTAATGCTTTGTAGGTTAGCAGTAAAACCTTGAAATCAGCCCTTGCTCCTCCCTACACTAGCCTCCCTACACAGGAAGCCAGTGTAGGGAGGCTAGCACTGGAGTAATATGATCACATTTTTTGGTTCTAGTCAGGATTCTAGCAGCCGTATTTAGCACTAACTGAAGTTTATTTAGTGCTTTATCCGGGTAGCCAGAAAGTAGAGCATTGCAGTAGTCCGGCCTTTGTGCTGTTGTCTGTGCCCAATAATGTTTGTACCATGTATTGTGCTGCTACCATTTTGTGTTTCTACCATGTTGTTGTTGTGTTGCTACCATGATGTGTTGTCATGTGTTGCTGTCATGCTATGTTGTCTTGGGTCTCTTATGTAGTGTTGTGGTGTCTCGTCGTGATGTATGTTTTTGTTCTATATTTTTTAAAATGTTAAACCCAGCCCCCGTCCCCGCAGGAGGCCTTTTGGTAGACCGTTATTGTTAATAAGAATTTGTTCTTAACTGACTTGCTTAGTTAAATAAAAATATCCTCAAAGTTCTACAGCTGCACCATCGAGAGCATCCTGACCGGTTGCATCACCGTCTGGTATGGCAACTGCTCAGCATCCGACCGTAAGGCGGTACAGAGGGTAGTGCGTACGGCCCAGTACATCACTGGGGCCAAGTGTCCTGCCATCCAGGACCTATATACTAGGCGGTGTCAGAGGAAGGCCCCCAAAAATTGTCAAAGACTCCACTCACCCAAGTCATAGACTGTTCTCTCTGCTACCGCACGGCAAGCGGTACCGGAGCGCCAAGTCTAGGTCCAAGAGGCTTCTAAACAGATTCTACCCCCAAGCCATAAGACTGCTGAACAATAAATCAAATGGCCACCCAGACTATTTACATTGACAGCCCCCCCCTCCCCCTTTGTTTTTACACTGTTGCTAATCGCTGTTTATTATCTATGCATAGACACTTTACCCCTACCTACATGTACAAATGACCTTGACTAACCTGTACCCCCGCACATTGACTTGGTACCAGTACCCCCCTGTATATAATGTAGCCTCATTCTTCTTATTATTATTTAGTGTTACTTTTTTTCTAAGTTATGTTTTCCTTTAGTTTTTTAGTAAACATTTTCTTAACCAACAATGCAGTTTAGAAAATGTAGTTAAGGGTTGTATTTGGCGCATGTGACAAATAACATTTGATTTGAGAAGCCCTATTGAAGTCACGAGGATGGTGAAGAAGGTGCTGGATTCTTTTTCAGAATTGGCTTCGGGACAAGTCTTTGAATGTCTTGAGTGGCCCAGCCAGAGCCCGGACTTGAACCCAATCGAACATCTCTGGAGAGACCTGAAAATATCTGTGCAGCGACACTCCCCATCCAACCTGACAGAGCTTGAAACTCCCCAAATACAGGTGTGCCAAGCTTGTAGCATCATACTCAAGAAGACTCGAGGCTGTAATTGCTGCTAAAGGTGCTTCAACAAAGTACCGAGTAAAGGGTCTGAATACTTTTATAAATGTGATATTTCCACTTATTTTTTCATTTTTAATACATTGTCATCAAGGCAAAGGGTGGTTACTTTGAATAATTTCAAATATAAAATATATTTTGATTTGTTTAACACTTTTTTTGGTTACTACATGATTCCATATGTGTTATTTCATAGTTTTGATGTCTTTACTATTATTCTGCAATGTGTATATATCAAAAAATGTTTACCTTGCATTATTTAATTTATTGTCCACCTGCACAGTAGATGGCAGAATTCACATAATTATTGCGAATAGGTGCCATTCTTTGCGAAGGATTGGAAAACCTGGTCTTTGTGGTTCTGTTTGAAATTCACTGATAATTATATGTCATTCAAAAATCATGTTAAACACTATTATTGCAATTCCATGCAATTTGTGACTTGTTAAGCACATTTTTACTCCTGAACTTATAGGCTTTCCATAACAAAGGGGTTGAATACTTATTGACTCGAGACATTTCAGCTTATAATTTTTAATTAACTTGTAAAACTGTCTTAAAACATAATTCCACTTTGAAATGATGGGGTATTATGTGTAGGCCAGTGACGAGAGGCCAAGGGGTGTGAATACTTTCTGAAGGCACATTGAGCCAGAGATTGTTCTCTTGGGGGTCGCATAGGGGTTAGAAATTGGCCACTTAATGCTACTGCATCAATTCCACTGACAGCCTGAGAGAAGTAACTATATGAAGTAATTATATCATCATCTTTTTTGGGTGTTTCTGAACTAGTAGTTGTGCCTCTGAGACCTCAGGGTTCCTGCTGGAGTGTCTTTGTGGTGGAATAAACTGACAATCTCCTGAATGACATCAAAAAAGCTTTAAAATGATTAAAGAGAACCTCTGCAGGCTTCTCCCACTATCAAAGAGACCTCCACGTCGGGGTGAAAGAACGATGGAGAGGGGGGTGAGGGGACTGAGGAAGTGCTGTATCTTCAAAGGGGAAATTAATCGGAGTACAAGGAGGGTTAGTGAGCTACAGTAACTATGAGGGTTATCGCGCTACAGTAGCTACCAGGAGGGTTAGAGAGCTGACTACAAGGAGGGTTAGCTAGTTACAGTAGCTACAAGGAGGGATTGCAAGCTACAGTAGCTACAAGGAGGATTAGTGAGCTAGCGACATGGAGGGTTAGCTAGTTACAGTAGCTACAAGCACTAGCGGTTCTGGGGGGGGGGGGGGGGAGCAGTGCCCCTGTGACAACAATTTTGGACCCCCTTGTGGCCCCCCTAAATGTGGAGTATGAAATAATTTTTACATACATTTTTGCAATCGTTCTTTTTTTACATCCCTATTATTAGACAGAAAATGCAAATAAATTGTTGAATGATTATGAACATGGTCTTTTGCCTGCTAATGAGTGAAGAAAACGATATGACAACAATAACGTCTAATGTAACCTGCCCCTCTAACAGTACAACTGGCCCCAGCTTGGCTCCCCCAGTTGAAATGGTCTAGAACCGCCACTGGCTACAAGGAGGGTTACCCTTACAAAACAAATGCAGTCAGAGTGCAGTATAACTGCAGTATGCTGTAATTACTGCTATCTTTTTTTGTAAGGGTAACACGCTACAGTAGCTACAAGGATGGTTAGAGAGCTAACTACAAGGAGGGTTAGCTAGTTCAAATCAAATCCAATTTTATCCAATGTCATTGCGGGTGTAGCGAAATGCTTGTGCTTCTAGCAGACAGTGCAGCAATATCCAACAAGTAATATCTAACAAGTAATATCTAACAAATTACACAGCATATACCCAATACACACAAATCTAAGTAGGAATGAATTAAGACTACATACATATATGGACGAGCGATGTCAGAGCGGAATGGACTATGATACAGTATATACATATGAGATGAGCAATGCAAGATATGTAAACATTATTAAGTAACTAAGATACTATAGAATACAGTATATACATATGAGATGAGTAATGCCAGATATGTAAACATTATTAAAGTGACTAGTGTTCCATTCCTTAAAGTGGCCAGTGATTTCTAGTCTATGCCTACAGGCTGCAGCCTCTAATGTGCTAGTGATGACTGTTTAACAGTCTGGCCTTGAGATAGATGCTGTTTTTTAATCTCTCGGTCCCAGCTTTGATGCACCTGTACTGACCTCGCCTTCTGGATGATAGCGGGGTGAACAGGCAGTGGCTCGGGTGGTTGATGTTCTTGAGGATCTTTTTGACCTTCCTGTGACATCGGGTGCTGTAGGTGTCCTGGAGGGTGGGTAGTTTGCCTCCGGTAATGCGTTGGGCAGACCGCACCACACTCTGGAGAGCCTTGCGGTTGCGGGCGTTGCCGTTGCCATACCAGGCGGTGATACAGCCCGACAGGATGCTTTGAATTGTGCATCTGTAAAAGTTTGAGGGTTTTAGTTGACAAGCCAAATTTCTTTAGCCTCCTGAGGTTGATGAGGCTCTGTTGCACCTTCTCCACCACACTGTCTGTGTGGGTGGTCCATTTCAGTTTGTCAGTGATGTCTATGCCCAGGAACTTGAAGCTTTCCACCTTCTCCACTGCAGTCTTGTCAATGTAGATAGGAGGGTGCACCCTCTGCTGTTTCCTGAAGTCCACAATCATCTCCTTTGTTTTGTTGAGTGAGAGGTTGTTTTCCAGGCACCACACTCCCAGAGCCCTCACCTCCTCCCTGTAGGCTGTCTCATCATCGTTGGTAATCAAGCCTACTACTGTTGTGTAGTTTGCAAACTTGATGATTGCGTTGGAGGCGTGCTTGGCCACGCTGTCGTGGGTGAACGGGGAGTACAGGAAGGGGCTGAGCATGTACCCTTGTAGGGCCCCAGTGTTGAGGATCAGCGGAGTGACGGTGATGTTTCCCACCACCTGGGGGCGACCCGTCGGGAAGTCCAGGACCCAGTTGCACAGGGCGGGGTTCAGACCCAGGGCCTCGAGCTTAATGATGAGCTTGGAGGGTACTATGGTGTTGAATGCTGAGCTATAGTCGATAAACAGTATTCTTACATAGGTATTCCTCTTGTCCAGATGGGATAGGGCAGAGTGATGGCAATTGCATCGTCTGTGGATCTATTGTGGCGGTAAGCAAATTGAAGTGGGTCTAGGGTGTCAGATAGGGTGGAGGTGATCTGATCCTTGACTAGTTTCTCAAAGCACTTCATGATGACAGAGGTGAGTGCTACGGGGCGATAGTCATTTAGTTCAGTTACCTTTGCATTCTTGGGTACAGGAACAATGGTGACCATCTTGAAGCATGTGGGGACAACAGACTGGGATAGGGAGCGATTGAATATGTCTGTGAACACACCAGCCAGCTGGTCTGCACATGCTCTGAGGACGCGGCTAGGGATGCCGTCTGGGCTGGCAGCCTTGCGAGGGTTAACACGTTTAAATGTTTTACTCACGTCGGCCACGGAGAAGGAGAGCCCACAGTCCTTGGTAGCGGGCTGCGTTGGTGGCACTGTGTTATCCTCAAAGCGTGCGAAGAATGTGTTTAGCCAATCCGGATGAAAGACATCGGTCTCTGTGGGGAAGGTTTTGAGGGAAACGTTTACATACAGTAGTATGATTTGATATGTTTTCTTATTTTTCTTACAATTTATATCCTGTTTTAGCATATAAAAAATGCTTGGAAAGATCAGAGGTTGGACCTAAGCAAGTGTTTAAATACTTCCCTACACATATACATCCATGATTGTCTGTAGTCCCTAGTTACAGTAGCTATATGGATGGTTAGAGAGCCTGCTACATGGAGGGTTAGCTACAGTACAAAGAGGGATAGCGTTAGCGAGCTAACTACCCAAACCAAGACCTTCCCTTGTTTTCTGTGTGTTCCCATCTCGATGTTTGGACTCTTACAAAAAAAGATTGCCATTTTGTAATTGCTGTAAAAGTGCAGTAACTGCAGTCGACTGGTATTTTGGACGCAGCAATTGCAGAATAACTGCAGTGTACGGCAGTTGAACTGCAGTTATACTGCACTCTAACTTCAGTTACACTTCAAAAATGACTGCAGTAAAAGAAAACGGTGCAGTTATACTGCACTCTGACTGCGATCTTTTTTCGTAAGGGGGGGGGGGGGGGGGGGGTGGTGAAGGAGAGTTGTGTAGTCCCATGCTGTAGGTGTGTAGGTTATGCTGTGGGCTGTATTTTCATGTGTTATTGTTAAGCAGAACAATATTGTGACTAAACACTTTAGTGAAATCCAGATCAACTATCTTCATTAGCCAGAGCTAATAACCTTTTTTGAATGGAGTCCACCCACCATCCTCTTCCATTTAGCTAATATCCATTAACAGCAGGCTTCTGATGGCACAGATCTTCCCACTATGGCTGCAAATGAAACGAATTAAATTAAATCCCCAGAACACTTTCTTTATTGAGATGTAGATTCAGAATCAGTTTATCATGATGTGATGTTTCAGCAATAAGCTAAACTCATGAACAACTAGACCAGCAGGATAAAAATCTACTACAGTTGAAGTTGGAAGTTCACATACACTAAGGTTTGAGTCATTAAAACTTGTTTTTCAACCACTCCACAAATTTCTTGTTTTAACAGACTATCGTTTTGGCAAGTCGGTTAGGACATCTACTTTGTGCATAACACAAGTAATTTTTCCAACAATTGTTTACAGACAGATTATTTCACTCATAATTCACTGTATCACAATTCCAGTGGGTCAGAAGTTTACATAAACTAAGTTGACTGTGCCTTTAAACAGCTTGGAAAATTCCAGAAAAGTGTGCCATGGCTTTAGAAGCTTCTGATAGGTTAATTGACATCATTTGAGTCAATTGGAGGTGTATCTGTGGATGTATTTTAAGGCCTACCTTCAAACTCAGTGCCTCTTTACTTGACATCATGGGAAAATCAAAAGAAATCAGCCAAGACCTCAGAAAGAAATTGGAGACCTCCACAAGTCTGGTTCATCCTTGGGAGAAATTTCCAAACGCCTGAAGGTACCACGTTCATCTGTACAAACAATAGTGCGCAAGTATAAAAACCATAGGACAAAGCAGCCGTCAACCCGCTCAGGAAGGAGACACGTTCTGTCTCCTAGAGATGAACGTACTTTGGTGCTAAAAGTGCAAATCAATCCCAGAACAGCAAAGGACCTTGTGAAGGTGCTGGAGAAACAGGTACAAAAGTATCTATATCCACAGTAAAACGAGTCCTATATCGACATAACCTGAAAGGCCACTCAGCAAGGAAGAAGCCACAGCTCCAAAACCGCCATTTAAAAAAAGCCAGACTACGGTTTGCAACTGCACATGGGGACAAAGATCATACTTTTTGGAGAAATGTTCTCTGGTCTGATGAAACAAAAATAGAACTGTTTGGCCATAATGACCATTGTTATGTTTGGAGGAAAAAGGGGGAGGCTTGCAAGCTGAAGAACATCATCCCAACCGTGAGGCACGGGGGTGGCAGCATCATGTTGTGGGGGTGCTTTGCTGCAGGAGGGACTGGTGCACTTCACAAAATAGATGGCATCATGAGAAGGAAAATTAAGTGGATATATTGAAGCAACATCTCAAGACATCAATCAGGAAGTTAAAGCTTGGTTGCAAATGGGTCTTCCAAATGGATAATGACCCCAAGCATACTTCCAAAGTTGTGGCAAAATGGCTTAAGGACAACAAAGTCAAGGTATTGGAGTGGCCATCACAAAGCCCTGACCTCAATCGTATAGACAATTTGTGGGCAGAACTGAAAAAGTGTGTGCGGCAAGGAGGCCTATAAACCTGATTCAGTTACACCAGCGCTGTCAGGAGGAATGGGCCAAAATTCACCCAACTTATTGTGGGAAGCTTGTGGAAGGCTACCCGAAACGTTTATCCCTAGTTAAAAAATGTAAAGGCAATGCTACCAAATACTAATTGAGTGTATATAAACTTCTGACCCACTGGGAATGTGATGAAATAAATAAAAGCTGAAATAAATCATTCTCTCTACTATTATTCTGACATTTCACATTCTTAAAATAAAGTGGTGATCCTAACTGACCTAAGACAGGGGATTTTTACGAGGATTAAATGTCAGGAATTGTGAAAAACTGAGTTGAAATATATTTGGCTAAGGTGTATGTAAACTTCTGACTTCAACTGTACATTTGTAGTCTTACACTAAGAGCTGGCATCCTCAACCATGTTAAATGTTACATTCTGTTCAGGAATTTAGCTTGTTCCTCCGTCCAGAGGACAGGCTTGTCTCACCTGCTCAGAGATGTTCCGACAACCCTTGTCTTCCTGACTCCAGTTAGGCTCTAACTTTCACATCCCTTTGCCTCTGTGCAGGTGTGGATCCATTGAAACAGAAACAATGTTGTGGTTTGTGTAAAAGCGTCAGAGGACAAATCCAAGGTGATGATGGTGATTTTAAAGCACTTAGCTTGACCGTTCTAATACTGCTCTGAGAGTGATTCGGGGCCACATAACAGCTGCATGCATACACACACACACACACACAGTTTTATGGGTCTGCTTATTGTCTCTATCTGGATGAATAGAGGATTTAAAAACGGTGTGTGTCCTCTATGTAATGTGTCCCCAGAGTTATCTCCTCAGAGAGTAGAATTGGGATGTCAATTTCATCAATGTCAAAATGGCTTATTTCTCCCCCTGTAATGTCTGTGGAAATGTAGGACTTGTTATATCCATTTTCATCTCTCTGATAAATAACTGGGGAGATCTCTGGCTGATTTAATGGAGAGCTGAGCTTTCAGGTTACCATCTTTACAGGTGAAAAAGAACAAGGGGAAATTACTTTAAATCTTTAAATTGTTCTGCCTTGAATTGTTGCTTTTCTGTTCGTAAATGGAATACTAATAACTCATATTCTTTACTCTGAATCCTCCTCATGAGACTTTGGGATACTTTAGTCTTGAATTAATACAATTATTGCTTGTTCCCTCCCTCTGTCTCCTCTCTTGCATACAGTATACAGTGCCGTGAAGAAAAATTATTTTCCCCCTTTCAGATTTTATATTTATGCATATTTTTGATACTGAATGTTATCGGATCTTCAACCAAAACCTAATATTAGATAAAAGGAACCTGCGTGAACAAATGACACAACAATTACATACTTATTTAATTAAAAAAGTTATGCAACACTAATGCCCCTGTGTGAAAAAGTAATTGCCCCCTTACACTCAACTGGTTGTGCCACCTTTTAGCTGCAATGACTCCAACCAAACGCTCCCTGTAGTTGTTGATCAGTCTCTCACTTCACTGTGAAGGAATTTTGGCCCACTCTTCCATGCAGAACTGCTTTAACTCAGCGACATTTGTTGGTTTTCAAACATGAACTGCTCGTTTCAAGTCCTTCTACATCTCAATTGGGATTAGGTCTGGACTTTGACTAGGCAATTCCAAAACTTCAAATGTATTGCTTTTTAGCCATTTTCATGTAAACTTGATTGTATGTTTTGGATCATTGTCTTGCTGCATGATCCAGCTGCACTTCAGCTTCAGCTCAGACGGATGGCCTGACATTCTCCTGTAGAATTCTCTGATACGAAATTGATTGAATACATTTTCTTTCTCACCCATCTACACACAATACCCCATAATGACAAAGTGAAAACATGTTTTACTTTTTTTTTGCAAATGTATTGAAAATGAAATACCGACATATTTAAATTAAGTATTCACACCCCCGAGCTAATACTTTGTAGAAATCCTTTTGGCAGCAATTACAGCTGAGTCTTTCTTGGTAAGTCTCTAAGAGTTTTCCACACCTGGATTGTGCAACATTTGCCCATTTTATTCTTTAAAAATTATTCAAACTCTGTCCAATTGGTTGTTGATCGTTGCTAGACAACCATTTTCAGGTCTTGCCATAGATTTTCAAGTAGATTTAAGTCAAAACTGTAACTCTGCCAACATTCACTGTCTTCTTGGTAAGCAACTCCAGTGTAGATTTGGCCTTGTGTTTTAGGTTATTGTCTTGCTGAAAGGGGAATTAATCTCCCAGTGTCTGGTGGAGGGCAGACTGAACCAGGTTCTCCTCTAGGATTTTGTCTGTGCTGAGCTCCATTCCCTTTCTTTGTTATCCTAAAAAACTCCCCAGTCTTTAACGATTTACAAGCATAACCAAAACATGATGCCATCACCACTATGCTTGAAAATATGGATAGTGGTGCTCAGTAATGTGTTGTGTTGTATTTGCCCCAAACATAACACTTTGTATTCAGGACAAAAAGTTATTTGCTTTGCCATATTTTTTGCAGTATTACTTTAGTGCCTTTTTGCAAACAGGATGCATGTTTTGGAATAGTTTTATTCTATTCAGGTTTCCTTCTATTCACTCTGTCATTTAGCTTAGTATTGTGGAGTAACTACAATGTTGTTGATCCATCCTCAGTTTTCCACAGCCATTAAACTATGTAACTGTTTTAAAGTCACCGTTGGCCTCATGGTGAAATCCCTGAGATGTTTCCTTCCTCTCAGGCAACTGAGTTAGGAAGGATGCCTGTATCTTTGTAGTGACTGGGTGTATGGTTACACCATCCAAATATTATTTTGTTTGTTTACCTTATCAATAGGTGCCCTTCTTTGTGAGGCATTGCAAAACCTCCCTGGTCTTTGTGGTTGAGTCATTATTTACCTTACAGATAATTGTATGTGTGGGGTACAGAGACAAAGTAGTCATTCAAAAATCATGTTAAACCCTATTATTGCACACAGAGTGAGTCCATGCAAGTTATGTGACTTGTTAAGCACATTTTTAATCGTGAAGTTAATTATGCTTGCTATAACAAATGAGTTGAATTCTTACTGATTCAAGACAGTTCAGCTTTTCATTTATTAATTTGTAAAAATGACGACAACAAAAAACATGGAGTATTGTGTGTAGGCCAGTGACAAAATATCAATTTAATCCATTTTCAATTCAGGCTGTAACACAACAAAATGTGGGAAAGTCTAGGGATGTGAATACTTTCTGAAGGCTCTGTATATGACCAGGTGTGTCAGCCCACAGTCTACATGTACTACCAAGTGTCAGCCCACAGTCTACATGTACTACCAAGTGTCAGCCTACATGTACTACCAAGTGTCAGCCTACAGTCTACATGTACTACCAAGTGTCAGCCTACATGTACTACCAAGTGTCAGCCTACAGTCTACATGTACTACCAAGTGTCAGCCTACAGTCTACATGTACTACCAAGTGTCAGCCTACAGTCTACATGTACTACCAAGTATCGGCCTACAGTCTACATGTACTATCAAGTGTCAGTCCACAGTCTACATGTACTACCAAGTGTCAGTCCACAGTCTACATGTACTACCAAGTGTCAGCCTACAGTCTACATGTACTACCAAGTGTCAGCCTACCTTCTACATGTACTACCAAGTGTCAGCCTACCTTCTACATGTACTACCAAGTGTCAGCCCACAGTCTACATGTACTACCAAGTGTCGGCCTACAGTCTACGTGTACTACCAAGTGTCGGCCTACAGTCTACATGTACTACCAAGTATCAGCCTACAGTCTACATGTACTACCAAGTGTCAGCCTACAGTCTACATGTACTACCAAGTGTCAGCCTACAGTCTACGTGTACTACCAAGTGTCAGCCTACAGTCTACGTGTACTACCAAGTGTCGGCCTACAGTCTACGTGTACTACCAAGTGTCGGCCTACTGTCTACGTGTACTACCAACTGTCGGCCTACAGTCTACATGTACTACCAAGTGTCGGCCTACAGTCTACATGTACTACCAACTGTCAGTCCACAGTCTACATGTACTACCAAGTGTCAGCCTACAGTCTACATGTACTACCAAGTGTCAGCCTACAGTCTGAAATTGAGCGAACAGTGTAACATTTTTGCAATAAGGGAAATGACAGAGCGATTTCCACTAGATACCACTGCCACATTCAAAACAGCTTTCCCATTTTGAAATGTCAACATATTTTAAACAAGGTTTCTCTGTTGCACTTGTACCTTTAAAACAACGTCAGATCTTCAATATTATATCCAGTATCAGAAAAAATAACAATAGGCTGGGCAGCACCACCTAGTGGAGAATTGATCTATCTACATCTACTTTGGTCTCCCATCCAGGGTTTTAACCAAGCCCAGCCCTGCTTAGATATGATTTTGTCACTGACTGTGCTATCATGAGAATAACTAATGAGATCCCCACTTAAAACTAAATAGATTCACTGTTGCTATCCAAGTCATTCCAAAGGGTAGGTTTAACAGAGCAAATGAATTGTAACCATACTTAATACATCATATATCATCAATTATAACATTTTGAAGGAGTTTGTCTACAAATTAATAATTAATATGTTGGAGTCACATCTACAGCTTAACCAAAAATAGTTAAAGAATAGGACTAAATCAAATTAAACATTATTGAAAGTGTATTTAAAGTTTGGTTTGATTTAGTCCTATTCTTTAACTTAGATTTTTTGTTTAAATGGAGACGTGAATCACTTTTGAAAAACAATATATAGCCGATTAACTTGTCGTCAAGTTAACAAAAGATATGTTGGATTCATGTCTGCAACTCAACCAAAAATGAAAATTAAAGAATGGGATTAAGCCAGTGGTACAGATGGAACTATCCAAGCAGTAGATACATTTCCTTTAAATGTTGATATTTGCATTGTCAACCAAACACAATTCAATATTACTTTTATAACACAGTAAATAGCCTAAAGGTAATCAACTTACATACGAATGTAACACTCAACCTTAAAATGAGTAACGCATCCATGGCCACATTGAGGTTACTGTAACTTTAAATTCCTTCTTATGTAATCCTATAAAGGTGCATCTTCAAGGTAGCATGCATAGGTCGTCTTAGGTCTGTGGAGATCTTCACAATTGCTTTTATAATCTGCGCAAAATCTCGAATGGCATTAATCACTTGCACCATATTCTTTTTAATGTAATCTCAAATGCAATCCAGGTCATTTGGTTCTGCTATTAAATGAAGCAAAGTGTTAACACATTCATCTGTTGTTTAAATAAACAAAATATCTGACATTGCATTCCCATTTAAACTTTGCTGTGCTTTTAAATGGTTGAAAGCATATGTGATAACACATTGGAAATTCAACTAACTTTTAGCTTACTTTTTTGAGTGGGTGAATATAGGCTGTAGTCATTGATCGTCTCCACCAAATATTACCCAATTATCCGTTGGATTGATGTGGTGTACCCAGAGGGATTCCACTCAGTCTAACATTAAAACAAACAGGAAAAGGTTGAGCTGATTGGAAAAGGTCAATTAATTGGAATTACATGTGACAATGACTTGACATTTTAGGATCCTAGATACAGTATATATACACAACATAAATACATTCCTAAACATGAGTGATTACTACTCCTTCACATAGAGAATGTACCACAGCTCTTATTTAAAACAGAAGGTGGAGAATCTAGACCAAATAAATGTGTGTTCTCAGATGGGGAAGTCTTGAAATTCAAAAATGGCTGCCATGTTCATAGCTGCTATATTAACACTCGTCTCCTCACCCCACTTTAAACCTGCAACATTTTCTCTCCGCCAACAAGAGGGGTGTGAACAGATTGTTTCATGAACAGTGCTTGTGCCCATAGAAATAGACGTGGCGCACGCAGGGGGGCCTGAGTGGAAAAAGTTTGGTTAACACGCTACATGGCTGCTGCACGCCTGTTTGGAGCTCTGATATGGTCAGAGTAGCATGTTTGCTGAATCGGATAATTGTGTGTTTTTAATTTGATCCACTGTAGCCGTGTCTGTGTATCACAGAGCACTGTAGGGCATGGGGAAGGGGGACAGGGGTCTGCGGTGAGGTAGCCTACTCAACTAGAAAGATTCCCAGCAAAGGACAACGTTACTACAACAACAACAGGCCAAATTGTAAATATGTTTTACACGTGTGCACACGCACACTTCCCACTGGGCAAAAACTGGTTGAATCAACATTGTTTCCATGTCATTTTAACAAACAAAAAACAACGATGTGATGACGTTGAATCAACGTGGAAAACTGATTGGATTTACCAAAGTCATCAACTCAAGGGAATTTTTTTATTTATTTTTACCCAACTTTTAACCTAAATCCAATGTCATGGTGGCATCTTTTGTTAACGTCATGTTGAATTCACGTTAGTTGATAACTCAACCAGACGTCTGTGCCAGTGGGTTTATTGTTGTGCTCTGTGAATAACCAAGCATAGTGACGTGGTTGCATGTTGTCTGAATTAGTAAACATGGAAGAACGGTTTATGTTCCTCTGGTTGATATATTTGTGAATGTTTATTTCTGTTCTGCCTTCTAAGCCTTTCAGATACACAGCTTTGCTTTGATTAAATGATATTTACTAGAATACTGAGAATCTAAATTGTCCCCCAGCTCTGTTCTTACGCTCCCTCACTATGCCATGTATGTTTCCAAGGATACACTGGATTGGTTTTTAAGCACCTCTTGCATCTTATTCACAAGTGATGATTCTCTAACAGGTTAGAGCTCAACAGCTGCTCAAAGACACATGTTCCCTAATAACATTTAAGGAGTAATTGGGTAGAATGTATAATGAAACGGAAGGAAACTAGAGGGAAGTCACAAAAAGTTGGCAAAAGTAATTAAGACATTATTTTATGCTCACTTGTTCTTAAACATGTTGATGAAGCGTAGCTAGGGTTCCCAGAGTGAGAGTGCAATGAAAGGAGAGACCAACAGCTTGGGTTATTTATTTATACAAATAAATAATAATAGATGGCTTTACGCCCCCTTTCTCACAGTTCTCCTTCTGGGCCTGTTTTCATAATCACATGTAATTACAGTTATATAATATTTATGGACCAATTTAGAGCAGATGGAAAATGTATTACGCTACAGGAAGTAAGGATATTTCAGCATGTCAGAAGTAAATGAAAGTCTAATATATTTATAATGTATATTTATATGTATAATATATTTATAATCATAGTTGGCTTTAGCTTTGTCCCTGCTGATCCCAGGAAGGAAATAATTTTCACTTAATGGAGAGAGAGAGATTACTGGTGTGGATGGACACCAGTAATTTATATCTTGGGTACAAAGATTCTGTACGTATGACCAGATATTGCTACCAGGGTGGTTTGTCTAAAAGAGTTGTACATTGTACTGTATAGCCCAACTGACTTGTCAATTAAAGGAAGGGAATAATGTTTCCTCAGTCAGTGTTCAACCTCAATGAATCGTCAAAGCCTCTCCTCTTACCTTTATAAATCATGTAAAGTACTGCCGACAGACTGCCTGTCTATTTTATAATACAAAGGAAGACAAATTGACATCTCCCTCTGGCTGTTTGATCAAAGACTCTGATCTCTTTTCCTGTTGATCCCAATCAACTAACAGGGACATTCAGATTGTTTTGTGTGCTGCTCTGTACAAAACCCTCTCCAGCTCTCCCTCTCCAGCCCCCCCACGCTGGTGTAGAGGAGTCTGGCACCCTCCCTCTCCTCTTCTCCCCAGCACCCCCACGCTGGTGTAGAGGAGGTGGCTCTTGAACTGGTCCTTTGAGCCAGATAGGAACAACTGACTTGTGTGATTTAGGAGACAGTTGTCCATAGTGTTTTATAATAGTGAATGTGTTGTCCTTTCCTAACAATGTCTTGCATTATAATTGTTGCTCACCTTAACACTTTTACCCCATAACTTTTTCAACAACACTTTTTTCTTCTCTCTCCTCCACTGTGTTTTTCTTAACACGGTTTCCTCTGTCTTCCAGGGTGAGTGTTCTCAGAGGTGCTACAATATCTTTGTCCTGGAGACGGTGTGTGTGGCCTGGTTCTCTCTGGAGTTCCTGCTGCGCTTCATCCAGACGCCGAGCAAGTGTGTGTTCCTGAAGACGCCCCTCAACATCATCGACGTGGTGGCCATCCTGCCCTACTACATTACCTTGATCGTAGACTCTCTGTCTGAGGGAGGGGAGAAGCCCAGCGGCGGGAACAACTACCTGGAGAAGGTGGGCCTGGTGCTGCGGATACTCCGGGCCCTGAGGATCTTCTACGTGATGCGTCTGGCGCGCCACTCCCTGGGGCTGCAGACCTTAGGCCTGACGGTTCGACGCTGCACCCGCGAGTTCGGTCTGCTCCTCCTTTTCCTGTGTGTTGCCATGGCACTTTTCTCCCCTCTGGTGTTCCTGGCGGAGAGCGAGATGGGCGCCAAGTATGACTTCACCAGCATCCCTGGCACCTACTGGTGGGCGGTGATCTCCATGACAACGGTGGGGTACGGGGACATGGTGCCGCGGAGCATCCCGGGTCAGGTGGTGGCGCTCAGCAGCATCCTCAGTGGGATCCTCCTGATGGCGTTCCCCGTCACCTCCATCTTCCACACGTTCTCTCGGGCCTACCTGGAGCTGAAGGAGGAGCAGAACAGAACGCTGAGACAGAAACCAGACTTCCAGGACTCCACCAAGTCTCAGAACAGCGAGGACTCGGCCGAGACCGACAGTTATCATGGCATCACTGAGGCCGCCGCCTCAGCATTACGCAAGAAGTCCATCGCCATTGCGTCACAGAGGAGGGCCATGCAGACTCAAGACTGAGTGTGTGTGTGTGCAATGTGAGAGCCTGAGGTTGTGCAGTGCTCTGTGAGAAACGACTACTAAAGCTAGAGGACTCTAAACAGGGATTGGATGTTTTTCTCGAGCTTAAGAAGAATAGGAGCTCCGGCGTTTGTGATCCTCATAGCTCTGTCCATCAGACGTCAATAGAGTTTCTAAGATTTTATAAGACAGCTGCAAAAGTATTTTTGCTGACATTATTGGTGAAGAGCTGACCAGAAGATAAAAAGACAAGTTCTCTGTGGTCAAAGGACATTTCACCCAGGAGTATAGAAGCCCTACAACACAGGAGAATAGCCCTGCAACACAGCATGGGGAGAAAGCTTCTCTCTCACAAATATTCAGTATGGTAAAGATATTATTTTAGTGGAAAAACACCTTTGATTAAAATATTATAATGTTGGTATATATTTAGGATAAGAAAGATTGCAATAAGATAAGTGCAATAAGAAAGATTGACGATTAACACATTTTACAGATTTCTGAATGCTTAGTTTGCTTCTATCTAGACTCGGGATCTGCATATTTTAATAAATGTAAGGAAACTATGACCTCGGCTGATGTAATGTTTCTACACAACTTTATTGAATGAATTTCAACCCATGATTCTGTTAGGTTTCCCCCCAGTTGCACATCTCTGACTAATAAATGGTTCTGCTTTCAGGCATGGTTACATGACACGCAAGAGTCATTGGAAGTAGGCATCTTCTGCATAGGGCAGTTTTGTTAGCTATCTAGCATGCACCAAACCCCCGTGTGTGTGTGTAAGCGGAACTTGGGAAGTGTAGCGGAAGTGGTTTCATTGGATGGAGGCACCCATTTACTGTACGAAACTGCTACGGTAAATGTATATTTTTGCTCGCTGGTGAAAGATAAGGGCCATATGTTTTGAAAGCTGTGTCGCAAGCGATGATTATTGACGTTTCTAAACGTTAAAACACAGCGTCGGAATTGTAGTTCACATGAGCCAGTCGTGGGCAAAGCTAATGGCTGGAAACTGTAGGGAGAAGGCAGAATGCCTTCAAGAGTTTAAGAGCTAGGCGTTACCATCCCGTGTTGGTGGGCAAACGTTAAATCAAAACACAACGCTCAAATAGCCAATGGATCTAGGGATGTAACCACTTCCCTATGTCTCTCAAATCTCAGTTTTGGAAGATACTGACTTTATGAAAAATGATGCTCTCTATGCACTCTATAAACTCAGCAAAAAAAGAAACGTCCCTTTTTCAGGACCCTGTCTTTCAAAGATAATTCGTAAAAATCCAAATACACAGATCTTCATTGTAAAAGGTTTAAACACTGTTTCCCATGCTTGTTCAATGAACCATAAACAATTAATGAACATGCACCTGTGGAACGGTCGTTAAGACACTAACAGCTTACAGACGGTAGGCAATTAAGGTCACAGTTATGAAAACTTACCACACTAAAGAGGCCTTTCTACTGACTCTGAAAAACACCAAAAGAATGATGCCCAGAGTCCCTGCTCATCTGCAAGGAGGCATGAGGATTGCAGATGTGGCCAGGGCAAAAAATTGCAATGTCTGTACTGTGAGACGCCTAAGACAGCGCTACAGGGAGCCAGGACGGATAGCTGATCGTCTTCGCAGTGGCAGACCACTTGTAGCAACACCTGCACAGGATCGGTACATCCGAACATCACACTTGCGGGACAGGTACAGGATGGCAACAACAACTGCCCGAGTTACACCAGGAACCCACAATCCCTACATCAGTGCTCAGACTTTCCGCAATAGGCTGAGAGAGGCTGGACTGAGGGCTTGTAGGCCTGTTGTAAGGCAGATCCTCACCAGACATCACCGGCAACAACGTCGCCTATGGGTACAAACCCACCGTTGCTGGACCTGACAGGACTGGCAAAAAGTGCTCTTCACTAACAAGTCGCGGTTTTGTCTCACATGGGGTGATGGTCGGATTCGTGTTTATTGTCGAAGGAATGAGCGATACACCAAGGCCTGTACTCTGGAGAGGGATCGATTTGGAGGTGGAAGGTCCATCATGGTCTGGGGCGGTGTGTCACAGCATCATCGGACTGAGCTTGTTGTCATTGCAGGCAATCTCAACGCTGTGCGTTACAGGGAAGACATCCTCCTCCCTCATGTGGTACCCTTCCTGCAGGCACATCCTGACATGACTCTCCAGCATGACAATGCCATCACCCATACTGCTCGTTCTGTGCGTGATTTCCTGCAAGACAGGAATGTCAGTGTTCTGCCATGGCCAGCGCAGAGCCCGGATCTCAATCCCATTGAGCATGTCTGGGACCTGTTGGATAGGAGGGTGAGGGCTAGGGCCATTCCCCTCAGAAATGTCCGGGAACTTGCAGGTGCCTTGGTGGAAGAGTGGGGTAACATCTCACAGCAAGAACTGGCAAATCTGGTGCAGTCCATGAGGAGGAGATGCACTGCAGTACTTAATGCAGCTGGTGGCCACACCAGATACTGACTTACTTTTGATTTTGACCCCCCCCCCCTTTGTTCAGGGACACATTATTCCATTTATATTAGTCACGTCTGTGGAACTTGTTCAGTTTATGTCTCAGTTGTTGAATCTTGTTATGTTCATACAAATATTTACACGTTAAGTTTGCTGAAAATAAATGCAGTTGACAGTGAGAGGACGTTTCTTTCTTTGCTGAGTTTAGTACATTTTTTCACTAGAATCAATGTCTGACTAATAATGATGCAACAGGCCGTTTTCAACCAGCGAAGTTAGTGGAGTTCAGCTGCCCTTCAGTATGTTGGCTAAGGTTGGAAAACAAAAGGTGCATTGTGATTCGAACTGGCAAACTTGTGTTTAATGCCCTCCAACCTGCCTCCCTTCGAGACATTCCATTATTTGACTCTCACCTGCAAACTCCACAAACTGACCTGTCACTAAGCTTTGCCCACAACTTTCATCCAACCAATCAATTCGTCCCCGACTACCTCCGGAAGTGGTCAGGAAGATGATCAGTTATAATCGTCTACACCCATCTAAAAATGTGGGCAAAATCTGAATGTGGACAGGCTCAGGACAATGGACGCATATGTTCGCAACAAGTAAACAGGGCTCAGTTAAGAAACACAGACCTCAAGAATTAAAAAGCAATACATTCTCACTGGGCACAAGCTGGTTGAATCAACATTGTTTCAACATAATTTTGACAACGTATTGTGATGTGGAATCTTTATTTAACTAGGCTAGTCAGTTAAGAACAAATTATTATTTACAATGACGGCCTAGGAACAGTGGGCTAACTGCCTTGTTTAGGGGCAGAACGACAGATTTGTACCTTGTCAGCTCTGGGATTCGATCTAGCAACCTTTCAGTTACTGGCCCAACATGGAAAATACAAAACTGTTGTTTTGAGGGTGACATTTCAACCACAGGATTATTTCATGGAAACCAAATTTCAGACAAATCTTGAATTTGTACTTTTGAAACAATGCCACATTTTCAAAGTTAGTGCATTCGGAAAGTATCAGACCCCTTTTTCCACATTAGGCATATTCAAAAATGTATTAAATAGTTTGTTTTGCTCATCAATTTACACACAATACCCAATAATGACAAAGCAAAAACAGGTTTAGACATTTTTGCAAGTTTTATTAAAAATAAAAAACGAATCACATTTACATAAGTATTCAGACCCTTTACTCAGTACTTTGTTGAAGCACTTTTGGCAGCAATTACAGCCTTGAGTCTTCTTGGGTATGACGCTACAAGCTTGGCATACCAGTATTTGGGGAGTTTCTCCCATTCCTCTCTGCAGATCCTCTCAAGCTCTGTCAGGTTGGATGGGGAGCGTCACTGCACAGCTTTTTCAGGTCTCTCAGAGATGTTTGATTGGGTTCAAGTCCGGGATCTGGCTGGGCCACTCAAGGACATTCAGAGACTTGTCCAGAAGTCACTCTTGCGTTGTGTTGGTTGTGTGCTTAGGGTTGTTGTCCTGTTGGAAGGTGAACCTTCACCCCAGTCTGAGGTCCTGAGCAGGTATTCATCAAGGATCTCTCTGTACTTTGCTCCATTCATCTTTCCCTCGATCCTGACTAGTCTCCCAGTCCCTGCCGCTGAAAAACATATCCACAGGAGGATGCTGACACCACCATGCTTCACCATAGGGATGGTACCTGGTTTTCTCCAGACGTGACGCTTGTCATTCAGGCCAAAGAGTTCAATCTTGGTTCCATCAGACCAGAGAATCTTGTTTCTCATGGTCTGAGAGTCCTTTAGGTGCCTTTTGGCAAACTCCATGTGGGCTGTCATGTGCCTTTTACTGAGGAGTGGCTTCTGTTTGGCCACTTGACCATAAAGACCTGATTGGTGGAGTGCTGCAGAGATGGTTGTCCTTCTGGAGGTCTGTCAGAGTGACCATAGAGTCTTGGTGGTTCCAAAGTTCTTCCATTTAAGAATGATGGAGGCCACTGTGTTCTTGGGGACCTTCGCCAGATCTGTGACTCGACACAATTCTGTCTCGGAGCTCTATGGACAATTCCTTTGACTTCGTGGCTTGGTTTTTGCTCTGACGTGCACTGTCACCTGCGGCGCCTTATATAGACGGGTGTCCAATCATGTCCAATCAATTGAGTTTACCACAGGTGGACTCCAATCAAGTTGTAGAAACATCTCAAGTTCCTCCCAGTTCTTTTCCAAAAGGGAACACTATATCCTATACGGTGCACTACGTTAGACCAGGACCCATAGGACTTTGGTAAAAAGAAGTGCACTATGTAGGGAATAGGGTACCATTTGGAACAGACCCCCGGTCTAATTTTCTCTGGACTAGTTCTGCTGAGGCTAGCCGCCACATTCCTGTTTGTTTAGAATACGCTTTACATAAACCCTGTCGACTAATGTTGGTATTGTGTGGTCAACACAGTGCTTGTTGTGAAGACACAGCGCAGGTGCATTACCATGTAAGTGTTGTTGATAGCTGTTGAGGCCACATGCCTGGAGCCCAAACAGACTGTGGTTGGTGAGCCAGTGGTTCCTCTGACAGATGATGCTAACAGGTCTCCACAGCTGATGGAATAGTATTATCAAGACAGAGCTAATAGGTCTGCGTCAGAAATGGTACCCTATATTGCACACTACAAACATCACTAGCATAATGAATTTACACAAAGCACAGTAGAAATTCTCATTTTGGCCTTTAATGACAGCGCCACAGAGCTTTCATGAATACTGGCAACAAGTAACAGCATACCAGGCAGAGGTTGAATTAAATTGTCTATTGACGATGAACTGGCAATTCTATAGAAAGAACTGGCCATTCCATGGAAAGAAATGTGGTAATGTACTGTGTAGAAAAACAACAAAAGACACAACGTGGTAATAAAAGGTCATCAAATATAAAAATGGCCAAAAAATGTATAACACAAATGGTTTGATAACCATAAAAAAAATTGGGGTACATAAACTGAGGCTGTGATTCAGTCCAAGGTGCCTTACAAAGCAGTGCACTGGACTGCCGACAATGCGCTTTTTAAAAGGCAATTACCCCCGCGTTCGCAGAGATCGAATTCATGGTATGGATACGGCGAAAGCCGGCTTTGGTGTAAATTGCATTTAAAAGTGGCATTGTCGGCAGTCCCGTGCAGTGTTCTATAACGCAACTTAGATTGAATCCTGACCTAAAACTATGTAAAAAAATATTCAAAAATCACAAGGATTGGCATTGTTTGATCAGCATCTACATAAACAGAGGAATAGTTTTGCAGTTTTACCCATGAACAACTAAAACTGAACAACCACCAAAATGATACAACTTAACATCAGAAACAGTGAGTAATTTTGGCCCGGTTGATACTACACAACCAGAGTTTACTAGGTGCACAACTTCTTCATACAATGACAACAACGGTCACCATGTGACATGCGTCACCGTCCTCATCATTGTAAAAAAGAGCTGGATAAAGGGCAAGTGTACAAGGTTTGTGATTATACAAGCGTTTCAGGATTATAAAAAGATGGATAGCATAACAAAACAAATATTCCACATCGCCAGTGATTAAAATAA
The DNA here is from genome assembly GCF_965601325.2 of Salmo salar. Lineage (NCBI taxonomy): Eukaryota > Metazoa > Chordata > Actinopteri > Salmoniformes > Salmonidae > Salmo > Salmo salar. The sequence goes on along the minus strand of NC_138304.1, from coordinate 77,882,167 downwards.
CATTTCCCAGAGTATCCAGCATAAAACATTTTTATCTGCGTCTGAAATGGCACCCTATTCCCTATAGAGTGCACTACTTGGTCAAAAGTAGTGTAATAAACAGGGAATAGGACGCCATTTTGGACGCAACCACCAACTACGTTTTAGCCAGCAGTTCAGAAGTGAATATAACAGCTGTAGTGCTGGTATCGTCTTGGTTACACCCAGAGAGATTCAACTTACCATGTGGTCAAACACTTCAAGAGGTTGAGTCTGGACATGCCTACTACTTGGCTTGAACAAAACCCTGCACCCACACCAGCCCTCGGCAGGATAAGATTTGTCCACGCCCGACCGATTCCAGATTCAACCACTGTTCCCACGTCTCCACCCAAAGCACACATCTAAAACATTTGAAGAAAGCTAAAGAAAGAAATATTCATATAAAATTCTAAAGGTCCTATTTAAACAAATAAAAGGTTTCTAGGGGTGCTTGAGGCTGAGAGGAGCAGGGAGATGAGTTGAGTTGTCCATAGACCAGCAAACAGACTGTCACTAGGTCCTCAGAAGCCTTGTTTATACCTGGCGCTAACATGCGACCTTTGTCCTGATCTTGTCCACATTCTGATTGTGCCCATATTTCCAGAAATATGTCTACACATGGTACATATGTGTCTTTAAATCGTCTACACCTGTCTGAAAATGCGGGCACGATCAGAATGTGGACAGGAGAAAGGATGCATGTTAGAACCAGGTATAAACAGTGCTAAAGACAGGAGCTTTGTACTTAATGTCCTTCCCGATGCGTTGTTGTTGTTTACCATAAAAAACACAGAAGGTCCATCCAGTTCCCTGGCCTACAAACATGGCTGCTACTCCTTTAAATGAAAACAGTAACATAAACATAATATTTGTTTCACACAATGTCCTACCTCCCTCTCTCCACTGACTCCCTTACTGTCCGTAATACCAGCAACACAGTTGTCCACTGAACCACTGAGTCCTTAAGCTTTACCTCAGAGTCATCTGAAGGAAACGTGTTGGGCTCCCAGGAACCAGGCCTCTGGCCCAGACCGCCTTTTTCATTTTTGGTAAAACTGCTGTTGCTTCCAGTTGAATTAATCTTGTGAATTTTCCAAGCAGCAGCAGCAGCAGGAGGTCTTCCAACCAGACCAGAAGAGGCCTAAGAGATCAGACAGACCAGACCCGTGGAGAACATAGAACAAAGAGCTATCTAAATTAAATGTAGAATCTAATTTCCCCAAAAATAATAATTCCATTGTACATTCAGTAAGGTTTCTGTTAGTTACTTCGATGAGCCGTTGTACATTGTGATCACTGGCTGAGTAACCAGCCCTTTGTGAAAGTCTTTTAAGGTTTTTCATGCAACAATCATCAGATCTATGGACAGGAAAGCTGGTCCACATTTCCTTGAGCGTCCATCCATACACAGTGCATATGACTGCAATGTAGACTGATGCATGTGCATAAGATTGTGTGTGTATGCTCAGGTATATTCATATACAGGGATATATTCTTGGGATATACTTGTATAACCATCTGCACAACATACAAACAAATACATATATAACTGGAGGTCCTATCTGTTTTGAAAAGAAATGGAACAAGTGTCATTCAGCAACGTTCTTCAGGCAAAGTAACTCTAACTAGTTTGTGTGCTCATGACCGATTGGTAACGATGTGTGTGTGTGTGTGTGTGTGTGTGTTAGGGGGTCTCAGAGTGCCTTGGTGCTGGTTGTGTGTGACACGGTGTGTGACACGGGTTTCTGCGGGTAGCGGCTGTAGTAGTACACCTGGAATAGAATGGCAACGTCCACTCCCACCTGCAGCAGACCACAGGTCCAGAACTGGACAGGAGCCTCGGTCAGCAGGAAGTAACCCGTCTTAAAGGTGTCCCCACTCGTCCACATCATCACCATTTTTATACTACAGGGAGAAAAGGGAGGAGAAAGAAGAGAGGGGGGGAGATAAACATTTCACTGTTAGCAGAGCTAGAAACAGTGGTTGTGTCCAAAATCTGTCTTGCCTACTACTTACTAAAATGACATACTGTGTACTAAATCATACTACGTGCTGTTTAGTATAAATGCATGCAGTAAGCAACAAATCAACATACTAGGCTCACCCATACTAAGAATGCGTCACCTAATGCACAATTGCGTTTCCCGCCATTCGTTCCTTTTGTTACAGCCTGTCCTCTTATCAGCCGATTATCAGCTGTTGTCAAAACACACGTGGGTCTGAAAATATGTTTCTATTCCTCCATAGAGTGCAGTAAATACTAGATGAAAAGTCTAAACGAGTATGACATTCTGGCATTTAAAGGATACAAGAAATTTCACACTATAAAAAATTATATTTTTGCATTACCAAAAAGCCTACTATTTAGAACGCAAGTACAGGTATTTGGACACGGCCGGTGACACACATGAACACTACCTTAAATCATGACAGAAAAGAGACATTAGGAAATCATGAAACACAATAACAGACCAAATACATCGTTTCAGGTGTGGATACTGACCCACTATTTCCGGAACAAACTACTAAAAGGAAAGAAATGGAATTCATTCAAGTTCATTTGCCAGAACTCTTCTGGAGTTTAGAACTCCTCTCAGGGAGGTTTATAAATTCAGACTCACGGTGCGGTGAGTTCACCCATCTGCTCTCTGCAGCAGCACTTCTCCCTCTTCTCTCAGGGAGCTGCTTAGGCTGATCAGAGTAAATGAACAACTATAGTTCTGTTGTTCAGCAGTATAGCTTTTAGAACAACTCTGTGGTTTGTTTCAAGTGTTCCTTTAGTGCAGGGCTCTCCAACCCTGTTCCTGGAGAGCTACCCTCCTGTAGATTTTTGCTCCTACCCCAGTTGTAACTAACCTGATTCAACTTAACAACCAGCTTGTTATTAGAATCAGGTGTGCTAGATTAGGGTTGGAGCGAAAACCTACAGAACAGTAGCTCTCCAGGAACAGTGTTGGAGAGCCCAACTTTAGGCTGTGGCCCCTCCTCTCTGTGTTACTCTGCAGGATTGTGAACTATAATGAGGCGATAGGGAAGTAACACACTAACAGTGACAGTAGAAGGGCAGTACAGCAGGAGGTCTCTAGGTATGTTGTCTACTGTACAAAGACCGAGCTTTGAAAGCCCTCTACTTTTTAGATGGAGAAAACAGCGTTGCTTATTATAAATGGGTATATGCAAGGTTTCTTGGCATGCTGGGCTCCCAGGATCTCCGCTCCATGTTTCTAAAACATCCAAGTTAGTTTTTATAATGAGAAAAGTCTTGACAAAGGGTTGGTGATTATGGATAAATCACAGACAGACAAACAGTCTCCCCAGCTAGTGCTATCCCTCTCCTCCAACCTCCCTCTCATCTTTGGGACTCTTTGTTTTTCTCCCCAGGCTTTGTACTGAAACCGAGGACGGAAGGTAAACGCTGACAAAGGAAGGACTGAGGCACAAACACAGTTAGCTAACAGCATTCAGAAGTGTTTACAATAAACCGCCTACCACAACAACATTCCCACAACAACACTCCCTTCTGAACGCAGAGGCATCCTCCATCTGCTGTTCTTAATACTACCTGCCTCGTGTCGTGACATTTTGGAGTAGGGACCCCTGCTCAGAGTGCCAGAGCCAATCCTGACATGTCAGCACTTTCCATTCATGTGTAAACAACACAGGTTAGTCAAAGGACAGAATGCTAATCTGAATATAAACACATTTAAAGGGTGAGGGAGAGGCCTAATCTAATTGGTGTCAAGGGAAGACCTGTCAAATCAAATCACATTTTATTTGTCACATGCGCCGAATACAACAGATGCTGACCTTACTGTGAAATGCTTACTTATACAAGCCCTTAACCAACAATGTGGTTCAAGAAATAAAGTAAAGAAAATATTTACTAAATAAAATAAAGTTAAAAATAAAATAAAAAGTAACACTATAAAATAACAATAGAGGCTATATACAGGGGGTATCAGTACCGAGTCAATGTGCGGGGGTACAGGTTAGTCAAGGTAATTTGTACATGTATTACAGACTCGGTCAGGGAGAGGTTGATAATGTCAGTGAAGACACCAGTTGGTCCACGCATGCTCTGAGTTCACATCCTGGTAATCTTTGTGAATGTTGACCTGTTTAAAAGGTCTTGCTCACATCGGCAAAGGAGAGGGTGATCACACAGTCATCCGGAACAGCTGGCGCTCTCATGCATGCTTCAATGTTGCTTGCCTCGAAGCGAGCATAAAAAGGCATATAACTCGCCTGCTAGGCTCGCGTCACTGGGCAGCTCGTGGCTGAGTTTCCCTTTGTAGTCCCTGTAAAGGGTTTTGTATGGTTGCTGTGTACGTTTAAAAATCCAAATAATTAGTCAGACATTTTCTAGGCGTTTCAGGGAATGGGTTTTTGCACTAAGCAAATACACTGATGTCATATTCCATCATGGTATGCAGTAGTAGGCCCAATAAACGAATCCATAATAAATCCAACACACATCCGATGAATATTATACTGCATCTCTGACGTTATGACTGGGTCATAACCATACAGTACTGTCAAGTATTGACTACACTGCCAATACCTCTAATATAGTACCACTCTCCCTATGTCATTTGTCTGACCCTGTATCAATGTTATTGGCAAGGCAACACGTTCAATGATCCATACAAGTGAACTGATGAAGATTTGCTGCATTGGTGGCTTCAAAGTACGAAGACTATTGTCTAGCAGAAGCCACTTAGCAGAGGTAATTGTCTTCAGGCTGATTACAGGGTACAGGTTCACCCCGTCTCAAGCTGTCTGCTTGGTCCAGTTGAAATTGGAAGTTTACATACACCTTAGCCAAATACATTTAAACTCAGTTTTTCACAATTCCTGAGATTTAATCCTCGTAAAAATGTCCTGTCTTAGGTCAGTTAGGATCACCACTTTATTTTAAGAATGTGAAATGTCAGAATAATAGTAGAGAGAATTATTTATTTCAGCTTTTATTTCTTTCATCACATTCCCAGTGGGTCAGAAGTTTACATACACTCAATTAGTATTTGGTAGCATTGCCTTTAAATTGTTTAACTTGGGTCAAACGTTTCGGGTAGCCTTCCACAAGCTTCCCACAATAAGTTGGGTGATTCCTCCTGATTCCGCCCATTCCTCCTGACAGAGCTGGTGTAACTGAGTCAGGTTTGTAGGCCTCCTGGCTCACACACACACCTTTTCAGTTCTGCCCACAAATTTTCTATGGGATGGAGGTCAGGGCTTTGTGATGGCCACTCCAATACCTTGGCTTTGTTGTCCTTTGGGATGGTGTTCTTCGGCTTGCAAGCATCCCCATTTTTCCTCCAAACATAACGATGGTCATTATGGCCAAACAGTTCTATTTTTGTTTCATCAGACCAGAGGGCATTTCTCCAAAAAGTACGATCTTTGTCCCCATGTGCAGTTGCAAACTTGCAAACTAGTCTGGCTTTTTTATGGCGGTTTTTGAGGAGTGGCTTCTTCCTTGCTAAGCGGCCTTTCAGGTTATGTTGATATAGGACTTGTTTTACTGTGGACATAGATACTTTTGTACCCGTTTCCTCCAGCATCTTCACAAGGACCTTTGCTGTTGTTCTGGGATTGATTTGCACTTTTCGCACCAAAGTACATTAATTTCTAGGAGACAGAACGCATCTCCATCCTGAGCGGTATGACGGCTGCGTGGTCCCATGGTGTTTATACTTGCGCACTACTGTTTGTACAGATGAACGTGGCACCTTCAGGCGTTTTGAAATTGCTTCCAAGGATGAACCAGACTTGTGGAGGTCTACAATTTTTTTCTGTGGTCTTGGCTGATTTCTTTTGAGTTTATCATGATGTCAAGCAAAGAGGCACTGAGTTTGAAGGTAGGCCTTGAAATACATCCATAGGTATACCTCCAATTGACTGAAATGATGTCAATTAACCTATCAGAAGCTTCTAAAGCCATGACATAATTTTCTGGAATTTTCCAAGCTGTTTAAAGGCACAGTCAACTTAGTTTATGTAAACTTCTGACCCACTGGAATTGTGATACAGTGAATTATGAGTGAAATAATCTGTCTGTAAACAATTGTTGGAAAAATTACTTGTGTCATGCACAAAGTAGATGTCCTAATCGACTTGTCAAAACTATAGTTTGTTAACAAGAAATGTGTGGAGTGGTTGAAAAACAAGTTTTAATGACTCCAACCTAAGTGTATGTAAACTTCCGACTTCAACTGTAGCACCCACAGGATGAGGGGAGGAAAGAGGAAGGGGTGAGACCTGTCAAACGTTCTATATTATTCATGTCTCCAGCTTCACCTCGCTCCCCTTCACTCATTTCATTTGTAACACCCTTTTTAATAACCTTCCCATGCATCTACTCATACTACCTCCCTTCTTGCATCTTTCTCTCCCTCCATCCTCCCCCTCTCCCTCCAAATCCATACAAGGTAGGAAGCTTGTTAGTTCTGGGGAAGAGGATGAACATTTATTTATTTCTCTCTGAGTGCTGACGTAGAGTTTGGGCCAGCTCTGTGTGTAATGATGTGAGAGCAGGGTTGAGGATTTGATCAGCCCTCCTGAGAACTCGGTCTGCGTCTCCAATGGCACCCTATGTACTGCACTACTTTTGACCAAGGCCCATCTCTATAGGGAATAGGGTGCCATTTGGGACGCAGCCTCAGAGAGAATGCTGGGAGGTCAGGGATGGGGTCAGAACATGCCTGGGAGATGATTCTAAAAGTCCCCAGCCACTTACAGAAGACTAACTGGGAGGTAAAAAAAGCCTGTATGCATCGGAGGTGGAGGAGGATGGAAGACCCTCTGCATTTCATCAGGTAATCAGCAACTCCACAGCCCAGGTGGGTGGGCAAGTTGTCATATACTAGTCTGACAAGGTAGTGATGCAGTGTTGTGAATGCAGAGACAGACTTGTATATAGACTTGTATACTGACTGAATTTACTGGTCAAAGAACAGGCAGGCTAAATAAGGCACTCCCTCTGAGCGTGTTATCTGTCCATGGGAAACAGCTCACACAGAGAGGACTTATAAGGACAGTCAGTCAGTAGGCGGTCTGCAAAGCCTGTCTCTCCATGTTCCATTACCTTTATCTCAGGCCAGGGGCCCAGACATCAACGCCAGCACCCCAGGTATCCCCCGCCTAGCTACCCTCCCCCGCCTCCCACCCCAGTCATTAGTTTGACTGCTCCTGTCGGTTTATGTTCATTGCTGCCCTGCTACATACACAGACACACGCCCACACACCGCTGGAGACCTGACATCATGCCAGCACACCTAGACCAAAGTGCCATTAATTCTGCACACAGAGAGGCTAATAGGGGGGGAAGACACACACAGAAAGGAGAGGAGGGAAGACCACAATAACTAAGTACATCCATCTCCAAAACCACTGGGCAAACCAACCCCATGCTAAATCACCACACCAGGAAATATTCACAATATAATACATCTCATCCAAGGTGACCACAGGTGATAAATTCAGCAGGATTACATAATGTGTGTTTCGTAAGTTCTCAACTTCAAACAGTTCACACAGCCCTATAATTAAGCCTCAAATTCGAATGAATTGTCTTTGACCATGGAGCTACATTAGACAATGTATCTTGTTTTGACCATGGAGCTACGTTTAAGAGAGAGAGAGGCAGAGAGAGAGAGAGAGAGGCAGAAAGAGATAGAGGCAGAAAGAGATAGAGAGAGGCAGAAAGAGATAGAGAGAGGCAGAAAGAGAGAGAGGCAGAAAGAGAGAGAGAGAGCGAGTGGCAGAGAGGGAGAGCGAGAAGCAGAGATCTGTTCTTTACTGAGGTTGACTTGACATCCTTGAAGTAAATATGTGATTTGTAGCTGTACTGTAACTATAGAACAGGAGGACTACATTTACATCCACTTTGGACTTCATTTCCCATCAAACCATGACAAGACAGATCAGAATACACTTCCTGTATACAAGCTTCCCCCATTATCTCCTCCCCCACCCCAACATCCACCTTTAGAGCAACCATGTTGTGTCACCCACAGCCCCCAGTCCCCCTCCTCTTTGTGTTGTAGTAATGTTCTGTTTGGTAACTGTCTGCTAAAGGGGTCTTGCGCCTGGCTCTGACAGGTCAATATAAACAGGAAGTGATGGAAAAGCAAACACATGCCTTCAGCCTGTCATTAGCAGGGTGAAGACATACCCTCGTAAAACTGACTATCCTACCGATCCTCGACTTTGGCGATGTCATTTACAAAATAGCCTCCAACACTCTACTCAGCAAACTGGATGCAGTCTATCACAGTGCCATCTGTTTTGTCACCAAAGCCCCATATACCACCCACCACTGCGACCTGTATGCTCTCGTCGGCTGGCCCTCGCTACATATTCGTTTCCAAACCCACTGGCTCCAGGTCATCTATAAGTCTTTGCTAGGTAAAGCTCCGCCTTAGCACCCACCCGTAGCACGTGTTCCAGCAGGTATCGCTCACTGGTCATTCCCAAAGCCAACACCTCATTTGGCCGCCTTTCCTTCCAGTTCTCTGCTGCCAATGACTGGAATGAATTGCAATTGTTTTGTTTTTTTAATCCGCTGAAGTTGGAGACTTATATCGCCCTCACTAACTTTAAGCATCAGCTATCTGAGCAGCTTACCGATCTCTGCAGTTGTACACAGCCCATCTGCAAATAGCCCATCCAACTACCTACCTCATCCCCATATTGTTTTGATTTACTTTTTTGTACACCAGTATTTCTACTTGCACATCATCATCTGCACATCCATCCCTCCAGTGTTAATTTGCTAACTTGTAATTACTTCGCTACTATGGCCTATTTATTGCCTTACCTCCCTTATCTTACCTCATTTGCACACACTGTATATAGATTTTTCTGTTGTGTTTTTAACTGTACGTTTGTTTATTCCATGTGTAACTCTGTGTTGTTGTTTTTGGTCGCACTGCTTTGCTTTATCTTGGCCAGGTCGCAGTTGTAAATGAAAAAAAAATAATTCTCAACTGGCCTACCTGGTTAAATAAAGGTGAAATAAATGTTTTTAAAAAATTGCATCAAGTGTCCCAAATGGCACCCTTTTCCCTAATAGGCCCTGATCAAAAGTAGTGCACTATAGTGCATTCAGAAAGTATTCAGACCCCTTGACTTGTTCCACATTTTGTTACATTACAGCCTTATTCAAAAACATCAACAAAATTAAATCATCTACACACACACAAAGCAAAAACAGGTTTTTAGGAATTTTAGCAAATGCATTAAAAATAAAAAATGGAAACATTAAATTTACATAAGTATTCAGACCCTTTACTCAGTACTTTGTTGAAGCACATTTGGCAGCGATTACAGCCTTGAGTCTTCTTGGGTATGACGCTTCAAGCTTGGCACACGTGTATTTGGTGAGTTTCTCCAATTTTTCTCTGCAGGTCCTCTCAAACTCTGTCATGTTGGATGGGGAGCGTCGCTGCACAGCTTTTTTCAGTTCTCTCCAGAGATGTAAGATGGTGTTCAAGTCCGGGCTCTGGCTGGGCCACTCAAGGACATTCAGAGACTTGTCCAGAAGTCACTCTTGCGTTGTGTTGGTTGTGTGCTTAGGGTTGTTGTCCTGTTGGAAGGTGAACCTTCGCCCCAGTCTGAGGTCCTGAGCGTTCTAGAGAAGGTTTTCATCAAGGATCTCTCTGTACTTTGCTCCATTCATATTTCCCTCGATCCTGACTAGTCTCCCAGTCCCTACCACTGAAAAAAATCCCCACAGCATGATGCTTCCACCACCATGCTTCACCATAGGGATGGTGCCAGGTTTCCTCCAGATGTGACGCTTGGCATTCATGCCAAAGAGTTCAATCTTGGTTTCATCAGACCTTTTGGCAAACTCCAAGTGGGCTGTCATGTGCCTTTTACTGAGCAATGGCTTCAGTCTAGCCACTCTACCATAAAGGCCTGATTGGTGGAGTGCTGCAGAAATGGTTGTCCTTCTGGAAGGTTCTCCCATCTCCACAGAGGAACTCTGGAGCTCTGTCAGAGCGACCATCGGGTTCTTGGTCACCTCCCTGGCCAAGGCCCTTCTCCCCCGATTGCTCAGTTTGGCTAGGCAGCCAGCTCTAGGAAGAGTCTTGGTGGTTTCAAACTTCTTCCATTTCAGAATGGAGGCTACTGTGTTCTTGGGGACCTTCAACGCTACAGAAATGTTTTGGTACCCTTCCCTAGATCTGTGCCTCAACACAATCCTGTCACAGGTGGACTCCAATCAAGTTGTAGAAACATCTCAAGAATGATAAATGGAAACAGGATGCACCTGAGCTCAAATTCGAGTCTCATAGAGAAGGGTCTGAATACTTATGTAAAGAAGGTATTTCTGTTTTTCTAAAAACCTGTTTTCGCTTTGTCATCATGGGGTAGTATGCATAGATTGATGAGGATTTTATATTTTATTTAATCCATTTTAGAATAAGGCTGTAACATAACAAAATGTGGAAAAAGTCAAAGGGTCTGAATACTTTCCAAATGCACTGAATATAGGGAATAGGGTGCAATTTGGGATGCAGATCTGTTGTCATTAACCATCTCTGGACCTGACTGGCATGGCAATGGCATGTTCTGGGGTTTGGCTTAATTTTTTATTATGAGTCTTTGATAATCAATATGATAATGAGCTACTCAATCTTTCTATTTTTAGTGATGTTTATTTTTAGTCTGTTGCATGATCATTCAGAGACTATTTACATTGTGTTGTGTGTGTGTGTGACAGTGCTTTCAGAAAGTATTCACACCCCTTGACATTTTCCATATTTTGTTTTATTACAGCCTGAATTTAAAATGAATTAAATTGAGATGTTGTGTTACTGGCCTACACACAATACCCCATAATATCAAATAAGTGGAATTGTGTTTTTGGAAACTTTAACCTGTTAGGGCTAGGGGGCAGTATTGACACGGCCAGATAAAAAACGTACCCGATTTAATTTGGTTACTACTTCTGCCCAGTAACTAGAATATGCATATAATTATTGGCTTTGGATAGAAAACACCCTAAAGTTTCTAAAACTGTTTGAATGGTGTCTGTGAGTATAACAGAACTCAAATGGCAGGCCAAAACCTGAGAAGATTCCATGCAGGAAGTGGCCTGTCTGACAAGTGGCGTTTCATCTTGGCTCTTTTTATTGAAGACTGAGGATCTTTGCTCTAACGTGACACTTCCTACGGCTCCCATAGGCTCTCAGAGCCCGGGAAAAAGCTGAACGATATCGAGGCAGGCTCTGGCTGAAACACATTATCGCTTTTGGCAAGTGGCCGATAAGAGTACTATGGGCTTAGGCGCATGCCCGAGTCGACCGAATGCTTTATTTTCTTTTGTCTGTTTACCTAAACGCAGATTCCCGGTCGGAATATTATCGCTTTTTTATGAGAAAAATTGCATAAAAATTGACTTTAAACAGCGGTTGACATGCTTCGAAGTACGGTAATGGAATATTTAGAATTTTTTTGTCACGAATTGCGCCATGCTCGTCACCCTTATTTACCCTTTCGGATAGTGTCTTGAACGCACGAACAAAACGCCGCTGTTTGGATATAACTATGGATTATTTTGAACCAAACCAACATTTGTTATTGAAGTAGAAGTCCTGGGAGTGCATTCTGACGAAGACAGCAAAGGTAATAACATTTTTCTTATAGTAAATGTGACTTTGCTGAGTGCTAAACTTGCTGGGTGTCTAAATAGCTAGCCCTGTGATGCCGGGCTATCTACTGAGAATATTGCAAAATGTGCTTTCACCGAAAAGCTATTTTAAAATCGGACATATCGAGTGCATAGAGGAGTTCTGTATCTATAATTCTTAAAATAATTGTTATGTTTTTTGTGAACGTTTATCGTGAGTAATTTAGTAAATTCACCGGCAGTGTTCGGTGGGAATGCTAGTCACATGCTAGTCACATGCTAATGTAAAAAGCTGTTTTTTGATATAAATATGAACTTGATTGAACAAAACATGCATGTATTGTATAACATAATGTCCTAGGGTTGTCATCTGATGAAGATCATCAAAGGTTAGTGCTGCATTTAGCTGTGGTTTGGGTTTATGTGACATTATATGCTAGCTTGAAAAATGGGTGTCTGATTATTTCTGGCTGGGTACTCTGCTGACATAATCTAATGTTTTGCTTTCGTTGTAAAGCCTTTTTGAAATCGGACAGTGTGGTTAGATTAACGAGAGTCTTGTCTTTAAAATGGTGTAAAATAGTCATATGTTTGAAAAATTGAAGTTTTTGCATTTTTTAGGTTTTTGAATAACGCGCCACGGGATTACACTGGCTGTTACGTAGGTGGGACGATTTGGTGCCACCTATCCTAGAGAGGTTAACTAATTCATTAAAAATGAAAAGATGAAATGTCTTAAGTCACTAAGTATTTAAGCCCTTTGTTATGGCAAGCCTAAATAAGTTCAGGAGTAAAAATGTCCTTAACAAGTTACATAATAAGTTGCATGGACTGTGCGCAATAACTGTTTAACATACTTTTTGAATGACTACTTCATCTCTGTACCCCACACATACAATAATCTTTAAGGTCCCTCAGTCGAAGTGAATTTCAAAACAGACACAATAATCTTTAAGGTCCCTCAGTCGAAGTGAATTTCAAAACAGACACAACCAGAGACCAGGGAGGTTTTCCAATGTCTCGCAAAGAAGGGCACCTACTGGTAGATGGTTAAAAAAATATCCCTTTGAGCATGGTGAAGTTATTAATTACACTTTGGATGGTGTATTAATAAACCCAGTCACCACAAAGACGCAGGCGTCTCTCCTAACTCAGTTGCCAGAGAGGAAGGAAACCGCTCAGGGATTTCACCATGAGGCCAACGGTGACTTTAAAACATTGTAGTTCCTCCACAATATTAACCTAAATGACAGAGTGGAAAGCAGTGGTGTAAAGTTGTTAAGTAAAAATACTTTAGAGTACTACTTAAGTCTTTTTTTGGGGGTATCTGTACTTTACTTGACCATTTATATTTTTTATAACTTACTTTTACTCCACTACATTCCTAAAGAAAATATTGTACTTTTTACATTTTCCCTGACAACCAAAAGTTCTCGTTACATTTGGAATGCTTTGCAGGACAGGAAAATGGTCAAAATCATGCACTTATCAAGAGGACACGTGGTCATCCCTACTGCCTCTGGCAGACTCACTAAACACAAATGCATCTTTTGTAAATAATGTCTGAGTGTTGGAGTGTGCCCCTGGCTATCCATACATTTTAAAAACAAGAAAATGGTGCCGTGTGCTTTGTCCCTTTACCCCTACCTACATATACATATTACATCAATTACCTCGACTAACCTGTTCCCCACCAACATTGACTTGGTACCTGTGCCCCCTGTATATACTGTAGCCTTGTTACTGTTATATTATTGTGTTACTTTAGTAAATCTTTTTCTTAAAACTGCATTGTTGGTTAAGGGTTTGTAAGTCAGCATTTCATGGTAAGGTCTGTGCCCGTTTTATTCAGTGCATGTGAACATTTTATTTTGATTAATATAAGGAATTTTAAATGATTTACAGTTGTACTTTTGATACTTAAGTATATTTAAAACCCAGAAATTTTAGAGACTTTTACTCAAGTAAGACAATTGGGTACTTTTTCCACCAATGATGAAAAGTAGGGAGCCTGTACAGAATAAAAATATTCCAAAACATGTATCCAGTTTGCAATTAGGCACTAAAGTAAAACTGCTAATAATGTGGCAAAGAAATGTACTTTATGTCCTGAATACAAAGCGTTATGTTTGGGGGAATTCCAAGACATCACTGAGTACCGCTCTTCATATTTTCAAGCATGGTGGTGGCTCCATCATGTTATAGGTATGCTTGTCATCGGCAAGGACTAGGGAGTTGTTTGGGATAGAAAGAAACGAAATAGAGCTAAGCACAGGCAAAATCCTAGAGGAAAACCTGGTTCAGTCAGTTGCTTACCCAGACGACACTGAATGTTCCTGAGTGGCCTAGTTCCAGTTTCGGCTTGAAAATCTATGGCAAGACTTGAAAATAGCAGTCAAGCAATGATAAACAACCAACTTCACAGAAGTTGAAGAATTAAAAAAATAAACAAAGTGTAAATATTGTACAATCCAGGTGTGAAAAGCTCTTAGAGACTTACCCAAAAAGACACAGCTGTAATCACTGCCAAAGGTGATTCTAACATGTATTGACTCAGGGGCGTGAGCACTAATGCAAATGCGATATTTCTGTATTTCATTTTCAATACATTTGGAAAAATGTCAAAACACATGTTTTCACTTTGTCATTATGGGGGTTGTGTGTAGATTGTTGAGAAAGAAAATATATGTAACACATTTTCAATTCAGGCTGTAACACAAAATGTGAAATAAGTAAAGGGACGTGAACAGTTTGTGAAGGCACTGTATGTGTGTGTACACGCGTGTGTGCATTGGTCATGACTCGGTCCCAACTGTGTGACTAATAATAGGAACTCGGAAAACACTACTGAAGATCCTCAATTAAAACTCCATGATGATGACAGCAACGGCACTAAATGGGTATAATATAATCATCATCATAATAACAGCATTAGAATGGAGCGTTAACAATGAAGCGTCATGTTTTATATACATTTAATTGTCTGTGCGAATCCTGCCTAAGGATTTAATCGCTAGGGAGAATGCAGTAAAAAGGCAATAAGTTAAATTAAAAAAGACAATCTAAGGAGGCATCCTGTTCAAAATAAGGTCTCAGTTTAAATAATACACTATATATTCACAAAGGTATGTGGACACCCCTTCAAATTAGTTGATTTGTCCATTTCAGCCACACCCGTTGCTGACAGGTGTATAAAATCGAGCACACAGCCATGCAATCTCTATAGACAAACATTGGCAGTACTGGCAAACATTGGCAGTACTTCAGCCTTACTGAAGAGCTCAGTGACTTTCAACATGGCACCGTCATAGGATGCCACTTTTCCAACAAGTCAGTTAGTCAAATTTCTGCCCTGCTAGAGCTGGCCTGGTCAACTGTAAGTGCTGTTATCGCGAACTGAAAATGTCTAGGAGCAACAAGGGCTCAGCCGCGAAGTGGTAGGCCACACAAGCTCACAGAATGGGACCGCCGAGTGCTGAAGCATGTAAAAATCTTCTGTCCTTGGTTGCAACACTCACTACTGAGCTCCAAACTGCCTCTGGAAGCAATGTCAGCACAACAACTGTTCGTCGGGAGCTTTATGAAATGGTTTTCCATGGCCGAGCAGCCACACACAAGCCTAAGATCACAATGCGCAATGCCAAGCGTCGACTGAAGTGGTGTAAAGCTCGCTGACATTGTACTCTGGAGCAGTGGAAACGGGTTCTCCGGAGTGATGAACCACGCTTCACCATCTGGTAGTCCGACGGACGAATCTGGGTTTGGCGGATGCCAGGAGAACGCTACCTGACCGAATGCATAGTGCCAACTGTAAAGTTAGGTGGAGGAGGAATAATGGTCTGGGGCTGTTTTTCATGGTTCAGGCTAGGCCCCATTAGTTCCAGTGAAGGGAAATTGTAACGCTACAGCATACAATGACGTCCTAGACGATTCTGTGCTTCCAACTTTGTGGCAACCGTTTGGGGAAGGCCTTTCCTGTTTCAGCATGACAATATGCCCCTGTGCACAAAGCGAGGTCCATACAGAAATGGTTTGTCGAGATCTTTGTGGAAGAACTTGACTGGCCTGCACAGAGCCCTGACCTCAACCCCACTGAACGCCTTTGGGATGAAAAGGGAACACTGACTGCGAGCCAGGCCTAATCGCCCAACACCAGTGCCGACCTCACTAATGTTCGTGGATGAATGGAAGCAAGTCCCCGCAGCAATGTTCCAACATCTAGTGGAAAGCCTTCCCAGAAGAGTGGAGGGTGTTATAGCAGCAAAAGGGGGGACCAACTCCATATTAATGCCCATGATTTTGGAATGAGATGACCAACGAACAGGTGTCCACATACTTTTGGTCATGTAGTGTATAAACCAAAGAACATGTTCACGTCTAGTAGAAAATCCTTTCACTGAATGAACTAAAGTCAGTACCAGTTAGGCGTCTGAATTACATATCCAAGTATTTAAGTGTTACATAAATTAGACTGAATTTATACACAGGTGTGCAAATGAAAAGACCAGTTTGAGGTCATAGGTCTCATAATAAACCACTGAAGGTCAGCAGCTGGGCTATGAGTAGTACGGAAGCAAGAGATGGGATGAAAGACAGCGAATGTCAAGTGAGAGAAAGGGGAGACAATTGAATGGCAACTGTGGTGACTTCAGTGTGTATGTGTGACGTCCTCACCTCATCCCCTCAGTACTCTTGTTCTGGTAGTTGCAGTAGAGCTGTGGCATCCCCAGCATGGCCTCAGTGAAGACAGCCAGGAAGCCCAGGCTCTCTACGAACACAGACGAGTCCAGCAGCAGGTAGGTGACGTAGGCCGCCGACAGGGTGAACGCCACCACACACTGCAGGTAGTCCACGAAACGACTCCACGACCAGAAGTGGCTCCAGTCAAAGTCTGAGGCAGACAGACATGCGGAGAGAAAGTCAGACACAATACTAACACCGATAAACTGACGGTTCTTACCTTTTTCAGGTCGATCTTTCTCCATCGTGACACGCTGGCTCGAGAAGACTGTAATAAAAAGCATTGCATGTGACGTGAAACAAGGAGGCATAGCTGCATGGAAAGATTCATTTGGAACGAATTTGGAAAATGCAGAATGATTTACTCTAAATGTTCCTGCCTCACTGACTTCCCAAATGTACCCTAAAGGTTGAATGTTTTTTTTCATCAGGGAAATAAACAAAAACAAGTGCAGTTCAAGTTCACGGAAGAAGGAGGCATAAGAAGTCATGACTTCAAGATGAAAATCGTCGTACAACTGCAGGCCTGCGATACAATCTCTAGTGATCCGACAACATCTCGGCTAGGAGACGGGCACCTCCACACTACATTGTGCTGCTACTACCTATGACCTCTAACCTATAGGAGTAGCTAAGACAACCATAACGCCATCAGTGTATGAATAAGAAGGTTAGTGATGAGGATGCCTCCTCCTTTGGCATGTTGACGATTATGTTACGTTAAACTGTCAAATGTTAGTCTTTATTGATTCATTCCCTTTCCCTGCGGTAAATCAATGACGTCACCACTGAGCTGCACGTAATGCGTTTTAAAACTTCACTGAGACAACAATACACGGAGCCTGACCGCGCTCTAAATGACGTTAGGGGAGAGAAGAATAAATGGAGGAGATTAAATCACCGCTGAAAGGGGGGGGGGGGGGGGGGGGGGGGGAGAAGAGGTGGAGGGGAAACGTGCTGTGCAGCATCTTCCATAGGATTTTACACAAACCTCTACATTGTACAGGGTCATGTTGAAATGAGATTCTACTCATCGGAACATCAAGCTCCTCTGAGGCGGCCGGTGGAACAGGGTATGGGACGAGAGCGTCAGAAGGATTATGGAGAAAAAACGTTTCAGGAGCTACTGGTGAACCATCGCGACTCAAACACACTTAAACTGAATCAAATAAAAAGAGGACGTAAACTCATACATCTCATCTAGAATGACATGGTTGGTTTGGTTTCCTACCGTTCTCCATAATCACATTTCCTTCGACAAACCACAAGAAGAGGAATGACACATTACATGACGTGTCCTGCTGACTTACTGAGATTGTAATTTAGAATGCACTTCAGAATTCAATGGAATGTATTTTGCTGAAATATCGATGTTCACCGGATCTGAGATTTAGATGGCATTTCTGATACGCATGGCAGACAGGTGTATGTGTGTATGTGAGTATCAGAGTATGTGTGGAAGTCAGGGTGTGCATGATGGATTATCATGTCTACGGTCTGCAACTAAATCACCTAATCATGGAGTGGGGTGAGTCCGTTTTGCCCTCGCTGATAACAGCAATGCCTTGAGGGGGGTGAGGATAGCTCAAAGAGGCGCACACACACACGGCTTATTGTAATGGTAGAAGAGTGTTGTTACAGGGTGTTTACAGCAGCACCTTTGCATGCTACACCACACTGTACCCCACCACCACTGTGCCATTCATCTACTCTGGGGCGCTCTCGTTCCATCGCTTCCCTCATCTCCTCTCCTCTTTCATCCCTCTGTTTAATCTGACACGGGGCCCCTGTCTGTGTGTGTGTGTGTGTGTGTGTGTGTGTGTGTGTGTGTGTGTGTGTGTGTGTGTGTGTGTGTGTGTGTGTGTGTGTGTGTGGGGGGAGAGAGGGCTGGAATCATGTCATATTGCTTTGCATGCGTTGGTCTCCTCAGAACATTAGTTTAGAAGCTGTCATTTAGCCGGTCACGTCTACACTTCCCACAGTTACATGTTGTCATTCATAGTCCATAATCATGCAGGCAAAACAACAGCCACCTAAAATAAAAATGGTCCAGAAAAAAGAACCTGCTTTTTGGGGCTAAAAGCTAGAAGTGTGAGAAGAGTAGGAGATGATACATTGGAACCGGTCAGATTCACGCCATACAGGAGAGACTGTGATGACTAATAAGCATCGAAAGAAGAATATAGACTATTCCCAATGCCCAGTTCCCCTGTCCTCCCTGATTGTCCCTTTAACAGTACACAGGCCTAACAACCAACCCCCCTCACATATCTGGTACTGCTAAATACTGCTCAACGTTCTTTGTTTGAACTCACAGGGAGGTGAGCTTAACGCACCTGCACTCCGTGGTTATTTCTCCAGAGTGATTGGGAACCTGCTGTGATAATGGATCCAAGACGAGGTGCCATAGAGAGAGGGAAGCCAGGGAGGGAAGCCAGGGAGGGAAGCCAGCTCTGAACATCACAGAACATTAAACAGTTTGGTACAAGCACAGAACACACACACACACACACACACACACACACAACAGTCTCAGGAATATACTGGTTCAACAGGTCCGTGTGACAGTCCGATGATAACGTGTCAGAATACTGTTGTTTCGTCTGTCTCAGTTTGACACTCATGTTTACAACTTCAGTGAAAGCAGGTGAAATTATATTTAAATATTCAATTGTAACCAACCTCATCAAAGCCTGAAACCCCAACAATGATAAGGAGACGTCAGAACTATTTGTTACTCCCAAACTACATTTAGACAAACCGCCGTTTAGGGAGTTCACCAAAGAGTAGTTTGTTGATGAATTCCTTCTTTTACATCCCATACATACATAGCACTTTCCTTCCCTGTTTTATTTCTTTACCTCCACCTGTACTCTTTCATCCTTCCAACAATAGTGGATTACAACATGCCTCTCCTCCTTATCTCCTCCTGGATTAATCTATAGAGGAACAGACCCATGTCTATGCAACAGACAGATGAGCAACAGACACACACTACATGGCCAAAAGTGCTCATCGAACATCTCATTCCAAAATCCTGGGCATTAATATGGAGTTGGTCCCCCCTTTGCTGCTCCACTCTTCTCGGAAGGCTTCCCACTAGATGTTGGAACATTGCTGCGGGGACTTGCTTCCATTGAGCCACAAGAGCATTAGTGAGGTTGGGTACTGATGTTGGGCGATTAGGCCTGGCTCACAGTCGGCGTTCTAATTCATCCCAAAGGTGTTCCGCGGAGTTGAGGTCAGGGCTCTGTGCAGGCCAGTCAAGTTCTTTCACACCAATCTCAACAAACCATTTCTGTACGGACCTCACTTTGCGCACACGGGCATATTGTCATGCTGAAATAGGGAAGGGCCTTCCCCAAACTGTTGCATTCGAGGTTCCCGTTCTGTGAGCTTGTGTGGCCTACCACTTCTCTGCTGAGTCGTTGTTGCTTCTAGATGTTTCCACTTCACAATAACAGCACTTACAGATGACCACCTCTAGTAGGGCAGACGTTTGACTGACTTGTTGTAAAGATGGCATCCTAAGACGGTGCCACGTTGAAAAAGTCACTGAGCTCTTCAGGAAAGCCATTCTACTGCCAATGTTTGTCTATGTAGATTGCATGGCTGTGTGCTTGATTTTATACACCTGTCAGCAACAGGTGTGGCTGAAATAGCTGAATCCACTCATTTGAAGAGGTGTCCACATACTTTTGTATATATAGTGTATGGCTATGGAACAGGCAGGGGCAAATAGTGAGGCTGAGGGAGACGGAGCCAGGGAGGAGAGGAATAGGGTCTGGGAGACAAAGAACCAGAAAGCCAGGGAGGCAGAGCTCCAGATCCAGACCTGTGCAGCCCAAAGCCAGGAAGAGGTTAAGGAGAACACACCCTGGCTCTGGTTCCGCTGCCAAGTACTAACTGTTTCATGTACAGGCCAGAACAGTGAACGTACACGTGGGACACAAAATGCCAGCTTTTGATAAGGTAAGTTGAAACCAGAATTAAGCTTTTTCTACTGTGATGAGAAGAAAGCCAGCTTACCATACCACTAGAGTTGTGCTGTAGAACATCATGCTGGGTGGAAACACTTTGATAAGTTGTAAGAAGTTGGCAGCAACTCCACCAGTCAACTCCCAGTTCCCAATGACACAAACACACAACACTCAATTCCAAACACAGAGGCTGAATAAAAGGGTGGCAAAAATCATTTTGATTGCTGAAATCAATATCTTCAACAGTCTGTGCCTTTCTCTACAACTATAATTGGATTCTACAATGCACAATCAAACTAAACAAACAGATTTTGATGGGGATTTTTGAATTATGTTACTCAGAATGAAGCATGGATTTTAAGAGAGAAGACGATTGAACCCAATAAAGTGTGTGATGGATAGCAGTTCTGAGAAGGTAAACTACATCACTGGCAGTGAGGACTCTGGACAACATACAACACAGAGCATTATTGCGTCTTCACAGGTAATGTAGGCCTTTGTTATTTCCCAGCACCACCTACTGTCCACACGGAGGATAGCAACTCCTTCCCAACTACAAAGCAGCAGTGTTAACCAGAACTAACCACAACATTGAGATCCATTGTTAGTAAACGCATACTTATGATGGGCATCACACGCTATTCACAAAAACAAAGTTCTCAGCACAATGAAACAGGTACAATTGATTGCTGGTCATCAGCCTCAACTGGCTGGGTGAGGGCTCCGTACAGTAACAAGAAGAGGGAGTTGAAACAAAAGGGCAAAGATAGAGGTTGAATAACCAGGACAGAGTTAGGAAGACTACAGTCTCATAAACTGTCACATCTGTGAGCTGTCTGTGCATCTTTAGCAAGCTGGTGTGAATCCAAGTCGTCATCATTGTTTTACCAGACAGGACCACGGAGCAGAGGGCAGTGCACATTAGCTTTCACATGCAGCATTTAATAGAATTGTTGCTGTAGCGCTGACAAAATAATAATTCATTTCAAACCAAGAAAAATAGCCGAGCAATTAGTCTGTCAAGGTCAATAACATGGCAAGCAAATAGCAACAATACAAAGTCTTAATACATATGGTTAATCAATATATGAGTCTAGAATGCATGCATTTTCATTTTCTGAGTCAGAATCTGATGGTCATCACAATCAGACAACTCAAAGAACTGAAGCAAAATTAAATGTCCATGCACAATCACTGCAATACAGTAGATGCATGCTATAGTAAACTAATATCAGTAGCATAAAAAGCATTTTACAAACTGAAACAATTAAAGCTATTGACTATAGCTAACACGCATTGTGAACTTCCATGCGAACACTATAACAACTACATTGGTTCTTTAGGAATCACAAATGGAGATATAACGAGGAAGGATCACATGCGATGCAGGAGGATCCACGCCAGGTTAAGGCATGATGATGCTGATGAGTTAGTGGCAGTTAATACTGTGAATGGAGCAATACGAGAGGGAGAGCCACACAAGACCATGCGGTAAGGAAAGAGAGAGAGATGAAGGGAGGAAGGCAGAGAGAGAGAGACAGTACCTACCCAGAAAGAACTTCTTAGGGACTTTGATCTCCTCGTCCTTACTGTCTGTTGCTACAGACACAAAATAAGAAGAGGGAACAGAGAAAGAGAGCTTGGTTTCTCTTGTGCTACAGACCAGAACTGACCCACAGTTTGAAGTCAAGAGAAGTTTATTTTTGACACAAGTTTAGTGACTTCAAATGGACAACCCAATAACTACCCTGTGGGAATTAACATAGTTGAAACCTCAACATTTGGATCTGACTGAGTTGAAACCTCAACGTTTGTTTTAAGTTAGAGTTGAAACATCAACGTTTGGGTCGGACTGAGTTGAAACCTAAGCTGTTGGCCGGAGTAGGGACCTCAACGTTTGGCCAGAGTTGAAACTTCCAACGTTTGTTTGGCGTCAGACAGAGTTGAAATCTCAACGTTTGACTAATCATAAACAGCCTGTTTTCTCAAATCATCTGACCCGCCTACCCTGATCCTGTCAATTTGATTGGCTACCAAACTCTGAATTGAGGCCACATGATGGCAGCACTGAGCATTCAACGTTCTAGTATTCCGTTGGCAAGGAAACTGGTGTAGGTCAGTCAGTCAATCAACAGGCTGAGGAAGGGAGTTATGAACCAGAATCAGCCGCCAGCCCACTCTAGTTCCGTAAACAGATTATTAACATCCTGTTATGACTGCAATGGGAATATTTAGGATGAATAAAGTTAATGTTTAACATGCTACATGTTTCACTTTCTTTAATACACATGATTCTGCCAGTGTTCTGTTTGTGCAAGGTGTGGGTTGAATTGGAGATTAATAATCTCTTTGAAAAGAGAGACCTGGCCAAAATAGCAGCACACAAAGTTGCAGACACATTGACAACATAAAACACAAAGCACTAGAGTTTATATACATACATTTACACAATGAACAGCAAGATGTTTTGGGAAAGTGTGGTGCAACTAGGGGTCAAAACATTTGACAGCCCCCTACTTAAATTTTCCATCAGTGTGAATATTGTGGATTGTTCTCATATCTGTTGATAGTGTTTGACGCCAGACTGGAGGTGCAAGGGCCGAGGACACCCTGATTATCACTGTATTCTGTGACACTGTGTGATTATGTAGGCACTAACAAAGTCACTGGCTTTATGTTTTCTACAAGCCTCTCGGGCTGGTGTTTACAGAACATGTGGTCAGTGCTGTCTGATTAGTATATTAAGGGCTGTTAGCCATTCTCTCTGCTCCTGTGTGGGATATTGTTCTCCTTTTTGCAAACTCTTTTATTCACATGGAAATGACAAAGACAAACTAGAGTTGTACAGTACAAGGCCACATTCAGTAGGCAAATGTCAAATGTTGCAGATATAAATGTTTGATTTATTTAATGTTTATTTAACTAGGCAAGTAAGTTAATAACAAATTCTTATTTATATTGACAGCCTACCCCGGCCAAACCCGGACGACGCTGGGACAATTTAGCTCCACCCTATGGCTCACCCAATCACGGCTGGTTGTGATACAGCCTGGAATCAAACCAGGGTCTGTAGTGGCGCCTCTAACACTGAGATGCAGTGCCTTAGACCGCTGAGCCACTCAGAAGCTCAGAAATGTCATGAAGAGCCAACATGATTCATTATCCTACATGTCAGAGAGGCATGTTTGATCTACATAACACATTTCTAACTGACCGTTCCACAACATCATGCCCTGCTGAATGCACCCCAACAGGATCTGAATGCACCCCATAGCACTGGGTTGGTTTAGATTGTCATTCAATGATTTGGAGATTTGTGCAGCACCTTGAGGTTAGCTGGGTGTGTATCTCTGTGAGTGGGTGTGCAGTCAGATTTGAGTTGTGTGTTTAAGCTGTAAAATATATTACGAACATGAAGGAGTTCCTTTGAGAGGAAGGACAATTGGTTAACTAAGGAATGTGTAACACACACACACACACACACACACTCTCCAGAGGTTGGTGATACAACCAAGCACTATCAGTAGTTCACACCATCGTGTGAACAGAGGTTATAAACTGATTATAAAGCTATAAAGAGTAGGGACAGGCCAGGGAGGAGGATACCGACCTGTGAATGAACGTCGCTTAGTCTGGAGTTCGGTGGCCACGCGGACGTTGGTACACAGGTCGAGCATGATCAACATGGTGGCGATCATGACAATGCTCTGCCACAGGAGTGGCGTCTCAAAGTAACGCCCAAACCTGGAAAGAGGAGACAGGAAGTAGTCAGGGCACAGGCTCCAGGGTGGCAATACTATTCTGCATGGAGACAATAGGCTTCTGTTGGAACCAAAGAAAAACTCTGCTATCCAAACCAATACAAGGATTCCCGTGAGAGGCAGTATCATTTATAAACACTGTAAAATCTGAAGGGCCAAACAGTTGAAGTCTGTCTGTTCTTCAAATGCACTTAGGCTACAGCCTTCACATGCATCAATGCACATTTCAATAACATGAAAGTGCAAGTTTACTGCACCTATGGCAAAACTTACCTGAACAGTATACGCAGAATATTGGCCACCAGTAGGACGAGGCAGACATAGGTGGAAAATCCCTCTGCGTTCTGTGTCCGTCTGATGTCCCTGTACTGGGGGATGTAAGGCACCACTCCACCAAACACCATAGCCCCCGCAGCGATCCATGTCACCAGTTGGTTCAGGACATACATGAGCTGCTCAAACATCTCATCTTCCATGTTCTCTCTCTGTTATCTAGTCTACTAGGTCACAGCAAATCATGGGAAGTGCCAAAGGTGCTGCGCAAAGTTCTAGTGAGCTGCACTTGCCTTTCAATAATGTGGTGTAGACTAGTCAGAGAATGTGAATTGACCAGTGCCTTCGTATGCTTATTGACAGTCAACTTTTGGATCAATAACCAATGAAAGGGACAGAATTATATGTTCCTGCCATAGAAAAAAAGTTCCTTCTTTCAAACCGGATGTAAAGCAGAAATAACTATGTCCATCAATGATGTTCTATTGAACAGTTTACAGTAGACTCCAGAGGTTCTACCTTAGCAGAAATCCCGAGTAGCGGCGCTACTGTTTCATACTATTGTAACTATATGAGATGTACAATGTAACAAGTTGAATGTTAGGCTACAATTGAGAACATCAACAGTCGGCCAGAGAAATCTAGCTTGTCAGTCGACCAATCAAATGAATGCAATATTATTCAATAACAGTTTCAATTGACTGGACTTTTCGCGATTTGTAAAGAAAACTAAAATAGTCAACCCTCGATATTTGCTTTCCAGTTGTCCCCAGTCTAATCGAAGCGACTCAAATCCCCAGTCTTCCGGGTGGGTTTGTAGTTACAACTGGACAGCAGCATGAATCTGTGCATCACATGATTGTCATTTACAAAACAAATCCCGTTTGTCTGGAAAATATAATTCCAGCAAAAATCGAAAGAGTGTGAATTTATCGGAAAGTGCAAAAACCACTGCGCCCAATGCTCTCTCACCGCCACACAAACAGAAAACTAGAGCAGCACTTCCTTCTACGTCAAAATCGTCCCTCCCTGCTTTGGTAACATCTGAGTTTGGCTGCATGGTCCTAGACAGAATCACGTTTAAAGGGGGCTCAACCATTTATGTATATCCTATTGTACTTGTCCTATTTTGAGACATTGAACATAGGCCTATATATATGTGTTTTTGTATTTTTATTTTCTTCCATCATTATCATGATGAACAGTTGACATTCTGAGAATAAGGGATGATTGCAGTGAGTCCGGATTACGACATTTTGCCGAGGTTACATAATCGTGATGACTGTAATCTGTTTGTCACAAAACAACGTTCTAAATGGATGGTCTCTTACGTAAAGAAATGGCATGGAGAGTCCCAAAGGATCTGAAATACCCATTGAGCTCAGTTCAACACAGAAAGGTGCATCATGGGTTAACTGGGTGTCATGAGGGAAACGCCTACAGCTCAAAGCTAGAACATCTCGGGAAAAGTCAGAAAATTCAGCAACAGAAACTAATTGATGTTTTAAACGATACAAACAGTAGCAAGCATGTCGTGAAACAGTAAGTTCAGCCTACGGTTTTGTAGTCCATTCTCATAAAACTTAGTTTCAGTTTGACAATCATTATGTGCTATTTAACTACGCCTATTAGGACTACACAATGTCTTATTAAAGTTGCTGAATTATACATGTCTTTCGTCTAAAAATATCGGATTGATCTGATTGTTAGCCTACTTAAGGATTTATGAAAAATGTACACACTATAGTTTTTATGGAGGCTACACACACCCTTTAGTAAAGTTCTCCGAAAGTATTGTTTCACACCCACTTGTGCATTTCAGTTGAAACTGTTGCCAAGAACGACCCGCAGCGACAGGGACGCACAACTTCAAAGGCAAATCCCATTGATTTTGAAACGACAGTTAAATCAGGATGACGGAATCCAACTCAAAAGCCGCAAAAGAATTAACAGAAATTGTACGTTTATTTTCTGTATAGCGTTTTTCTTACGCCGATGGTAACGTTGGTATCTGAGAAATAATCCTTTGTGTTGTGTCTCCCACAGATGGAAGCGACTATGCAGAATCTTCACAGTAAATTTCAATGCATGTCTGACCAGATTGTTTCAAAAAATATCCTTTATCACACCCTACTACTAGCAACCGTCTTATTGAATGACTAGCTGCTATTGAAGAACGGCATTTAATAGCTACCAGGTGAGATTATAGTAAACAGAAATCATACATATTCAAGCAAGACCGAATCTCAAAATTGCAGCTATTTTTTTTAAATCAGATTTAAAAAAAGGCTTTATATGAAAATCCTAATCTAGTGGATTTGAGAATAAAATATGAATTTAATTTATTTTCTCTATAAAGAAATGTTTCATGTACAACCTAGACACAGTGTATAATAATAACTACATATATTGCAAGACTGCCCTTAACCAACCCACTGGATGACATGGGGACTCGAATTGATGACCTGGAGAAGAATGTTGCTGACCTCATGACCCAGGCTGGTATGGATGAGCAGCAGACTTCTAAGTGACCAAGCCATCGGATTAACACATATCAGATCAGCTAACTTCACTTGATTTCTGAGGTTCCACTAAAGACAGATGTGGCATGACAAAATCCACACATAGGTGGGTTATTACGGATCTATTGTTATGTAACAGCCTATTGCATTTGCTTTCTCATTTAACGGGATGTAATCTGTGGGGGATTTTACCATGTAAACACAATACATCGTTTTTTCTATAATACAACAAAATGTTTATTCAACTGTTCATAAACAATACGATGGGGTTGAATAATTCCAAGTCTTTCCTCTATCTTCCTGTCATCACAGCACTACCCATAGCATTTCAGGAGAAACAAGTCACATATACGTACAGATTAAACATATGGGCCAATTTTCCAGACCCAGATTAAGCCTAGTCCTACACTAAAAACACACTTTCAATGGAGATTCCTTATTGAGAAAGAAGCTAGTCCTCCACTTAATAATCAATCTGGGTCCAAGAATACAGGCTGTGAAGTGATAACTAAATGGCAATATAAAATATAACATAACATTTAAATCAAAGAGACCAAATTATGGTTTTTATAACTGCTGTTGAAAAAAGATAACTTGGCTATAACATAAAATAGAGCAGGCCACCTCGATCTGAGCCTTTTTGATGTCCAGCTGTCTAGAAAGTCTCATAATGAAAGGACATATTTGCTCCCATTGGGCTTCACAAGGGAAGAACCAATCAGTATCTGTATTTTGTGGAGTAGTCCTTAGGAGATACGACCAGACCTCGTCCTTTTCTCGCCCCTCGGTAAACGGTCTCAACAATGTCAATCATCTCCTGCTTGTCCTCCATGGTCCAGTTGATCTTGTTGTTGTTACCAGTCCCCAGATCTATCATTATGTGCTTGTTCCTGGAAGAGTACAGAAGGAATATTTCAGTTTTCACAAAAAGAGGGCAGCAAAGATGGGAGCAGGCTGTCCACTGAAGCAGCTTGGAGCTGTTGTATTAAAGACATGATCAGGAACCTGGGCGACTAGTATTTTTTAAACCTCCCGATTTGGGCTGGATGTGTCAATGTGTAGCTCATACATGCATTAGATTTTTACATTTTAGTCATTTAGCAGACACTCTCATCCAGAGCGACTTACAGTAGTGAGTGGATACGTTTTTGTACTTTTTCCATACTGTATAACCTAGGAGCAGAATTCCTGTTTTTACCTCAATTAGCTACGGAATCCCTAGTTTGAAAGCAACGTTGTGCTGCGCCATTTCCCCTACATTTTACCCCACGTGGGTCTGCCCCCTAGCAATTTGAGTTCTAGCCAATGAGCTTCAGTCCCTCGTCATTTGAGTGACAGCTAGCAAGATGCACACAGCAGAGCAATGACAGTGCACATACGCGACGTACTAATGGAACAAGGAAATCCCAGCCAGCCAAACCCTCCTCCCTAACCCGGACGACGCTGGGCCAATTGGCGCCGTCTCATTGGTCTCCCGGTCACGGCCAGCAGGGTCTGTGTTTACTAAACCCATTTTTGGAACCTGGTAAATGTTCGCATCAAAACTAGAGATTGGTTTGAAATGGAGGTGCAACGTGATGACAACGTGAAACTCACCTGAAGAAGAACATGACGGTGCACGGATCATACAACTCGTACATCTTGTTGAAGTCCGGCACCGCTGTGATGTCCACCAAATAGATGACTGCGAAGTTTTTCACCTGTAGGGAAGGATAGTGATGTTTCTACAGTAAAAATAGCAACGTTCAATTAAATGTCTTCACAAATGTGAAATCCAAACATCAACAATGGTACAGTAAAATACACATTACCTTTTCAGCTACGCTGTACAACACCTCGTCCATTTTCATACATGTCGGGTCCCAATCGTGGCCAAACCTAATAACCAGGACTCTGTCCTCCTCGGATAGAATGGCTTGGTCGACCTGCCAGCCGTTGTGGAGATGGGGTAGCATGTAGGACATCTTGATGCTGCAGTGTTAACACGT
This sequence comes from Salmo salar, assembly GCF_965601325.2. Classification (NCBI taxonomy): domain Eukaryota; kingdom Metazoa; phylum Chordata; class Actinopteri; order Salmoniformes; family Salmonidae; genus Salmo; species Salmo salar. The sequence continues at coordinate 77,853,241 of NC_138304.1, read as the reverse complement.
ATCCTGGGAGAGTAATGTTGGGAAGTAGCACGTTTGCCTAGCTAGCTAACGTTATAGCGAAATACTTTATCTGGGCTGGATCTTGTCAAAAATGTTTACTAACGTAAGCTACATATACTGTGTACAACGTTGTTCTCAACAAAGAGTAACAAATGCCGCTAACAGAATACCACTTTCTTTACGATATTGATAATTGGAAGCCTCGCTAGCTAGAAACATGGCTTAACTAGCTAGCAAACGTTAACTAGCATGCCTGGCTTGGGATTTGCTAGAAAGTCAGTTACATTTTTTATTTAACTAGGCAAGTCAGTAAATAACACATTCTTATTTACAATGACGGCTTAAGCCGGCCAAACCCGGACGACGCTGGGCCAATAGTGCGCCGCCTATGGGACTCCCAATCACAGCCGGTTGTGATACATCCTGGATGAATGGACTCATATATATATATATATATATATATATATATATATATGTGTGCAAACACCATGCTCTCTCTCTCTATATATATATATATATATATATATATATATATGTTTTAAACGCTTACCGTACGAAATTATATTAAGCGCCAAAGCCTTAACTAAACCAAACTGTTAGTAGCTACAGTCTGAATAGACCCAAGCTATCTTTGATCCATTGTGTGTGAAAAGATGAACGAAAAAAAAAAAACACTTCTGTTGTTTACGCTTGTGCATTACATCACTAAAAAGCGACAAAACGAACAGACGGTGCATAACATACCGCTAGCTGGCTAAACAGATACAAATAAGTATGCATCAGTCTTTTTTTTAAACTTTTTTTTTTTTTTTACAATAGCGCACTTTGGTTAGAGACCACCTAACTCACAGATAATTCTCTTAAATATAAGTTACAGCAGTGAATATTCATAAGAAATAAAAAAGTATTCTGCACAATTCAGCAACAACGCATTAGTAGGCTCAAACCAAGTCTAAATAAATGTTTTGCTTCGCAAGGACTGAACCCAAATAAAACCCAACAGGTATAGTACATACGAAAACTGACACTCAAGTGACACAGGAAGAAGTAGAAAAAAGAACAGAAATAAACAAATTCATAGAGAGAAATTAGCATATTAAAATAAAGTTAAAAACACCAGGGGAGGTTGTTTTTTCCCCAAAAATAATATTTTACAAAGAGACTCGACAAAAACAAATTAAGAAACAAAACGCAACATAACAAGGGTGAGGAAAGCAAAGGTGAATGTTAGTATTTCTTCAGGATATGTACCTTTTCTAGTTTAGTCATATTTATCTTTGCCTGTCAAAACGTTATTAAATTATTGCATCTGAGCTCCTAGTGTGCGGCTCTCCTTTTTCAATTATTTATTTTAGCTACCTTAGAAGTGTTTACTTTGGAGCCTGACTAACATCTATTGAGTAGCAGTGTCCCATACATTGAATGCCCAAATAAATTGGAGGCATCTACAAATCAAGTGCTGAAGCCACATTATCCAAAAGAAAGGCTACATCTAATCGTTTTTCCTAAAATTAAATGTTAATGATTCACATTATTCGATTCACCACGATTGAACTGGATCCCAACTAATATAATAGCGAAGTGAATCATTCGTTAAAACAAGAATCGTTTAACTTTTTTGAAGGATTCATGATTCATTTAATGAAATTTGTATGCGTTATTCGCAAGTATCGGTGGAACGTTTTTTGGGACATGACGAAAACATTAATACATGCTATCAATCGCTAAACAAACTAGAGGGTACAATATATGTTTTGAATTGGCTACCTAGTTAGTCTATTCTCTATCATATTGTATAAACTAGGCTTACCTGCTACTGCAATGTCCGACTGTCTCTCTCTCCTTGAGCAACGGTCCACTCGTCTCGCACACACGCAGGTGATGCTTGCAAACACTTTAAGTGTCATACCGATCCTGGATGATATGCTGATTATTTGATAAAAATAAATAACTGTCTCAACAGAAATTAGCATTGGAAAAGGCACAATGCTCGCTCACCATTTAACATTCTTAGTTTTATTAAGCAAGTTTAAAAACGTTTATTTTTTACATTTTAGTCATTTAGCAGACGCTCTTATCCAGAGCGACTAACAGTAGCGAGTGTACTTTTTGTACTGACCCCTCGTGGGAATCGAACCCACAACCCTGGCATTGCACACACCATGCTGGCGTTGCAAACACCATGCTCTACCAACTGAGCCACAGGGAAGGCAATTGACGTTTCGGCCTTCAGAATAATCATAGCGGGAATGGATTTGGGGAAGACAATTAGGGAGAAAACTCTTCAACTGGTGGTACTGAGAGACGGCGTGGTAGACCATACACGTTGGTACTCAGGGTGTGGGGTACTATGGTAAATGTCTCCACCTAGTGATGAAATACAGAATTAGAACCAGTAAAAAGCAATTGGAAAACTGGGAATGATTTTTTCAACTAGAGTAGGTGTAATTGATATACAACCATTACTATATAATATATGTTGGGTATTGAAAAAATAAACAGTGCTATGCAAAACTAGAGATAGCAACAAATATAAAAAGATTAGGCAAATAGTTTAGTTAGTGCACTAGTAAGCTCCCTCCGTGTGTGGCACTGGACCAACAAACGGATGGGGCCCTTCACAAAAGCATACTATAGTCCTTCTCTAGGTTAAAACCTCTGGGAACTAAAATATCTAAGGAATGGATCCAGAACGTCTCTCTGGGCCTTTGTCAACATCGCCACAGTGTTTGTTTTTGCTGAATTGTTAAATTCCAAAATAAAATAACTCACAAAGCAAGTGTCCTGCTCTTTGAAATGGAGGGCCACTGGGCTGTTGGGGTCAGCACATCGAATGGCCGACACTTCGATTGCTCGCACGGGCAACGAATCACATAGATCACATTGCGAGAATTGAAATTGATGGTACTTTTGATTTTTATGTCTCGACCCAATCTGGGGTCCGAGAAACTTTTATACGTTTGGTGTACTGGTATTGCGTACAATTGCCACATGTAGTTGCCAGGGGGAATAACGAGGAGGCTGGTATTGTTTGCGCTTTGGCTGACGTCGGATCGGCCAACTTTGTCTTTAATGTTTTTAGCTCTATGGTAAGCGGCCGCAGGAGGTTGTTGAAATGAATTACCTAGAGCTGAATTTGAGCGTAAAATATGCCAATGTTTTGTGATGCCTAGTAGTTCTGGACTTTATAGAGTGTAGGTAGTGACCAGTTGGATGGAATGTCTATCTCTTGGGCTTGTGGGCTTACTCAGTAGTTGTGCTCTAGGAACATCAGTTCTGAGTGTGGAGGAAATTGTTTCTGTCAGTGTTCTTTCTGAATAGATCAGATGAGAGGAAGGTACCCGTTTTGGTGATGCATACATCCAGGAAGTCTAGTCCTCCCTCATCAAGTTCCATAGTGAAGCACAGGTGTCCTTTAATGGAATTATTCTGAAGAAGACTGAATCTTTTAAACTGGCTTAATAAAACGACACATTTTTAAGAGAGAGTTGCGCCTTTTCCTTTCCAATGACTTCTAACATTTTTAGGTTGCACCTCGACACTATGATTGAGCACCCTCCATTACTTTTCCAAGTCTGGAAAATAAAGATTTTCATGAGCGTATGAACCCTGTAAATACTATTAATGTAACATTTCATTTAGAGCTTAATTGAGGAGTGCAACAATTAGGGCTGGCACAATTACCGTATAACTGTGTAACCAACTTATGAATAAAGACCGTCAATATAATCAAATCATTGTAACCGTAAAAACATTTTTTTTTTTTTTGTGGAACTAACAGCTGATTTAAGACGGGACAGCAGGGCAGTCGTGTGGCAATTCGACTGGTAAACTCTTGGGTACCCTCGCAATGGCTACTTGGTTTTGTGACGCAATAATTTCTATTGTAGTGTAGAATGTTCATTTAAATTATGTTAACTGATGTGCCTCATGGAATGGAATGTATTTTTTGTAATTGTAGAAAAGGCCCATGGAGTTGGTGGAATAATCCTTTAATTCATTGCCACTTACTCAGCTGGGCCAGTGGGGCTTTTATTAGGTGAGGTGGAAATGTCCGACAGATCTCAACTCCATAAAAGGAGGAAATCGCCATCGCCTGATCGCGCTGCTTTCTCTTCCTTAACTCCGTCTAATCCAGAAGTTCGGTGCGTCCATGAATCCACCGAATCTGTTACCTTTCATCTGAACTATCTGTTGCGATGGGGAGAGTAGGCCATCAGTTATTGTTTAGAGTTATTACCGGGAGTGCGGCTTGGAGCGCACGCTTCAAACATATTGTGTAATGTGAATGGTCAATGATCAGGCCCTACGGATCATAATAGGCCAATTATGCAATTGATATGGTTAATATGTAATGAAATTACATGTACACATGAAGACACTTGAAAGGGTGAAATAAGGAAGTCATTGTTTGTTGAACTGATCGACTCTGATATCCAACTAATGGCGATTATAGATTGAATAACGATCATTGTTTGTATTATTCTTTCATGATTTATGATAAATAGTTAAGAGCCTAAATTACTCACGGATGATTCCTATTGACTTCTTCATGAACTGGATTGTTGAATTCCCTAAATTCTAAGTTAATAATGAATGATTATGATTTGATCTTTGTGATTATGAATTTGATTGGATACATGTTATTCTGTTTCCTTTGTTATGCAGCACAGACTACTCAGTAAATATACCACTTTATGGTTAAAGGAATTCCTGCCTCAGTCTCATCCATTCCTCTGTCACCTGACCCGTGACCACCTGTTCACCCTCACTGTCAGTCATCGTACCTGTCCAGCTTCCCACACAGATTCCACTAATCTTTCAATGGTCCTTCGAGCCGGATGATGACGGAACCAAAGACGGGTGAAAAGGAAATGAAGGGGGAGAAGGAGGAATTGTCTCCACTGGAAGGAAGGAGAAAGGAAGAGAGCGCAGCTGAGGGAAAGGTCTTGGAACAAAGAAAAGATCCAGGAGCTAAGCCTAAAGTAACAAAGGCTTCATCCTCAACCACCAGCAGCACCAGGAGAATGTTAAGGATTATGTGGTCGAGTTTCCCACATCAAAGGGCAAGCCCACCAGAGCTCAAAGTGGTGATGGATCAACTGTACGTTTCAGCCATCAACCATCCCCTCTGAGCCAAGGACCAGAAACGGCTTTGGGACGGGAAAGTGGTCTACAGGAAGAACCTATGGAGGAGGTAACTCCCACCGCACAGGGCGACCAGCTTCCTGAGGCAGGCTTCGCTTACCCCTTAACTGAAGGGAAATCTTCGAGGCACTCTAGATGGAGTGAGAGTTCGACCAGTGGATACCCCTTTGGAAGTGGCCATGGCAGCCGCCATTCACTTGCCCTCAGCGATTCACAGACCGCTGTCCTACAAGAGGATGAAACTATTAGCGTTGGCGGAAATTGCACATCAGATTGAGGAGGAACGACAGGCTCACGAACGATGTCACCTATTGGATGTGCAGGTCCGTAGAGCTCTACAGGAGAGGGAATTCTTTGCCAAGGACCTGGCACAGCAGCGACAGCACCGTCAAGTAAGAAGGGAATTGGAGGAGGCACGGATGGTCTCATCCTTCCTGGAGAGGAACGAACAGGGAGTTGACCTGACCAACCCTCCAGATGGACCTGACCCGTCTGCCTTTCTTTCCCAATCTGCCCCTCTGGTACAGCATGCCACACAGTCCCCGGAGGCTCCGAGGTCAACAGCCAACACGGAGCCTGGGGGACAGGCCACTCCGCCAATGCCCTCTATGCCAGTGACAGAAGTTAGCATTCCTCCATCTAGACAAAGCATCACTCCTTCACCTTTCCGCCAATTACCAACCACGGCAAATCGTTCCTCTCGTCCAGGGCCTGGGCCAGGAACAGCAGGTGGGAGGGCTCTCACCCAATTCCGGCTGCCACCAATGGAGGGTCTGGGACGAGAGGGGACAGGCCCAATGAGGCCACAGTGGGCTCATCAGAAGTCCCGGGTTTATCCTTCACGCAACCAGAAGAGGGAGCCAACATTATGAAACTGCTAGTAGCCTCAGCCTATGTAATTCCCAGACCCAAACTGCCATACTTTGAGAGTGGAAAGGAGAGTGAATTTGTCCTTTTGGAAATGGCATTGGAGAGCCTACTGGGTATTCACCATCATCTATCAGAACGCCACAAGTACCAAGTACTAATGGATCACTTGCGGTTTCCCAGTGCATACAAGCTGGCCCAATCCTTTATGCACTCCACAACACCATACACTGCCGCTCTCCAGGCCCTGAAACGAGATATGGTGAGCCACGCCAGCTAGTCCTGAATAAACTAAACAACATCCTGAACACGTCTCCAATTAAAATGGGAGACCATGCTGCCTTCCAAGAGTTCTCCCTGCCTGTCCAATCCCTGACCTCGATGCTCCAATCCGTTGAAGGAGAAGACGGGAACGAGCTGAAATGTGGCTTCCACGTGGACAGGCTTCTTAGCAAGCTTCCAGCATCGCTCAGACAGTTTCATTGAACATTGTTTGAACACAGGCATCCTGAAAGAGGGCTCGAGAAGCACCTATGCTCTCAGAGACCTGGCCGCATGGTTGCAGGTGAAGGCGAGGGCGAAGAGCATCGCTCACCAGGCCACAATTTCAGACATAGCCTACGGGGGAAGGAAGGAGTTTGAACGCCAGGAGGGACAGAAAAGGCCAAATCCCACTACTATGTACTTAAATAGTGAAGCCGGGGAGGAACTCGGGAAGAAGACCCCTCAAGAGCAAGAACATCAAATTCCAGCCTTACTGCCCATATTGCAATAGTAAGGGGCACTTCCTTGGCTCATGCCCCAGGGTAAAAAAGCTCACTCAACCTCAAATGAAGGCATGGATCACTTCAGGCGAGCGACGCTACAAGTGTGCCCGTAGCCATAAGGCGGAGACCTGCACATTGAGGAAACCCTGCAATCGCTGTACGGAAATCCATCTCACAGTGTTGCATGATGTAATTCCCCAAGCACAGAAAGAGCAGAGTATGCTCATGGTAGGAGCTGCAAAGGAGCTCTACCTTGACCAGCAGAACCGGTCTCCAAGGGTCATGTTGAAGGGGGTCAAGGTCACTCTGCAAAGTGAAGGGAGAAGTATTGATACATTCACCATTCTAGATGATGGGTCTGAACGAACAATCATTCTCCCGGCGGCCACCCGTCAGCTTAACCTGGAGGGGACCCCCGAGACCCTTAATCTCAGAACGGTGCGACATGATGTTATCCAAATGAAAGGCTCTGCTGTGACCTTCAGCATTTCACCTTCAGGAAACAGGGACGTGGCTTATACCATCACCAATGCCTTCACGGCAGATTGCCTGAATCTCGCAGAGCACTCCTGCCCGGTAAGTGCTCTACAGAAACAATATCCTCATCTCCGAGGATTACCTCTTCCTAGCCTGGCCAGAGTAGCGCCACTTATCCTGATTGGGTCGGACCACCTACATCTCGTCACCCCGACTGAGCCTATACGAGCTGGACCAGAAGGCGGGCCCGTTGCTGCCCATACATCCTTGGGTTGGGCTGTGCAAGGTCCAGCCCATTTACTTCTCTCCACCTAAGCTGTACAGTCACAGCAAGTCCTCTTCACCCGAAGCAATCTAGCTCCATACCCCTGTCCAGCCACTGACCTCCTTCGGAATGTTGAGATGCTCTGGAAGATGGACACCATCTCCAACCGGAAGCTACAGGAGGTCACCCGCTCTAAACAAGACTCCTATGCATTATACCTCCTGGAGAAGCGCACCACGACCACTGAAATGGATGGCGTTCAGAGGTACGCGACCCCACTGCTACGGGTGCCCAACCATCCTCTGGCAACCACGACATGGGCTGTACTCCCACTATTGCTGGAACGGAGCGACGCCTGGTGAAGAATCCTGAGCTTGCTGAAGTTCATAACCGAGAGATTCATAACCTTGTGAAGGCAGGCTATGTCACCAAAGTGACAGCTCATGAAGAGGGAAACGCACTCAGCGAATCCTGGTATCTCCCTCACCATGTTATCCAGCAACACAGTGGGAAGTACAGACTTGTCTTCAACTGTTCATTCCAAGCAGCTGGTCAAAGCCTGAATGACTGTCTACTCCCCGGACCAAATTTAGGTCCTTCCTTGCTCGGTGTCCTTCTCCGGTTCCATCAGCACTCTACAGCCATCAGTGGAGATATTAAAGCCATGTTTCATCAGATTCGTCTGCTGCCTTCCGACACCACACTGCTCCGATTCATATGGCGAGATATGGAACGAGACGCAGAGCCCACAATCTATGAATGTTAAGTACTCCCATTTGGCACCACCTGCAGTCCTTGCTGTGCCATATACGCTCTGCAGAGACACGCACGGGAGCACCCAGACAGTGACCCAGAAGTATGGGATTCAGTAGAAAATGCCTTCTGTGGATAACTGCTTACAGAGAGTCCCATCCACGGCTGAAGCGAAAGCACTCCTTGATAAAGTATGGAATCTCCTGTCCAAAGGAGGATTTGAGGTCCGACAGTGTGCGAGTAACAGAGCGGAGGTTATCCAGCACCTCCCGCCACAAGCCAGGTCCAGTAGCAGTGAACTACGGCTATCACAGTCTGGTGCTAACCCACAAGAGCCCACTCTAGGACTGAGATGGAGCTGCATACCGGATACCCTGGTGTACAAGCACCGCTCCGCCCTGAGTACCGAACCCCCCACTCTGCGCACCATCTATCGGACCCTGGCCAGTCAATACGATCCCCTTGGGTATATTCTGCCATACACAACCCGGGCCAAAGTCTTAGTCCAGGACCTGTGGCAGACCAAGAGGGACTGTGATGAACCGATCCACCCGGCTGACCTAGTGGAACGATGGATCTGTTGGGAAACAGAGTTATCGGAGCTTTCTATGCGTCCATGAACCAACTAAAGCTCATGAGTTAAGGAAGTCCGCCCAATGCTACAGCATCTCTACGGAACCAACAACAGCTCTCCCTGACCTGACACAATTCCAAACCCTGCCGGATCTGATCACCGCCACAAACCAGACCTCAGATGGGGTGACTTCCATACCCACCTCCCTCGCGGCAGAGACACTACTCCTCCAGCATGCACAAGCAGTTAGCTTCCCTGAGGAGCTAAAAGCTCTGAAAGCCGGTAGGGAGGTGGCTAAGGACAGCCATCTTCTCTCTCGTGCCCCAGAATATGATCAAATCCTTGGAGTGATCAGAGTCGGAGGGAGGCTGCGCCAAGCAGAAGTTTTGGATCCCGATGCTATCCACCCAATTATCCTTGACTCCAGACACCCTATTACCAGCCTCCTCATCAAGAGTTATGATGAGAGGCTTCTCCACCCAGGGCCAGAGAGAGTCTTTGGGGAGATGAGGCGGAAGTACTGGATACTTGGAAGACGAGGAGCCATAAGTAAGCACCAATACGCCTGTGTGGAATGTCAGATGGCGGGCCAGAGCCACTGTGCCCAAAATGGCAGATTTACCCCCTGCTCGCTTGCGCCTCCTCAAACCACCCTTCTGGTCAACAGGAGTCGATTGCTTTGGCCCCTTGACGATCAAGCTAGGTCGTTGAGTGGAAAAGCGCTGGGGCATTCTATTCAAGTGTTTGACAACTAGATGTGTCCACCTGGACCTACTGGAGAGTTTGGATACTGAAGCCTTCCTCATGGCCCTACGGCGGTTTATCTCCCGACGGGGGAAACCCTACGAGATCCTGGCTGACAGAGACACAAACTTCAAGGCAGGAGAAGCCAGGTTGGAGGAAGCCTTCCAAGCCATGGAACCTAGCCTCCAGGATCAGCTGATGGACCAACAAATCTCATTCAAATTTAACCCTCCAGGAGCTCCTCATTTTGGAGGAACATGGGAGCGAGAGATCAAATCTGTAAAGATGGCCTTACGAGTCGTCCTGGGGGACCAAACTGTCACTGAAACTGTCTTGCGGACCGTCCTGATAGAGGTGGAAGGGATAATGAACTCCAAACCCTTGGGATATCTCTCTGCAGACATCGCTGACCCCTATCCGGTTACATCGAATATGCTCGATGGGACGCCGAGATGCGTCACTTCCTCAAGCCATGTATGCTGATACCAACCTCATTGGCGACACAGCCAGATCTTGGATGGCCATTTCTGGGCCCGATTCATTTGGGATTACCTACCAAGTCTACAGCGCGGAGAGAAATGGCCAGCCTGGAAACTGGCCAAGTCGTAATGATGGTGGACCCTCAGCTGCCTCACTAAGATCATGCCTGGGACCGATGGTCGTGTTAGATCAGTGGAGATCCAGGTAAAGAACCGGACATATATCCGGCCATTTGCCCGACAAATTCCTCTCCCTGAGATGACAGAGGACGGGGAGCAATGAGCCTTTTTTGAGGAGTGTGGAATTTAACAAATGTCCAGGGTGGCTGTAGAAAAGGCCCATGGAGTTGGTGGAATAATCCTTTAATTCATTGCCACTTACTCTGCTGGGCCAGGAGCGCTTTAATTAGGTCAGGTGGAAATGTCCGCCAGATCTCAACTCCATAAAAGGAGGAAATCGCCATCGCCTGATCGCGCTGCTTTCTCTTCCTTAACTCCGTCTAATCCAGAAGTTCTGTATGTCCATGAATCCACCGAATCTGTTACATTTCATCTGAACTTTCATCTGAACTATCTGTTGCGATGGGGAGAGTAGCCCACAGTTGTTGTTTAGAGTTATTACCGCGGAGCGCGGCTTGGAGCGCACGCTTCAAACATATTGTGTAATGTGAATGGTCAATGATCACGGACCTACGGATCATAATAGGCCAATTATGCAATTGATATGGTTAATATGTAATGAAATTACATGTACACATGAAGACACTTGAAAGGGTGAAATAAGAAAGTCATTGTTTGTTGAACTGATCGACTCTGATATCCAACTAATGGCGATTATAGATTGAATAACCGATCATTGTTTGTATTATTCTTTCATGAGTTATGATAAATAGTTACGAGCCTAAATTACTCACAGATGATTCCTATTGACTTCATGAACTGGATTGTTGAATCCCCTAAATTATGTTAATGAATGATTATGATTTGATCTTTGTGATTATGAATTTGATTGGATACATGTTATTCGGTTTCCTTTGTTATGCAGCAGACTAACCATAAAGTGGTATATTTACTGAGTAAAGGAATTCCTGCCTCAGTCTCATCCATTCCTCTGTCACCTGACCCATGACCACCTGTTCACCCTCACTGTCAGTCATCCTACCTGTCCAGCTACCCACACAGATTCCACTAATCTTTCAGTAATGTCAGTTGAGTTGAAATAACAAATCAGATGGATACACTTCCTGCTTTTACTTCCTGCAATGTCTGCTAGTCCAACCATTATGCCATCACTAGCTACGTTTCAATGAATTTTTCCAGTGATTTGTCGACATTTTAAAAGTTAGCATAGAAAATAGATACAATTGCCTCCTGCGGTGAGTTTCCATTGAACTCTCTGGGGGCGATAAAAACAGCTGGACTCAATGACATCACAGCTAAAAATAAAAAAGTTGTCGCAAAAACCTAAGTGTCAAATAAAAATGAAGTGATTGAAGTATTTCCTTTACCCTTTTAGGCAAATTCTGCATTAATAAATTAGCGACAGCCTGTATGCCCTCCCTCCCACCTACAGTATCTGTATGCCCTCCCACCTACAGTATCTGTCATGTCTCCGGTATCCAGTGAAAGCCAGAATGGATAGAATGCAAGAATCGATTGATGGGCCCATTTGCCATAATTATCATGTGCCATCAAATCGCCACGGTGAAATCTGCACTCCTGTAGATCTGAAATAAGTGGTTGGTGAAAATTGCATCCACTCAAGCGGTGAAGCAATTCAGGCATTCTTGAACTGCAAATAAACATTTTTATTTTGAAAAAAAGTAACTTCACAAGCAGTAGGAATTTAGAATGGACATGGCGGCACCCCACCCTACGGGAGTTAAATCATTGGCTCTGATTCAATACAATTCAATTTTATTTATGCCTAAAGTAATTTTTTAAAACTTACATCTGGTTATTTAGCTCACAGTCACCCTGTTTACATAGGCTATGGATTTCGTACAGAAAGTGTTTGCAAATGCAACTGGGGCCATAACATTAAGTGCCTCGCGTACCTTCAACATTATCCAGCAATCATTTATTCTAAAAAACAGCGTTTCCATCATTTGTTACAATACGGAAAGTGCGACAGAAGAATCCACCTGTCGAACGGATGTCGATCTTTCGAAAATGCATCCTTTATCTGCTGTTTACGTAACAATTTTTGTTTTGCAACATTGCTTTGGTTGAATAAACCTGAGTCAATGGGAACCTGCCTATAGACATGAATGCGGACGGCAGTTCTATTCATTATATTTTATAGGCAGCACATGCAGTCAGGAGCGGCGGGGAGGAGAAAATGTACATCAATATATTGTTTTGTTATTCAAACGAGTATTACAGTGACCGTGGTCATTTGGCTGGCCAATTACCATCATCCAAAATACCATGACTGTCACAGGCCTAGCAACAATAGGAAGCCTATCATCTCACAGCCAAGAGGCTATATTATTGAACATACAGCTACTGTAATAACGCAGCACAATCATTTCACATTTGCCAAAACGCAAATTGCGGAAAACACTGTTCTAAAAGCAAACCTGATTCAAGCGGTTTATGACAAATGAAAATCCCTGTTATAAATTTAGAAAGAGGGGAAATATGAAGATGCAACAACTAGGATAAGGGTTGCTAATATGACTAGGATTGTGCTTTTAGTTTGGGGACAACGAAATAAAGTTAATATGAAAACCAAAATAACAGGAGAGAAATGCTGGTTTCAATGAGTAAGCCTTTATAAAATAATTCCAATGATTCTATGGTCGGATTTTTGGCATGGCTACTTTGGAGCAAGGTAAGACATGCCTCAATATCAGGTAAAACATCCAGTTTTCCAAAGGGGTGGCAGGTGATGCCCTGTCTTGAAAAGAAAAACACATTCAATGGAGATTTTTCATTGATAATTATTTTTAATAAAGGACTAGCCTTATTCTAGGAAACTGGCCTATGAAGTGATATCAAATATGAACATGACATTTATTAAATCAGAGAACTAAATGGTGGTTTTCATAACTGCTGTTGAAAAAATATGACATGGCTGTAACATTATTTTTTTTTAAAGAAAAGAAAGTCTCATAATGAAAGGACATATTTGCTCCCATTGGGCTTCACACAAAGCAATGGAAAGGGAAGAACCAATCAGTATCTGTATTTTGTGGAGTAGTCCTTAGGAGATACGACCAGACCTCGTCCTTTTCTCGCCCCTCGGTAAACGGTCTCAACAATGTCAATCATCTCCTGCTTGTCCTCCATGGTCCAGTTGATCTTGTTGTTGTTACCAGTCCCCAGATCTATCATTATGTGCTTGTTCCTGGAACAGTGCAGAGGAAAAGGAATATGTTTCACAGAGTCATGCAGGACTAAAAGAGGGGAGTGCTCAGTCAACTGAAGTAGCATGGGGCAGTTGTTGAGCATCCCTTAGCCCTGATTTAGACAACTTTATTAATCATTTCATTTATTAATAAGCCGGGTCTAAGGGCAATCCATAGCAACAGCTTGCAAGATTTTGCCCGACCCGTTGCTGTACCGGTTTAGCAGCATGTGTCCCGTGTTGGATGGTATTCATAATTGGTAGATGGTTTTGATGGAAACGTCATTGTTTGTATTGCCAAGCAGTGCCCAAGAAAGTATTAAATCCAATTGTTTGACGCTACCACCACCCACTCAAATCTAGCTGCAATATACATTGATGTTATTTTGTTGACCAGTGCGTGGCAGCACTGTGCCCATTTTGTGTGGCTACTGCATGTGAACCACAGGAAGTGCATGTCTGTTTACTTGTCTAAAGGTGAAAGCATGCCATCCGTGTGCAGTCACACATGGAACAGTGAGCCAGATATTTCACCAGATGTATAAATGTGAAGCATCTGGTTGGCATTTCCATTCACTACCAAATACGGTAATGAGAGGAAGCACTGTGACCAGCAATAGGAGAAGATGGAATGAGATGGATTTTGGCAGACATTCTGCAAATTATTTAATTGATGAAACATTTGAGCTCAAAACAGTTTTTGGTTCCCAAAACTAGAATCTGTTATAAACAGAGTGGACTACGTTTTGTAGACTTCACCAATTGTCAAAGTTGAAAAAAAAATGGTGTTGTTTAGAAGGAGTGCAAGGGCAAATTGAGTTATTGCACACGCGCACTTCAGGGTAGGTGTTCCCTACCGGAAATATGCAAATACACGTTAGAACGTGCCAATAGGATCTCGCTAGCTGGTGCTTGGCTCTGCCCCTCCCCCCTCTTCTGCCCACTATGACTCATTTGTTCCCCATTGGAAATGGCAGGCTGTGGTCTATCTTGGGTTAGTTAAAAAAAAATACTTGGCACAGTTGTGGAATGCTTCTGAAAAGAGATTGGATATAATACTTTCTTGGGCACTGCTTGACGATGCAAACAATGAGCTTCCATCAGAAATGTCTACTGATTAAAAATACCGTCCAACACAGGACACATGCTGCTAAAACAAATACAGTCATTGGCCGAATACTAATCTCACATGCTTCTCCTATGTTACGCCATAAGGCGGAACACGTTACTGTACTGTTAAACTGTACCTCCTGTATACATGACGGCAAGCATCCCTGTTTTCACAGCTAGCCTATATGGCATGAGAGCCTGTATATGCTACACCCATTTTTGTTGAACATTTGCAACAATTTAGCAAGTCAAAAATAGATTGGTTTGCAGGGCTAGGTCAGACAGGACGACAACGTGAAACTCACCTGAAGAAGAACATGACTGTGCACGGATCATACAACTCGTACATCTTGTTGAAGTCCGGCACCTCTGTGATGTCCACCAAATAGATGACTGCAAAGTTCTTCACCTGTAGGATGGGATAGTGATGTTTGTACTGTAAAAATCACAACGTTCAATGAAATGTCTCCACAAATAGGGCTGTGGCGGTCACGAAATTGTCAGCTGGTGATTGTCAAGCAAATACCTGTCGGTCTCACGGTAATTTACCATTAAATAACAAACATTTAGCATCTCCCGGTTTCCACAAGCAACTGATGCAGACCTTTGGAACATCTACAATTTAAAACGTCTAATACATCTGTGTAATATAGCCTACACCTTCACAATAAATCCATAATTTATTTTAGACAGGTCTGAGGAAACATGATATGAAGAAAATGTAGTCTATTTCAGAAGAACAGAATAGCATACTGAGTTGTCCTTATGTTAGGTCCTGATCTGGCTATGTCAAATGGCTGTGGGCTACACTAGTTCATTTAACAGACAAGATTTGCTTATAATACCGTGCCATTATTTTATAGTATGAAGAATACAACTGAACATAGCTGAATAAAATAGAAAGGATATTTTCGGCAAATGATTTGAGGGAGTGCCACAAGCAGCTATTCTGTGTTGAGCGGTTAACAAAATAGGTACTCCTATATGCTTAATTTAGTTAATGTAACTTTAGTTGTTCTACAAATTTTGGGCTATATGTTTTGATTTTTAATACATTGTAAGGCTGCATGATGCGACTAATGATTTGAAAAAAGTAACTTGAAAGGCATGAGCTCTGCTTTTTTTTGCGCAGTCTCATTCACCTCATTCACAATTTGACAAGCACTTGATAATGCCTCAAATTTCAAACGTACCCCTCACTCATGACTCTCCATCACATGATTGGGTATTTCTCACAGGCTATAAGTGATGACAGTAACAGTAACACATCAGTTACACAACTGTGCGCGTCCTTATCCAGTTCTGAAGTGCATATTGAAAATATTGGAAGAAATGTCCACATTTAGTTTGTCAGCCAACAAGATGAGTAGGTCTAACAAACAGCAAAAGCACTAGCCTATGTCAGTCTACTATCCCCCATAGTACAAATGTTGACCTATTCTGTGCGAGAAGTAAATATTCCAAACATAGTCTGGGACAGTTGTGGGATGCGATAGATCCCAAATTAATACAACCACTAGCATCAAAAAATATGTTTACGCAATGTGGCTGATGCAACAGATCAGAACGTTTAGCTTAAAATGTTCAGAAACTAATAGGCTATTTCTTCACATTATAAGCTCAGCAATGCACACACGGCAGTAGGCTATAAGCGCAAATGTTCCATTAGCGGGAAAACATCAAAAGTGACCGCAAACGTGATTATGCATGTAATGCTTTTATTATAAAGGTGCATTTCTATGGTGAAAATGATTTTCCCCAAACTTGAAACTCACACGGTGCTTATTTATGCCAGTTAGGCTCTACACCCCTTGTAAAGCAGGTTCATGTGCTTAATTTTAAGAAGTTACTTACCCACTTTAATTGTGATTACAAACCTTATCAAAACATATAGCCCTATGGGCTAGGCTACATGAGATGTGCGACCAAATCGAAAAAGTGGCCCCAAAAAAAGTCATTTTGTTGCCTTACGCTGTGCATCATTCACAAGTGATAGGCTAATACTGTCACACACCATTCTTGATTTAGTCTTGTCTTTACATATACTAAATAATGTGTGAAATTTGTTTTGATTTAGAATGGACCATTATCATGCACCTGTCTCGAAAACATCTATTGTGAATGGAGGACGCTTTTCCTGTGGTTCATTTTCATGCCAGCCAGGTAGGCTATAGTAATGTGCTTAATATTAGGAAAGTTGAGAAATATATAGTAGACCTAGCCTATAGAAAGCTCTTTTTAAGAGGCCATCAGCCGTTTTCTCGTGCAATTGCATAGCCTATAGAAATGTTGTGCATTATGTGCTCTCATTACTTGTTTGATTAGATTTTCAATTACATTGTCAGAGTGATTAGAGGGACAAGAGTACTGAATACCAAGCAGTTAGCAAGTTCGGAAGGCTACTAATGACCATCAGCTGCATCAGATCTTGGAGAAGCCTAATTACCGTGACTAAATGGTCACGTGATATTTGATTGCCGGTGTCGCGATAATACGGTCACGTAACAGCCCTATTCACATTATGAAATACAAACAGCAACAATGGTATAATAACATACATCTTACCTTTTCAGCTATACTGTACAATACTTCGTCCATTTTCATACATGTCGGGTCCCAATCGTGTCCAAACCTAATAACCAGGGCTCTGTCCTCCTCGGATAGAATGGCTTGGTCGACCTGCCAGCCGTTGTGGAGATGGGGTAGCATGTACGACATCTTGATGCTGCAATGTCAACACGTATCTTGGGAAATTACAGTAAGATTAAATGTTGGAAGTCACGTTTGTTTATGACTTGTTACAACTGTTTTTCTGAGCCAAATGTTGTTACTCTCTCGGAACAGCAGAAACCCCGTTTCTTTAGATATAAATTAGAAGCCCAGCTACTAGATAGCTAGCTAGCATGGCTGGTTCGGACATTTACAGAAAGTCAAAGTTGAAAGACATTAATATTAAAGCATAGAAAATATAAAATGTGCTTAGGTTTCAAAACACACTTACCGTATGAAATTCTCAAAAGCCAAAGCCTTAAACTGAAACAAACGGGTAGCCTGGGTCTGTGGTGAAAAGACGAAGACCAGGAAAACGTCGCCTGTTTACGGTCACCGTCACTTATAAAGCGACAATAAAAACGGACGGCGCATACCAATCGCGTCAATATGTCTGCCACTGGCTCAATGCACTGGCTACACAGAAACATAATTATGATCTTTATAGATAGACATACACGCAATAGCTTTCTTTTACAATAGCCCACTTTGGTTAGACAAGCTTTCTCAGACAGACACCCATTAATGAGCAAGCTGAAGCAGTGAAATATTTATTGGAAAAAGTTTATTCTGCACAATGCATCAGAAGGCTCAAACCTTCCAAGTCTATACACATTTTAGCTTCTGAAGGACTGAACCCATCTAAAACCCAACAGGTATATAGTACATAAAAACCTGACAATCAATTGCAAGTGACACAGGAAGAAGTAGAAACAAGGAAGAAAAACCCACAAGGGAATTAGCATAGGAAAATAATGGTAAAAACACCAGGAGAGGTTGCCCGTGTTCACCAAATAACTTACAACAAAATGAGTGGACAAACATAAAAAGCAACAAGGGTGAAAGTGATGGAGGCTACGGCAAAAATCTGTATTTTTTTGCAAACTGAATGAGCCACCACATAGTTCCAATAGCGGGAAGAACAGCACTCGATACACATTCTGAAAAGATGGACAATGTCTTACAGTTATGAATATACTCAGTCTCATCTGGTCAATGGATTCATATAATCACATAATAGATTTGAGTTACTATTGAGAACAAAGGACAATAACTATTATACATACAGAAAATAAGTCTTATGATACAGAAACACAAAATTGACAAATACTGTTCATTAACATTCTGAACATGAGAGTTAAATGGTGTAGTAGTTTGAAAGTCCGTCAATGATCCCAGTTTGAATACTTACATAATACCAAATACAGGTGTCTTTATATAGCTTTAACATTTGACAGCATTTCAAAATATTATTCAAACTGAATCATGGTCATTAGGCTGAAAACATCTTAAAGATGCCCCCTAGGAGGAAATGGTGGATTTAACCGTGCTGTGGTTGTATGAAACAAACCCCTGAAAACAGTGTCTAATACTAATACAGTCCTCACTTGGCTTTACATTTTTTACACTTGTATACAGAGGTTTGTTTTAACATGTAGCCTGTGAGAATGTCAACATTTGATTTACAGTTCTACGAAAAGGAGAATAATAAGTCAACATCTAAAATTTAGTTGACAATTACTAGCAGGGAGATTAACATCAATATAAAAGTATACATTTCAGGGCACTGCAGTCTGTTGCAGTCATCCAGGTAAAAGTATCTATACAGACTGTACATGCACTCTGAAGTGACAACTCAGACAGCCATTGGCTGTGGTTCTAAAGGATCCATCTCTGGAACATCCATCTGATGTGGTTCTAAAGGATCTTCTTTTGGAACAGAAATTTCTGGTTTCTCTCCTTCTGGAGAATCCGTCTGTTCTGGTTTGTCAGGTTCCACTTCCTGGTCAGCCATCTTTTCTGGTTCTGCAGGTTCCACCTCTGGGATGAGGAGGTCGTGCTTAAGTTTCTTCAGCTGTGTCATGTTGAAGCCCATGAAGATGGTAGGGCTGTTCTTCTGAATGGCCTTCATGCACTTGGTGCGCTTCATTCCAAACAGGGTGGACACCTCAGTCCGGGTCAGCCACAGTCTCTTGGAGAGCTCCTCAGACTCCTTCTTGGTGGGGTACGGCTTGGTGTGGAAGTATCTGGTGAGGAAGTCTTTCCGCTCCTCAGAGGGGCGTTTCTCCATCCCACTGGGGTCCAGCGCCAGCTGAATATAGGGGTCCATCTTGGGTGCCTGCTCTCGTTTTTCCTTCTCTCGTTGCTTACGGAAAGCTGCCCGCGCATCCCTCTCTTTCTTGTTGGCCTCCATGGCCTCCCTGAAGGCCGCCTCCAGCCTCAGCTTGCTCTGTAGCTCAGCAGGGGACTCAGAGGGCAGGGGGACAGGGATGGAGGCCTGCGCTGCCATGGGGACTGGAGGGAGCTGGGCAGAGTACAGACCTGGCACCTGGACCATCTGCTTAAAGGCCATGACCTGCTGTTGGCGTCCGTTGGTGGGCGCAGGCTGGAGTCTGTCTGCGTCTTTAGGGGTCTTGGGGGCACGGCGGCAGCGCTGTAGATGGATTACTATAGCTCTCTGCGTGGTCTTGCCTGTGTAGACGCCGTTGCAGTAGATGCATTTAAATGCTGCGGTCTTGAGGATGGCATGGACGGTGGGTGCGATGCAGTGCTTCCCACTCAGATGGGCCTGGTAGTTCTCCACTGTGACACACTTCTCTTCACAGAAGGGGCAGTCGGTCCGCGTCGTTTTACTGGGGTTCCGACACACTTCCTGTTTACCACCAGGCTGCATCTTGAGGAAGATCAGGTCTAGGGAGTTGGTGACCAGAGCCAGTTTCAGCTCTGCGTCTCCCAGGATCTCTTTGGGGGCCATGGTGTTGATGTCAAAGTAGGGGAACAGAAGGTTACCGCTGTCGTCTGTGTACAGTCTATACTCCCGCCTCATGAAGTCACAGTTGGCCTTCTGTGTGGGGTTGTGTTGTGTGTTTGTGTGTTCAACCAGTTGTTGGATGGAGTAGAACATCCCAGGACAGTAAAGGCAGTTGAGCCCGTGCAGTAGGTGTTCAAAGAGGCCCTTCTCAGACAGCAGGATCTTACACTTCAAACACTTGACTGTCTTGTCAGGCATCTTCCTGAGGAAGGGAGCGCGGGCAGCCAGGCCCTGCTGCTTAGCTGTTCTGGGCTGGGCCTTGTGGGCAGCTTGTTGGTGAGCCTCATAGACGTTGGAAGGGAGCAGTTCATTACAGATGGGACAGGTGATCCACTTCTTGGCTTTGGAGTTGAGAGCAGGATTACCTGCTGGTTTGATTGGTTGAGGAGCCTTGCTGATCAGCTGGATGTTACTCGCCTGGCTGGGCATGCCCACCGGCGTGGCGAAGGTGTAGGTGGGCATGCCGTTGACCTTGTTGCCCGTGGGGAAGAGGTGGCTGAGGAGGGACTGGGACGTCAGCATGGTGCCCTGAGGGTTGCTCTGGAGCATTGTACCCTGGGGGGTCCCCTGGTTCAAGGGGAGGCGCTGAGTCACCATGAGGGCCTGGGACATACCTGGAATGCTGATCTGCACCCTCGGGGGCAGGAAGACCTGCTGGGGCTGCTGCTGACCTTGGACCCCTATGGCGAAAGGCACCTGGTTGCGAGGAGCACCAGGTAGTGAGGCGCCAGAGGGCAGTCTGACCATGGTCTGGCCGATGGGCATGGTGGCTGAGATGGCCCCCTGTGGCAGAGCACTCTGCAGCTTGACAGTAGCACCAGGCTGGACGAGGCCCTTTGCCTCAGCACCGGCCAGCTGAACCAGGGCCTGGGGGGGGAGGAAGCTCTGGTTGGGCCCTGCTAGCTGCTCAGGACTGGACACCTGTGGCAGCTGTTTTTTAGGGGCCAGTGTTTGGTAATTTGTGGGCTTGGCGTACTGAGTGTTCTCCAAGATCCAGGTCCTGATCTGAGCGCAGGCCCACTGGTGAGTGGGAGAGGCCAGGATGTGGTGCAGCATGTGCTCCGTGCTTTCAATAGCCATCTTACAGACCTTACAGAACTGCCTGGAGGCTGTATGGGGGAACTTAGTGTCTGGTATCCGTCCTGAGAAGTGGTGCCACAGCTTCTCCAGGTGGTTCAGCAGGACGTGCTTCTTCATTGAGAACAGGTTTGAGTCCACATATCGGCACTTACGACACTTAAACCGGTCCCCTTTCTTGGTAGTTGAATGCAGAGACGCTGCATCTTGGTCCACGTTTGGAGAGCCATGGAAGAGGAGGAGGTGCTTCTTGAGGAGTCGGGGGTGGGCGACAAAGGAGCAGATCTGGCAGGGAGCCAGGACACACAGTTTCCTCTCATACTCATGGCTCCGCTGTAGATGACTCTTGTAGGAGTACCAGTTCCGGGTGGAGTACTTGCAGAGGGAGCAGCACAACAGCCGCGTGCGGTACGGCCACTGGGGGAAGGAGACGCATGATTAGCAAAATAATTTTATATTGATCCGTCATTTCACTAAGGAATGCATGTTATATTTTTTTGTACGGAGTGTGTCCCTACATAGCCATTTCAGATGCTGATTAAGCGTGAACTGAATTAACTGATGCATCCCTATCAGACGTCCTCATCTTTCCAGGAGCCATTTTACCTTTTTCTTCCTCTTGCCTGGGAAGGGCTCACTGAGGTCCACCCACTCAGTCTCCTGGAATGCCTCATCAGAATCAGAATCTTCATCAGAGTTCTTCTCCTTCTTCTGCAGCTCCTGGAAGTTGGTGACAGACAACAACATACAGTTAAGGACAAACAGCTAAGTATCATGGGAAGAAAACACTGATCAATGATCTCTGAACATTCATTATCATTTGTACCAAATGGGACCTTATTCCCTTTACAGTGCACAATCTTTGACCATCGGGAATAGGGTGCCATTTGGTACAGAGTTATGGGAAAAGTACAATCCATGCCTATAAACAATGGGTAATATGGCAATAATTATGCCTCATCTAGCCCCCAAACAATAGTTGCTACAATACTCTGATACCGATAAAACAGATAGTTTTAAACATAAAAATTGCACAACAATAACATACTTCCAGAAGGTTTTTGCAATCCTCCAGTCCAAAATCACTCAAAATATGTTTCACTCTTCTCCTTGTTTTTCGGATGTTCTCCAAGTTTCCAACCGGGACCTGATACATTGTTCCTCAGCTTCCTGAAAGAGAGAGGCCTCATGTTAGGCCAGGTAATATTATACACATCCAAACTAGGGATGGGATTTGACTGAGTACTTGCATGATTCTTTTTCCTAGTTCTCAAAATGTAAAATAAATAGGCCTATGTACACATATGTCTATGCCAAGAGTGACGATGACTAATTTATCATATCCATTACATATAACAAATCCTAATTGCCCTAATAAATATATCGTGCCTTCGGAAAGTATTGAGAGCCCCTTGACCTTTTCCACATTTTGTTACGTTATTCTAAAAAGGACTAAATAAAAACAATCCCTCACACACCTGTCAGTTGTACAACTGCAATGTGTCTTCCGCAATTAACCCAACCCCTCTGAATCAGAGGTGTGGGGGGCTGCCGTAATCAACATCCATGTCTTTGGCTCCCAGGGAACAGTGGGTTATAACTAGCTCAGGGGGCAGAACGACAGATTTTTACCTTGTCAGCTCGGTGATTCATTCCAGCAACCTTTTGGTTACTGGCCCAACGCTTTAACCACTAGGCCACCTGCCACCCCTAATTTACACAAGTATTCATACCCTTTGCTATGAGACTTGAAATTGAGCTCAGGTGCATCCTGTTTCCATTGATCATCCTTAAGCTGTTTCTACAACTTGGAGTCCACCTGGGGTAAATTCAATTCATTGGACATGATTTGGAAAGGCACACACCTGTCTATATAAGGTCCAACAGTTGACAGTGCATGTCAGGTAAAAACCAAGCCATGAGGTCGAAGGAATTGTCTGTAGAGCTCTGAGACAGGTCTGTGTCGAGGCACAGATCTGGGGAAAGGTACCAAAAAATGTCTGCAGCATTGAAGGTTCCCAAGAACACAGTTGGCCTCCATCATTCTTAAATGGAAGAAGTTTGGAACCACCAAGACTCATCCTAGAATAGGCCTGCCCAGCCAAACTGAGCAATCAGGGGAGATGGGCCTTGGTCAGGGAAGTGACCAAGAACCCAATAGTCATTCTGGCAGAGCTGTAGAGTTCCTCTGTGGAGATGGGAGACCCTCCCAGAAGGACAACCATCTCTGCAGCACTCCACCAATCAGGCCTTTATGGTAGAGTGGCCAGATGGAAGCCACTCCTCAGTAAACGGCACATGACAGCCCACATGGAGTTTGCCAAAAGGCACCTAAAGCACTCTCAGACCATGAAAAACAAGATTCTCTGGTCTGATGAAACCAAGATTGAACTCTTTGGCCTAAATGCCAAGCGTCACGTCTGGTGGAAACCTGGCACCATCCCTATGGTGAAGCATGGTGGTGGAAGAATCGTGCTGTGGGGATGTTCATTAGCGGCAGGGACTGGGAGACTAGTCAGGATCGAGGCAAATATGAACGGAGCAAAGTACAGAGAGATCCTTGATAAACATTCAACAAAGTACTGAGTAAAAAAAAATATACAAAAAAAGTATGCAGGCACTGTCAACCGTGGGACCTTACGTAAAACAGGTGTGTGCTTTTCCAAATAATGTCCAATCAATTGGCAGAAACATCGGAAGAATGATCAATGAAAACAGGATGCACCTGAGCTCAAGTCTCATAGCAAAGGGTCTGAATACATATGTAAATATGTATTCAAACCTGTTTTCGCTTTGTTATTATGGGGTAGTGTGTAGATTTTTTTATTTAGAATAAGGCTGTAATGTAACAAAATGTGGAGAAAGGGAAGGGGTCAAACGTTCTAAATGCACTGTCGACTAAACCATTCCATTGTTTCTGCAACTAACTACCCCTAACAAGCAAAGTTTGAAATGTGTTCTATCCTCATGGCTTTGAGTGTAGTGACTTGTCAAGGAGTGAAATGTAAACTTAATATACAAGAGTTTGCATGAGATACATTTTATATACACAAGTATGTGGATACCCCTTCATATGAGTGGATTCGTACATTTCAGCCACACCCGTTGCTGACAGGTGTATAAAAATCAAGCAGCCATGCAATCTCCATAGACAAACATTGGCAGTAGAATGGCTTTACTGAAGAGCTCAGTGACTTTCAACGTGGCACCGTCATAGGATGCCATCTTCCCAACAAGTCAGTTAGTCAAATGTCTGCCATGCTAGAGCTGCCCTTGGTCATCTGTAAGTGCTGTTATTGTGAAGTGGAAACATCTAGGAGAAACAACAGCTCAGCCGCAAAGTGGTAGGTCACACAAGCTCACAGAACGGTTGCAACACTCACTATCGAGTTCCAAACTGCCTCCGGAAGCAACGTCAGCACAATAACGGTTTGTCAGGAGCTTCATGAAATGAGTTTCCATGGCCAAGCAGCTGCACAGATGCCTAATATCACCATGCGCAATGCCAATGCCTGGAGCGGTGTAAAGCTCACCGCCATTGAACTCTGGAGTGATGAATCACGCTTCACCATCTGGCAGTCCGACAGATGAATCTGGGTTTGGCGTATGCCAGGAGAACGCTACCTGCCCCAATGGATAGTGCCAACTGTAAAGTTTGGTGGAGGAGAAATAATGGTCTGTGGCTGTTTCTCATGGTTTGGGATAGGCCCCTTAGTTCCAGTGAAAGGGGATTTTAACGCTACAGCATACATTCTAGGCGATCCTGTGCTTCCAACTTTGTGTAAGGCCCTTTCCTGTTTCAGCATGACAATGCTCCCGTGCACAAAGTGAGGTCCATACAGAAATGGTTTGTCGAGATCAGTGTGGAAGAACTTGACTGGCCCAACATCAGTGCCTGACCTCAGTAATGCACGTAGCTGAATGGAAGCAAGTCCCACAACAATGTTCTAACATCTAGCGGAAAGCCTTCCCAGAAGAGTGGAGGCTCATTTTGGAATGAGATGTTTGAGTAGGTGTCCACATATATTTGGTCATATAGTGTATATTCAGTCAATAAATTGCCATTTAAGGTACATTTATTGAAACGGTAATAGACTGGTTATATTATATGGTGGAATACAATCTCTAAAAAGGAGGCAGCAACTGCACTTGCTTGTAGAAGCCTATGGCTGTGCAATGGTATAGCCTTGCTTTGTTAATTTAGTCGACATGACGCTCTTATTTCCCAAGCCCTTTCAAGGGCATTCAAGACACCTATTTTCTAGTAAAAAAAACAAAAAAGAACATGTCATATAATAAAATAGAACAGAATATTTTTCCAAATGAAAAAAAATAGTCACTGCGAAGTGAAGTGCATCTTGCATATGGAACTGTTATTCAGAGTGATCGTTTCAAACGTGGCTCAACTTGGCAATTTTTCAGGATTACAAAATAATTACGGCCACGAAATCTGTTTGGTGAGGCCTAGGCTTTATGATTCTGATGAAAATACGCTCTGTCTTTATCAAACTAATGTTTTTGCATATTTTCAGTGTGGAACCTGTATGTTTAAGGCCCTAGCAGTTCGCAAAGTAGCCGAAGTGGAAAATAGACAGGACACAATTATTCCAAAAGTGCAGCTCTCTGTTGGAACACATTTCCTACTTCAATCAACCAGTCCATTTTGAATGTGACAAAACTGTCATTTTGCAAGGAATGTAGCTTGTGTATCCCATCATTTAGATAGGTTTTTCTAGGCATTCATTTCTGTAGGCCTAATAGGGGTTTGTGTGCCCCCTTAGCACACCTGTGTAGAGGGAGCAGTTGGAACGCAATTGAGTGAGTGATACACAGAGGGGAAAGGGAATTTAAGGAGAACTGTGTGATGCTTGTCTTGGTTTATTTTTTTTGTTGTGCTCTGCAAATGCACATGTACAAATGGAGCACTAGAGTCAAAGCAAATTAACATCTTCAAAAAAATTAAAACAGGACAATTTCACTTGTCTGTTCGGGCAGCCACAAAGCACATTCCACCAAATAGTTTTACAGTGTGTGTGTATAAATTAAAAAAAAAAAGAGAAAAAAAAGTGATCTCTGGTTAAAGATCGAGCTTTGACATCCATGAATGTAGCCTATGGATTAATGCGTTTATGGTTCATAGGCTATTGGTTTACATTTACGGCCTAATTCTTTTACTTTTAGATGTGTGCATTGTTAGATATTATTTTTGGAGCTAGGAACACAAGCATTTATTTACACCCGCAATATCTGCTAAATATATGCATGCAACCAATAAAATGTGATTTAGTGACAAGAATTGGAAATGCCTTTCATGTTACCCTCACCCAATACAGCTACTCTTGCCAAATCTAGCACCATGCGCCACACAGCAAGATAACATGAACATTTGGGTAGTTTCCATACGGTCAAAACAAAAGTAAAAAATGTAAAGATTTAAAGCCAAACATATAGCTGTAATAAACTGTCTAAACAATACAATGTTATATAGCCACCTATTTTTAAGTTTATCCAATTTAAGGAACCATTTCATGCATTAGTGCCTTGAACGTGTCCTCTGGTGTGACATTACAATACATGTTAACAAAGGTTGAATGATAGAAGTAACGAAATAGTCAATTATTTTGTCTTTAAAATCAGTAATCATATTCTGGCATTTCAATTAAAAAACTATTTGCATGTATAACGATGATAACCAAGTGTCTCACCATTACATTTAGGGTAAGATTCAGTGATTTCACTAAACCTCAATTTCAAAAAAAGCAATTCTTACTTGTGTATTGATCAAATGTTACCTGCCTCATGCTTAACAATTATTTGTTAAGCATGAGGCGGGACATTACGTCATACCGATGGACAATATATAACTGGCAGTCAAATTTGACTGTTAAAACATAATTAATAGCACTTTCACAAGTTTCTGACCACTGGAAAAATGCTTCTAAACATCAGTAATGGATCCTCATTAAAGTCTATGAAGTGTACAGGTGCTGCCAACTCACGCATTTGATCCTCCTTACACCACACCTTATATCTCACGCACTGAAAAGTACTGCTGTTATTTGTAGAATTAGTCCATTGTATAGTCACTGTGTTAACTTTTAAACTGTGCTCCAAATCGTTTTGAAAATCTGACTCTGTGCCTGCAACTTATCACGAGCAGAACCTCTATCATTGGCCTGTCTTGCAACAGCACTGAACCGCAGCACATTGAAGCATATGATTGGTCTACTTATGTAAGGCAGGGGTTCCCAAACTTTTTCACTCTGGGTCCCCCCTACAAGCATTGGAACATTCCACACCACCCCTATGTGCACAAGAACTGTTCATGACAAACTGTTCACACCCCTCTTCTTGGTGCAGGTTTAAAGCTTATTACCTGCAATTCTACACATTTTGTCATGTGGTGCAAAGAACCTTTTATAGTTTTAAAGCAAATTTTCTTGCAATTCTATACATTTTGCCACATCTAATGCGTATTAATGTGATTTGAGTGACATATTACAACATCTAAGTAAAAAAACATTAGCTGACATAGGCTAGTTGATCTGGACATTTCTGACAAGTTATAAATAGCTCTAAGGTATACAATGACTAACATGACAAGAGGAAGTGATGATACACTGCCCACTTTCGAAATTGCACCTTGTGCATTCTACTATTACAACTTTCAAGAGTAAGTTTAAAGCAGGACTGAGCTCCTTAAGTGTGTATTTAAAAAATTAAATTATATAAAAACCTGTCCCCCTCCCCAGGGGGCACGCCGCTGTTGGGAACCACTAATGTAAGGGATCAACGGGATTGGATGCAGTTTTAGATTTTTTTTTACGTCCCTCAAGATTAGAGGAGCTAAACAGAGAAAGAGAGAATGTACTCCACTGCGTTTATAAAACTGATAGCTGTTTTATGTACAATTTTGCCAAAACTAGGTTGCTGTTACTCCCGTCCCGATTGCAGAATGCAGCCTTTTGACATGATGTACTTAAACCGATTTAATCCACACTTGCATTAAATCACCTCATTTGGCGATTGGCATTTAGGCTGTGACAACGAAAAGGCAGCAGACAGACCTACAGTATGTTTTAGCAGGGAAGTTTGGTAGGGTGACATGATTTGAAACTATGAAAATAATTTTGTCAAGATTGTGAACCCAAGCGGCTTCCCGGGTGGCGCAGTGGTCTAAGGCACTGCATCGCAGTGCTAGCTGTGCCACCAGAGATTCTGGGTTTGAGCCCGGGCTCTGTCGCAGCCGGCTGCGTCCGGGAGGCCAATGGGGCGGTGCACAATTGGCCCAGCGTCGTCCGGGCTAGGCCGGCAGGGATATCCTTGTCTCATCGTGCACTAGCGACTCCTGTGTCGGGCAAGGCACAGTGCACGCTGACCAGGTGTACACATTGGTGCGGCTGGCTTCCGGGTTGGATGTGCATTGTGTCAAGAAGCATTGCGGCTAGGTTGGGTTGTTTCGGAGGACGCATGGCTCTTGACCTTCGTTTCTCCCGAGTCCGTACGGGAGTTGCAGCGATGAGACAAGACAGTAACTACTACCAAATGGATACCACGAAATTGGGGAGAAAAAAGCGGTGAAAAAAATAAATAAATAAAAGATTGTGAACCCAAAAGTGTAAGTTTGATTCTGGAGCGGGGACAATGAATATATATATATTTTTTGGTTAGGGTGTAGGGGCAGATTTATGGCATCTTGTATTCAGGAGATTTTATTGACTATTTAGCCTGATCAGTGGAACAATTCTCATTGTTAACAATGGGCTAAAATATTGGGGAATTAGTGTGCTTGTCAGCAAAAACACTTATTCCCCAAACGTATTTTATTATTCCACTTCTTTCCAATTTTGCCAGTGTAATCACATATTTGAAGTCAGATATACCTACGTGTCTTTGAAAATGAATTATGAGGCTATGTATTTTTGCAGCCATTCATGGACAGTTTTGAATAAACCATACAAATAAGCATTGGATATGAAATACTCCAAGCCTCAAATCATTTTTTATTTTAGTATTGTGCACATGCTAGGCAGATGGTAGGGGACTCAACTCAAACGCATAATATTTCATCTCGGTAGAGTAAGATTATGGCAAGGATCTTCAACTAGTAGACATAAACCACCTGAATATTGATATTCAGTCAATTGTGGGTGATTGAGAGTTGGGTGATTGAGATATGAATTATTATAACAAGAACATTTTCAAACACCCAGCACTTGGGAAACATAGATCAGGGGTGGTGAACCCTCCTGGAGAGCAAGCAGGATTTTTTTCAAGCCTTATTTTAAAAAGAGTTCACCCAAATTACAAAATGTTTGTATTTACCTTGAAAGCAGTCCATGGACAAGGAGACTGCAAACTATGATTTGGTTACACATTGCTATCAACCATTAAAGTGTTAGTATTTCCTGTGCAGAGCCTTGGTGTAGTGGTAACACTACCCTGCACGTGTCACATACTTTCCATCTGAGAATAGGGATCAATCCCCGTTTCCAACCTTCATACTGTTTCTCCCCATTTTATTTCTTTACTGTCTGAATAAAGTGTCAATCAACCTAAATAAGGTTTCACAAACATATGCATAATGGAGGTGTGAAATGTTAAAGTCGGCAAATTAAGTTAATTTCATGTTCAACGTATCCTGAAAAACACCGGACCTGTGGTTTTATTTTCCACCCTGGTCATAGGCCTAAGCCATGTCAAAATACGTAGAATTGCAGGAAATTAACTTTAAAACAGTAAAATGTCCCTAATGTCTAGGGGTTGTGCCAGGGAAAAATGAAATTCACATAGCAAATCTCACTCTAAGCGTTCTTAAAAAGTTGGCAGCCCTGAGTGTATTCGTTCAAATTACAGTCACTCGAAAGAGTCCTGTATTGTTCTTTTTCGTCACTAGCTAGCTAACGTTAGCTGGCTAGCTAAGTAGATCCCAGACACAGGAGTTGAACATCTGCGTGCCTTCCTTGGATGTGGCAGCCGTTTTACAGACTCCCTCTCCGGAAACAAATCCTGAATCCCCCCCCTCACCCGTGGTCACCATGCCCCATGGTAGGCACAGAAATTACCATCGAAGTTGAAAGGGCAGTCATTCGAATGGGACGCCTATGCCACGAAGGGTCACCAAAAGCGGCCGGTGGACTCGACAGCAAAAATATAACTAAAACCATCTAATTGTATGCATTGGCGGGAATAAAAATAAGCTAAAATGCTAGCTAGCTAGCCGTGTTGAACTCAATGATCAATCATTGGTTGAACTGCATACAAACATGCCTGGTTGGCTGATTTATGGAAGTGGATCTGCGCAAATGTCGACAATGGCTACAATAGGTGTAGATTTGTGATGAACTGTTGAAGATGTTGACTGACCGGGCTACATACAATTACCTTTGCTTTTGCTTCTCCGGTTATAAAAGGATGGCTGTCGCGTCTTTTTTTTTTTTTTTACCGTGTATGGATAGTTTCACCAATTCGCCAACGCTTTAGTCTCGGTGTCACGAAAGTGTGCAATCAATCCACCTGGACGAAACTCTGCCACTCACCTCCCCGGACAAGATGCAGCCGCCAAAGTTAATTCAGGAAATAATGATTCACATTAAAGTGAAATAATTGATGTATTGTGCTGTTTCACCCTCCTCCTGAAGTAAAAAATGGCGCTTGTGTTCAGGACATGACGTTTGGGTCCTAATTAGCATATATGGAGGATGACCAATGAGATTGAAGTTAGCTGTGGACTAAATTGGGGAACTTTCCAAACATAATTGAAGTTTCGTAGTGATTTCCTTCCATTTCACTATTAATTGATGAGTTAATTGGGCTAATAAACATTATATAAGAGCACAAAAGAAGTGTGGGTGTGGCTACAGACAGAATAAAGGCTCTGGAAAAAGCTAGCTAGTCACATGGTACAATTCAAAACAACCAATAGGCTGTCAGGAAATTGAGGCAAAGGGGAGGGCCAAAAAGATTTTATGGTGACCTCATATCATGCCACTGTTCATCAGCCAATGGTAGACTTCCCTTCCAGTCCATTATTTGAAGAAAAAAACAAGAATTTAATTACGTGCTACCTTTTAATACAATAAAGTAGTGTGTTAGAAATGACAAAAATAAAATTGCAATGGTATTTGAAAGGTACGAATCAAGAATAACAATATTTCTTATCGTTATATTTTATATGTTACGCAAAAACAAATAAATCTACTAATTGTAGCCACAGCAAAATTTGGCTCGCCAGCTAAAGCTATTCAATCAACTCCATTCTGTAAAACTATCTTCAGGAACGAGACATGAACACAGATTTACACATTGTCAATTGGGTCATCATATATGGTTGTTAATGTATTGATTGGTGCCCTAACGCCATGGTCTACTAGTGGCTGGCGAGTGACTATCTCTTGAAAGCCCATTGCCGATACATTTATTTTTAAAGCTGAACTTTCCTCAACTTTCACTCCTATAGTCAGGTTTGCTTGTCAACAGTTGCATTGTGACAGTAGACGTGTCCGAATACCCATACTAGCGTACTACATACTAAATTGCATACTCATTTCGGAGTTTAATCTATTTACAATTCACTCGTCTTTAATGAATAACATTTGACAACAGCTGATAATCAGATAAATTGTCATACTGTACCAAAATATGAATGGTGGGAGTCAACACAATCACGCATTAGATAACGCATTCGGAGTACTATTTTCACATACTATAAAACTTTTTTTCACGTACTATTTAGTACACTAGCATGAGT
This sequence comes from Salmo salar, assembly GCF_965601325.2. Classification (NCBI taxonomy): domain Eukaryota; kingdom Metazoa; phylum Chordata; class Actinopteri; order Salmoniformes; family Salmonidae; genus Salmo; species Salmo salar. The sequence goes on along the minus strand of NC_138304.1, from coordinate 77,821,297 downwards.
ATTCGGACACAGCCATTGTCTCTTCAAATCACCACCTTCAGGTGAAAATAAATTACTTCTAGCGAATTGTCGCCAAACTGTGATCGCCCCCTGGAGGCCAACAGTAATATTGCAGACCTATCCTAAAACTGTTACAGGCTTGTCATCCTCTCAAATAAAAACGGTCAGTATTCTTTACTCATTATTGTATTCCTCATGATGGAAATATATTTAAGAGCAACACTCAGAACAATGGCCTTGAGTGCGAAATTGCTCGATATGCACCTTATGTGAACAAGGTGCCAGTGAAGATAGCGAGAATACGGTGTACATTGTTTCCGAAGAGACAAACCAAGTACTGTAGCAGAATGCGTTGACAAAGTTTTGCACATCTTTCTGTGAGAGGATTTGGTGTTTGGGTTGCATTTGCCATCAGGGTCAATAGGTCATCTGGGTTTTTAGTCTTGGTCTCAAGCTAGAGGGCCTGCTGCCATCATTTGCTTGTCTGCATCTGACACCCTATTCCCTATAAAGAGTGCCATTTCAGACGCAGACTGAACTAGGGACTTGCTCAATAACATACACCTTGTGTCCTCGTCTCCTCAAAACCCATTGGATGAGAAAGCCAGAGGTCCTTCTGACCTCGAACGGGAAGACGAGGAAAGCGGACGTGAGGCGTGTGCAATTGAGATCTTCCCATAGGGAAGTCTCCAGCCAGGTACAGACTGTGTCATATATAGCTGCTTCCTCATAGCGTTTTGATGCTGATCCAGGAGGCACATGTTCAAATGAAGGCCAGCCAGCTTCATCCTCGCTGTTTTGTTTTCTTTTTGTGTTATGAAGAGCCCTTGACCCTTATACACGAGTATAGTAAGGTATGTCATTCATCATGTAAACTCCTAAGTTTACCAGGCTGTGTGTCTGTTGTCTTGCAACACAAAATAAATGTCTTACGAAATGGCAGCCTATATACTGCATGACTTTTGACTACGGCTAGTGCCCTATATAGGGAATAGGGCGCCGTTTTGGATGCATTGCTCTGGTCAAATGTACACTATACACAAATTATACAGGGAATAAGGTGCCATTTCAGATATGCAATTTATTGTTCACAGAATGGTAGCATTATGCCAAAAGCATCACTAAGAGGATCATCCATTCCCTTTCTATAGAAACATCAACATTATGGTCCTAATAACAAGGCATGTATGGATGAAATGTTAGCCAATATTGGGAACTGATAGGGATAGTTTGAATAACAATAACGCAAATTGTACCAAACGTATTTGGGAATGAATTTATTCTGTTGTGTTCCTGTGCATCATTCACCATCACTGTAACAGTTTGCAGTTAACTGTCCAGAACAGTCTTAAAATTGGTTAACATGAGCTTATTGAAGACAATAGAATCTGACAAGCATTCCCTAACAAAAACACATACATGTAAAGTTGAAATGTAATATAAAAAGCTAACTCTGTGGAATGTACGTGATCCTTCCATTTCCTCCTATGCGCCAAAGTTATGTAGTGCCAATCTGAACATGTCGTTGGTGCAGATCCATTTGTTGTCCACGTTCTTCAGCAGGAAAGTTTGTTGAAATCCCATCACCTGGTCCGTGTCAGCCTTTTAAAGAAAAGAGAACAGATGAACATCATCCTCTACAAATATATTGCTCAAAAAAATAAAGGGAACACTTAACACAATGTAGCTCCAAGTCAATCACACTTCTGTGAAATCAAACTGTCCACTTAGGAAGCAACACTGATTGACAATACATTTCACATGCTGTTGTGCAAATGGAATAGACAACAGGTGGAAATTATAGACACCCCCAATAAAGGAGTGGTTCTGCAGGTGGTGACCACAAACCACTTCTCAGTTCCTATGTTTCCTGGCTGATGTTTTGGTCACTTTTGAATGCTGGCGGTGCTTTCACTCTAGTGGTAGCATGAGACGGAGTCTACAACCCACACAAGTGACTCAGGTAGTGCAGCTCATCCAGGATGGCACATCAATGCGAGCTGTGGCAAGAAGGTCTGCTGTGTCTGTCAGCGTAGTGTCCAGAGCATGGAGGCACTACCAGGAGACAGGCCAGTACATCAGGAGACGTGGAGGGGGCCGTAGGAGGGCAACAACCCAGCAGCAGGACCGCTACCTCCGCCTTTGTGCAAGGAGGAGCAGGAGGAGCACTGCCAGAGCCCTGCAAAATGACTTCCAGCAGGCCACAAATGTGCATGTGTCTGCTCAAACGGTCAGAAACAGACTCCATGAGGGTGGTATGAGGGCCCGACGTCCACAGGTGGGGGTTGTGCTTACAGCCCAACACCGTGCAGGACGTTTGGCATTTGCCAGAGAACACAAAGATTGGCAAATTCACCACTGGCGCCCTGTGCTCTTCACAGATGAAAGCAGGTTCACACTGAGCACGTGACAGACGTGACAGAGTCTGGAGACGCCGTGGAGAACGTTCTGCTGCCTGCAACATCCTCCAGCATGACCGGTTTGGCGGTGGGTCAGTCATGGTGTGGGGTGGCATTTCTTTGGGGGGGGCCGCACAGCCCTCCATGTGCTCGCCAAAGGTAGCCTGACTGCCATTAGGTACCGAGATGAGATCCTCAGACCCCTTGTGAGACCATATGCTGGTGCGGTTGGCCCTGGGTTCCTCCTAATGCAAGACAATGCTAGACCTCATGTGGCTGGAGTGTGTCAGCAGTTCCTGCAAGAGGAAGGCATTGATGCTATGGACTGGCCCGCCCGTTCCCCAGACCTGAATCCAATTGAGCACATCTGGGACATCATGTCTCGCTCCATCCACCAATGCCACGTTGCACCACAGACTGTCCAGGAGTTGGCGGATGCTTTAGTCCAGGTCTGGGAGGAGATCCCTCAGGAGACCATCCGCCACCTCATCAGGAGCATGCCCAGGCATTGTAGGGAGGTCATACAGGCACGTGGAGGCCACACACACTACTGAGCCTCATTTTGACTTGTTTTATGGACATTACATCAAAGTTGGATCAGCCTGTAGTGTGGTTTTCCACTTTAATTTTGGGTGAGACTCCAAATCTAGACCTCCATGGGTTGATAAATAATCAATGGAAATCCAATTTATGTGATTTTGTTGTCAGCACATTCAACTATGTAAAGAAAAAAGTATTTAATAAGATTATTTCATTCAGATCTAGGATGTGTTATTTTAGTGTTCCCTTTATTTTTTTGAGCAGTGTAGTTTACTCAACTACATTACATACAGTAGAAATTAACCATAACAGGCCCCATCGATTTGATTTATTTAAAGTTTATTATAGTTAAAGGGATACTTCGGGAATATGGCAATGAGGCCCTTTAGTTCCCCAGAGTCAGATTAACTTGTGGAAACCATTTTTATCTTTCTGCTAGCAGATACCATAGACTTCCAGTCATTTTACTAACGCTAGTTAGCAACTTCCTACATAGTGCACGCAGACAAAAATGGTATCCACAAATTCATCTGACTGTACGAATGTAAATAAACGGCTTCATTGCCAAAATCCCAAAGTATCCCTTTAAACTCAAGTATCTTCAGGTGCTATTGAAATTAAAACAGGAGTAGCTCCTTCCATGAAAAGCTCCCGCAATTCAACGTGCACCGTTTCAGCCCCAGCGTGCAGATAGCAATACCCAGTGGAACAGGTGTCACTGTGCTAGCTTAGCAGCTTAATTTCTTCCCTCAACTTGCCACTGACTTCATTTGAACTACGGTCCTCTGCCTCGCAAAAACAGTTAACACACGTGACCGCCAACTGTAAAAACGTATACACCAGCTCTGTCACTGAAAAGGATGCAAAATCACTGGCACCATCTTAAGCTGTGGTTGAGTTTCTGGTATGAACTCTTATGCCAGCGAGTCACAGAACGTGCGTCCACTACTTTTGAAACAACCTACCTTGAGCTGTCCCATCACCATGCTCATCACACAGCTGTCTGGTGTGGGCTGGTGGTCCTGTGCGGTGATGCTGTGCTGGATCGACTGGAACGGTAAACTCTGCAGTAAGGGAGACAACAAGGTCTATGTCTGTACCATGTGAAATAATTAAGTTATGCATTATAATTAGTTTGATGATGTGAAGCTTAAATGAAGATGTCACTTACAGTGATCTTCTCCATAATGGCTTTGTGCCCCTGGAAACCAACTCCTTCCCATGTTAAACATGACGCATCAGTCTGGAAACACACAGTCATTTAAGACAGTGAGCTCTCACTGAACTTATCAGTTACACACTGAACAACATGAGCAGGGGTGTATCCATTAGCTTTGCAACAGAAACCGTTTAGCATTTACTCTAGGTACCAAACGGGGAGGGACCTACCCGAATTTGTCCAATAGAAACTCTTGTTATCGTTGCAAAACATTTTCCGTTTGGAGGAAATGGTTACTATTGGAAAACGTTTACAACTGAATCTGACTAATGAACACACTAGGGGTCCATCTCAAAAGTGTTTCCTTGAGTCCTTGTTTCCTCTTCATCCATGCCACTTTATCAAAGCCGTTTGAAGGATAGACCTAGATCATCTCTCAGTTCCATTACATTACACAAGAGTCATTGGACGAAGTCACCTTCTATACGGGGGAGTTTTGTTAAGAGTCCAGACGCTGACGTCACTTGCAGTACAGTTTCGCAAGGATAAGTACCTTATAATTTTCAAAAAACAAAAATGTACACCTTGATAGGGTTATGTCCATGTTACTGCGCTTGTTTACAGAAAACTGACAGATGACAAGAGGTGACCACCTGTGCTACCTAGTATGCCACAAACACCTGTGTGTAAGTGTAACTCAGGAAGTGTAGCAGAACTGTAGTTTGGCCAGATGGAAGCAACCATAGCTGTATGGATCTGCAAAAAAAATGCTACAGTAATTGTATCTTTTATTTGAAGGATGCTCTCTTGATGAAAGATAACGGCCCTATGTTCATGTTTTGAAAAACTTATCACAAGCGATGATTGACATTTCTAAACGTTAAAACAGCGTAAACTGTAGGGAGAGGGCAGAATGCCTTCTAGAGTTTAAGAGCTATTTGGAGGGTAGTCCCAGGGGAGGATGCAAGGAATTGAGACTTGAGATTTACCCAAAGGTTTCCAGATGACAAAGTTGGTCCATGAAACACCATTAAACATCTCTAAATGTGTTGAAATGAAAATACTCACATAGAGGTCAGCAAGTTTGGTTCTATCAGAATCAAACTGTTGGTAATAATGTTGCACAAAGCCTGCACCTATCTGCTCCCACACCGGTTTGCTTGCCATGGTTCAACGTGCAGGTTGGAATCTGAAGAGGAAAACGCGCCATGAATATGAGGTAGTCAGCAGCACATCCTTTATTTTTTATACCTGGTGATGAGCACACCCCACGTGTTTCAGAATCACCCTGAATTATTGCAATTACAATCAATCAATGGAAGTTATGCACTTATCAAGAGAACATCAGCACGAGAATGGCTTCCTATATCTCGGAAATGTATAGGAAAAGCGCATTGGTCCAGTAACCAAAAGGTTGCTGGTTCAAATCCCCGAGCCGACTAGGTGAATAATCTGTCGATGTGCCCCTTGAGCAAGGCACTTAACCCTAATAGCACATATACGTAACTCTGGATAAGAGCGTCTGCTAAATGACTAAAATGGAAACGCTAGCTAGTTAGCTAGCAAGTTAACGTAGCTATATAGCTAGCTCGCTAAACTCATTTAAAGTCAGTACATCATTCCACTCAGAAAATGACAGCTAAACTTTCACTTTGCATTGCAAGTAATAATTTCCCTTTATAAGGTAAACGCGGTTATTCCTTAATGGTTGTTTAAAACTTAATATGAAACTTACCTTAATATGCAACTAGCTAGCAATCCAGTGTGGATGCACGCCTTTCCCGCTTCATCCGGAATACAGGTCGTGCTGTCATATACAGGACTAAACGACCAATAGAGGCGCGCCTAGGTTCGATTGACGGGTACCTAAGAGCGTGAATGCCCCCCGAAAGGGCGTTTTACTTCAGTGCAACCAACCTTGGTAATCAATTATTTTCAGCTCATTGATAATAAAATGTATATAAATATTAAATTAGTTGTGTTCAATATTATGTCAGTAAATGTGGACAATTGTGAGTTAATGGATATGACAATGTATACTTTTGTATAACAATAATTTGAAGTTATTTTCACAGATTTATGGAGCCAAAGTGAAAGTGACAAAATTGTGCATAACTGCTACCTCATATATTTTGATATCTGTAGTGACACTCAATAACATCTTTCCAGATGAGGGTTTACTGAAAGTCAATCAAGAACAAAGAAACCACTTTATTTGTAATTATTTGGTATGATGATCATTAGTGACAAAAGTAAAAAAATAATATACAATTATCACAAAAGAGTATGTTAAACAAATAAATGTTGCTTGGTGCAGTGTGTGGAGAATTACAAATAGCCAATTCCACTCCAGCATTAGGCCATACAATCAGGAAACAATAGCATTTTAAAAGATGTCTACAGACAGAATGTCACTAAAACTACCATATCATGTTAAGGTTTAGTCAAGCTTGAACATCATATACTTCAAATCATACTGTTGGTGAGAGTACAAGTGTGATGATTAATATAATTTTCCTGACAGCAATTCAATATGTGACCACACAATCAGAAATGGGGAAACACTTGGAGGAACTTGGAAAAACTGTCTTAAAAAATAAATCTTTAGATCAATAACATAATTTTCCTATTTCAGGTGTCCGCATAAATAAGAGTCTGATTTCTTCAGCGTCTTCACAGCCACTTGTGAGAGAGAAAGAGAGAGAGCCAACACTATATTGCTAGTTGAAGTTGTTGCACCTCAGATCCTCCAGTCCAGAGCACATTAGAATTATTGTCCCGATAGTCAGGTCCAGAGCCATATCCATCTCAATCTATGGCTCTGGTCCAGTTCAGACAGCCATGAAGACTGAAGTCCCCTGGCCTAGAGAAGGAGTTAGGCTGACCATTGCATGTGTGATGTGTGGGAGTTGCAGGCCTGTTTCAAGTTACCTTCTAAATGGCACCCTATATAGTGCACTATTGTTGACAAGAGCCCTATGGGACCTGGTCAATACTATAAAGGAATAGGGTGTCATTTCAGACAAACTTTCAGTGTCCTGGGTGTTTGGTGAAATAATCATCTGTTTTGAACACTGGGGGAAGCTCCTGATCATGCTGCTGATGCCTTCTGGGGCTGGCTGGTTTCTGCAAAGATAAATAATATGGTTCATAATTTATATCCACTGAGAGCAATGTATAGGCCATGAGACCTACCATTAAATACAAAATAAAAAAAACATTACTAAAGCAATAAAAATAAATGATGAATAGCAGATGATCATAGGGAGATATGAACCAGTATCTGTGTGTTAGGGACCTCTCCAATGCCCAGAAAGCTCCGGTTCAAACTCACATTCACCAGCTCTGCAAGCATTATAATGTCAAAATACATTCGTTGATCACCATATATGGAGTTTAGCTGAGCAACCAACTTCATGTACTCCAGTTACTGCCGGTATTTAAAAAAAAATGACAGGCAATCAAACAAAATGCCTCTTCGGCACCTTCAAAAGTTTGTCACGTGCGCGGAAAGAACAGGTGTAGACCTAACAGTGAAATGCTTACTTACAGGCCCTAACCAACAGTCCAAATTTTAAGTAAAAAAATTGGTATTAAGTGAACAATAGATAAGTAAAGAAATAAAAACAACCGTAAAAAGACAAAATAACAGTAGCGAGGCTGTAACAGTAGCGAGGCTGAAACAGTAGCGAGGCTATATACAATAGCGAGGCTATATACAGGCACCGGTTAGTCGGGCTAATAGAGGCAACACGTTCATGTAGGTATAGTTAAAGTGGCTATGCATATATGATAAACAGAGTAGCAGCAGTGTAAAAGAGGGGGTGGCGGGACACAATGTAGATAGTCCGGGTAGCCAATGTGCGGGGGGACCGGTTAGTCGGGCTAATTGAGGTAATAAACTCAGCAAAAAAAGAAACGTCACTTTTTCAGGACCCTGTCTTTCAAAGATAATTCGTAAAAATCCAAATAACTTCATAGATCTTCATTGTAAAAGGTTTAAACATTGTTTCCCATGCTTCCCACCTGTGGAACGATCATTAAGACACTAACAGCTTACAGACGGTAAGCAATTAAGGTCACAGTTATGAAAACTTAGGACACTAAAGAGGCCTTTCTACTGACTCTGAAAAAGACCAAAAGAAAGATGCCCAGGGTCCCTGCTCATCTACGTGAACATGACTTAGGCATGCTGCAAAGAGGCACGAGGACTGCAGTTGTGGCCAGGGCAATAAATTGCAATGTTTGTACTGTGAGACACCCAAGACAGCTCTACAGGGAGACAGGACGGACAGCTGATCGCCCTCACAGTGGTAGACCACATGTAACAACACCTGCACAGGATCAGTACATCCGAACATCACACCAGCGGGACAGGTACAGGATGGCAACAACAACAACTGCCAGAGTTACATTAGGAATGCACAATCCCTCCATCAGTGCTCAGACTGTCCGCAATAGGCTGAGAGAGGCTGGACTGAGGGCTTGTAGGCCTGTTGTAAGGCAGGTCCTCACCAGACATCACCGGCAACAACTTCGCCTATGGGCACAAAACCACAGACGCTGGACCAGACATGACTGAAAAAAAGTGCTCCTAACTGACGAGTCGCGGTTTTGTCTCACCAGGGGTGATGGTCGGATTCGCGTTTATCGTAAAAGGAATGAGCGTTACACCGAGGCCTGTACTCTGGAGCGGGATCGATTTGGAGGTGGAGGGTCCGTTATGGTCTGGGGCGGTGTGTCACAGCATCATCGGACTGAGCTTGTTGCCATTGCAGGCAATCTCAACGCTGTGCGTTACAGGGGAGACATCGTCCTCTCTCATGTGGTACCCTTCCTGCAGGCACATCCTGACAGGACTCTCCAGCATGACAATGCCACCAGCCATACTGCTCATTCTGTGTGTGATTTCCTGCAAGACAGGAATGTCAGTGTTCTGCCATGGCCAGCGAAGAGCCCGGATCTCAGTCCCATTGAGCACGTCTGGGACCTGTTGGATCGGAGGGTGAGGGTGAGGGCCATTTCCCCAAGAAATGTCCGGGAACTTGCAGGAGCCTTGGTGGAAGAGTGGGGTAACATCTCACAGCAAGAATTGGCAAATCTGGTGGAGTCCATGAGAAGGAGATGCACTGCAGTACTTAATGCAGCTGGTGGCCACACCAGATACTGACTGTTACTTTTGATTTTGACCCCCCTTTGTTCAGGGACACATTATTCAATTTGTTAGTCACATGTCTGTGGAACTTATTCAGTTTATGTCTCAGTTGTTGAAAGTTGTTATGTTCATACAAATATTTACACGTTAAGTTTGCTGAAAATTGACAGTGAGAGGACATTTCTTTTTTTGCTGAGTTCATGTACATGAATGTATAGTTAAAGTGACTAAGCATAGATGATAAACAAAGTAGCAGCAGCGTAAAAAAGGGGTTGGGGGGGACAATGCAAATAGTCCGGGTAGCCATTTCATTACCTGTTCAGGAGTCTTATGGCTTGGGGGTAAAAGCTGTTGAGAAGCCTTTTTGTTCTAGACTTGGTGCTCCGGTGCCACTTGCCATGCGGTAGCAGAGAGAACAGTCTATGACGGGGGTGGCTGGGGTCTTTGACAATATTTAGGGCCTTCCTCTGACACCGCCTGGTGTAGAGGTCCTGGATGGCAGGCAGCTTAGCCCCAGTGATGTACCGGGCCGTACACACTTCCCTCTGTAGTGCCTTGCGGTCGGAGGCCGAGCAGTTGCCATACCAGGCAGTGATGTAACCAGTCAGGATGCTCTCGATGGTGCAGCTGTAGAACCTTTTGAGGATCTGAGGACCCTTGCCAAATCTTTTTTAGTTTCCTGAGGGGGAATAGGCATTCTCGTGCCCTCTTCACGACTGTCTTGGTGTGTTTGGACCATGTTAGTTTCTTGGTGATGTGGACACCAAGGAACTTGAAGCTCTCAACCTTCTCCACTACAGCCTCGTCGATGAGAATGGGGGCGTGCTCGGTCCTCCTTTTCCTGTAGTCCACAATCATCTCCTTTGTCTTGATCGCGTTGAGGGATAGGTTGTTATTCTGGCACCACACGGCCTGGTCTCTGACCTCCTCCATATAGGCTGTCTCGTCGTTGTCGGTGATCAGGCCTACCACTGTTATGTCATCTGTTGTGCCAACTTAATGACAGTGTTGGAGTCGTGCCAGGCCACGCAGTCGTGGGTGAACAGGGAGTACAGGAGGGGACTGAGCACCCACCCTCAGGCCCCCGTGTTGAGAATCAGCGTGGCGGATGTGTTGTTACCTACCTTTACCACCTGGGGGCAGCCCATCAGGAAGTCCAGGATCCAGTTGCAGAGGGAGGTGTTTAGTCCCAGGATCCTTAGCTTAGTGATGAGATTTGAGGGCACTATGGTGTTGAACGCTGAGCTGTAGTCAATTAATAGCATTCTCACGTAGGTGTTTTTTTTGTCCAGGTGGGAAAGGGCAGTGTGAAGTGCAATAGAGATTGCATCATCTGTGGATCTGTTTGTGTGGTATGCAAATTGGAGTGGGTCTAGGGTTTCTGGGATAATGGTGTTAATGTGAGCCATTACCAGCCTTTCAAAGCACTTCATGACTACGGACGTGAAGGCAGATTACCTTAGTGTTCTTGGGCACAGGGACTATGGTGGTCTGCTGAAACATGTTGGTATTACAGACTCAATCAGGGACATGTTGAAAATGTCAACGAAGACACCTGCCAGTTGGTCAGCACATGCCCGGAGCGCACGTCCTGGTAATCCGTCTGGCCCCACAGCCTTGTGAATGTTGACCTGTGTAAAGGTCTTACTCACGTCGGCTACGGAGAGCGTGATCACACAGTCATCCGAAACAGCTAATGCTCTCATGCATGCCTCAGTGTTGCTTGCCTCGAAGCGAGCATAGAAGTGATTTAGTTCGTCTGGTAAGCTCATGTCACTGGGCAGCTCGCGGCTGTACTTCCCTTTGTAGTCTGGAATAGTTTGCAGGCCCTGCCACACAAGACAAGTGTCGGAGCCAGTGTAGTACAATTCAATCTTAGTCCTGTATTGGCGCTTTGCCTGTTTGATGGTTCGTCGGAGGGGATAGCAGGATTTCTTATAAGCTTCCGGGTTAGAGTCCCGCACCTTGAAAGCGGAGGTTCTACCCTTTAGCTCGATGCGAATGTTGCCTGTAATCCATGGCTTCTGGTTGGGGTATGTATGTATGGTCACTGTGGGGACGACGTCCTTGGTGCACTTATTGATAAAGCCAGTGACTGATGTGGTGTACTCCTCAATGCCATCTGCAGAATCCCGGAACATATTCCAGTCTGTGCTAGCAAAACAGTCCTGTAGTTTAGCATATGCTTCATCTGACCACTTTTTTATAGACCGAGTCACTGGTGCTTCCTGCTTTATTTTGTGCTTGTAAGCAGGAATCAGGAGGATAGAATTGTGGTTAGATTTGCCAAATGGAGGGTGAGCTTTGTATGCATCTCTGTGTGTGGAGTACAGGTGATCTAGAATTTGTTCCCTCTGGTTGCGCATTTAACATGCTGAAATGAGGTAAAGCTGATTTAAGTTTCCCTGCATTAAAGTCCCCGGCCACTAGGCGCGCCGCCTCTGGGTGAGTGGTTTCCTGTTTGCTTATTTCCTTATACAGCTGACTGAGTGCGGTCTTAGTGCCAGCATCTGTCTGTGGTGGTAAATAAACAGCCACGAAAAATATAGATGAAAACTCTCTAGGCAAGTAGTGTGGTCTGCAGCTTATCATGAGATACTCTTCTTCAGGCGAGCAAAATCTAGGGACTTCCTTAGATTTCGTGCACCAGCTGTTGTTTACAAATATGCAGACCACCCCCCTCGTCTTACCGGAATGTGCTGTTCTATATAGCCGGTGCAGCGTATATCCCGCAAGCTGAATATCCATGTCGTCATTCAGCCACGATTCGGTGAAACATGAGTTTTTGATGTCCGGTTGGTAGGATATTCGTGATCGTACCTCGTCTAATTTATTGTCCAATGATTGTACATTGGCAAGTAATACTGACGGTAAAGGTAGTCGGCGGATCCTTACGAGGCACCCCGCTCTGTGTCCTCTGTAGCTGCGTCTCCTTCTCTTGCCAATGACGGGGATTTTGGCCTTGTCGGGTGTCTGAAGTACATCCTGTGCGTCCTGCTTGTTGATGAATATCTTAATTTACTCCCGTTACGGCCGGTTGAGCTGTTGTATATTTACGACCTGTGTGTGGCAGTAATGAGTGGTTGGATGTGCCGAATAGGCATTTTTTCAGTTGCTTGTACATTTTTATTTAGACTTTTTTTGGATGTACATACCAGTCGTAACGGGATCAAATTAAGATAGTAGTTGTTCAGCGAAACTCCATATTTGGTGATCAACAAATGTATTTTGACATAACACTTGCAGAGCTGGTAAATGGGAGTTTGAATCTGAGCTTTCTGGACTTTAGAGAGGACTCTAACGCACAGATACTGGTTCAGGGGCAAAGGAGGTTGGTAGCACCATAATTTGGGAGGACTGGTTCGTGGTAATGGCTGGAACGGAATAGTGGAATGGTATCAAATACATGGTTTCCATGTGATTGATGCCATTCCCTTCACTCAGTTTCAGCCATTATTATGAGCCGCCCTCCCCTCAGCAGCCTCCTGTGTTCAGGGGAGACGATGATTAAGTATAGGAATACAGATTTCACACTTCAAATAGAAAATGCCTTAATTTTTGACTGAAATGCTGATTGATTGGTTGGTTGATTAAATCCTCACATTTAGAAAGCCTGGGACATTCATGGTGCGGAACATCTTTCTGAAGGCGCCCGGCAGGGTTCCTTGTTCCCTCTCTGCCTGAGTGACCTGGTCCTCCATGACATTCACGTTGGCACCTACAATCTTTACAAATGCCTAGACACAACACCAGGGAACAGGGTCAGATACAGTACTACCATATCAGTGTCCCAAATATAGTACATAGGGTGCCATTTGGTACACAGATCATGTCATGTCAATGACAACATCCTGGTCATTATCAATTACATGAATTAAATCACACTTACATCCAACTTGTCAATCTTTCTGTATATTTGTCTCATCTCTTCTGATTTTCTATGTATTTGAGGTAAGTTCTCGTTGACAATCTGTGATGTGTCATTGCGGATCTATAACCAGAGGAAGAAAAGTTATAAATGTCTCACCCACTTTCACAGATGAGGACATGAACAGCACATACAGGGTTAGGCAAAAATTACAAAATTCAATTACAAAATACCATAAAGATCAATGTGTCAAAAATAAACTACAACATACTTGTAATTTGAAATGTATTTCATTCAAATACATGTATTTTGTATTTTAAAATACAGAAATACATTTGCAAGTAGCTGGCCTGAACAGCAACAACATTCCCAGTAACGGTTACAGAAACATTAAATCAATTTTAATTGGTCACATACACACGGTTAAATGTTATTGCGAGTGTAGGGAAATGCTTGTAACTTTTTACTTGCTAGAACTGTGATATGTTGTTATTTATCTCCCGTAGTTGAATGCACTGACTAAGTCACTCTGGATAAGAGTGTCTGCTAAATGACAAATGTATATATGAAAATACCAAAATTAACTGCAAAGCACACTGGATACTATTGGCTCATTAGAATAATAATCAGCATGCTTTGCAATTGTACATTGTTAACTCTACAATTATATTTCGTTAATTTAGCAGATGCTCTTATCACACCATAGTGCCATCACACCAATGCAGGGTGAGAAGGGGCTACACAATTGTGAACCACTATAGAAATAAAATGGTATACCTAGAAAAGTATTATTGTATTGTGAAAATACAAATTACAGCTCTCGAAAGTATCTTCTTAAAAAAATCTATTGGCATGTAGTTCAACTCAGTGTAATACAAATTACAAATTGCACAGAAGTAATTGAAATGCATACTTCACATACATTTAACAGAAATACTGCACATCTCTTAACACGTACCATATCAAGCATTCCTACAAATTCATCCACCCTAGTCAGCATTTCCTCCAGACTTTTCTCCAAACACAGGATCTGGGGTATGGAAAGGACATGGTTATAACCACAGTCAAGTGACCTTTAACTTGGTTCACGCGTATCCAGTTATAGCTAGCATGTTGCTATATTGCAACTCAGCATAGATAGGATGCTGTATTTTACCTCTATCGGAAAGGTTGATCAATTCTAACCTCATCTCCAGCAGTAGCTCTGATGTAGGAGGAGTAACTGAGAGCAGTGTGTCTCAGGATCTCATCCTCCTGGTTGTGGTCTGGGTCGGGCTCTGCGGAGTTGAAGCTCGGACTCTGCGAGACTGCTGCGCCGAAGCTGGGGCTATGCGACACGGTGCCACTGCTTAGGGCCTCGCTCAACATGGATAAACTGCTCGCACTCTGCGACACGAAGCCACTGTCCCGACTCACCTCGGCACTGGACTCCTCCAGCGGGGAGAGAAAACCTACCCTATTTTCCATCCTAGGCTCCATCTCTGCCCAGTTTCCTGATGTCACCTTCTGCTACAATGTTATGATTGTCAGATGATTAAATCACGTAGTTGAAACTGTGGATGGCGGCTTACAAGGGTCAAGTAGAACTAAGCGAAAAGGCGCAATTTTAAAATCAGGGCCGTTTCTCCCTCAAATTGAATTATCAGTCTGATAATTGTTTCTAATGGAGATTTTGAGTTATCACACAGGAAACGTTCATTTTCTTTCTATATCAGTCACCTGCAACAATGTTCTACAATAAGAAAAACAGGAAAGCAAGTGCATTTGAAACCTTTATTTCCAAAAATTCTCTCCCCAAAAAATGACAAAACAGTAAGAAAATAAAATGAGCACAATATTCACAATACAATTCAAATTAATTGCATAAAGGGTTTGAATTTCAATTGTGGGAATTAGTTGAAGTGATACTTACAGTTTGCTACGTTGAAAGAGCAACTAGGTCTACTAAATAATGATTGAGCAATTACAGATCAAGCCCTAATATCCATTCAACTATTGTTTACATTTGAGTGCTCAGTACATATCTGGGCTAAAATGAATTAAAAAAGGCACCAAGTGTTTTACAAACCTTTTCTCCAATGTATGTGTGGAGAATGTATTGAAATATCTGTACATCATCATAACATAGAATAAAAACAGTCCAGTTTACATGACATGCAGAAATATTCCCAATCATAATTATCCTCGTACCATTATACCTAATGGAATCACTTGTTCATAGGTCATCGTCTTTCTTGTAAAAATCTATTATAAAATCCTTATGTACATTAAAAAGATAGTAAAAAATAGACATTATTCCAGAAAAAATCTAGACGTTTCTGTAATAAATATAAAACCTGTAATATTTCTTAGGTGTGAATATGTGGGCCCACACTGAGTCGATGGTACTACCAGGAGGGGGCAGTGACCAATACATTATAGCACTACTCAACAGGGTTAAACTGACTGTCCATAGTGAAGAAATGCAGGGAATAACCTCAATATGGTCAGAAGACCACATTGTCAAGGTAACCGGAGCAGCCTTTGGTGAGAGGAAAAGGAAAGAGCAACAAAAAAAAGTACATGTTTGTGAACCAAAATGGGGTGATAATCCTATATTAATCCTGGGAGTACTAACATGGCGATTTAAAGAGTTGAAACAAGACTGTTTAACAAAAAAAAAAAGTGCAAACCTTGACAGCTTAAAAGCTTTGAACTACAATGTGAATAATGGTGAGAAGAATCCCATACAAAAATCTAACCACAGATGGATGGCTTAGTGTCCCACATAATCCATATACTTCAAAGTCTACCATATCATGGATGGATGGATGGATGGATTGTGCTTGTAAATGAAAGTATAACTGGATCCGAACATGGATCTCAATGCGTGTGCCCAATAGTGTAGGAAAGTGAATGAGTGAGGTTAAGCAGACGCAAATTCAGGTGTTATCACCTTCACACTCCAGCATTCCTGCCTGGTGTAACAGGGTTCACATCCCCCTCCCTGGTGTAACAGGGTTCACATCCCCCTGCCTGGTGTAACAGGGTTCACATCCCCCTGCCTGGTGTAACAGGGTTCACATCCCCCTGCCTGGTGTAACAGGGTTCACATCCCCCTGCCTGGTGTAACAGGGTTCACATCCCCCTGCCTGCTGTAACTAACAGGGTTCACAGCTGAGCAGAGGTGTCTTGAGTAAACAGTAAAGATAAGAGTATTTTTTTTCCAAAGAGCATGTTGCATTCCTGGAGTCCATTTTAGGAGCTTCACAAACAGAACTGGTGGAGAAGAGGAAACAGGATATAGACTAGGCCCATATTCAGTGTAGGAAGTATTCCTTGATAGCGGTTCAAAACGTACCAGGTATAAATGACTGCTGGTAAGGGAAGTAAGAGTTTTAGTACATGTGATAATCCAATACTTCTCATTAAAGCTTAGAATAATTTATTGGAATAGATACAGATGATTGATGAGAATCTTCCAGTTAAAATACAGAGATCGAGAATCAGTACAGACAGGCAGCATTTTACAGACACATAATTGTTCTTAAAAACAAAAGCTCAGGGTTGGTCCCAAAAAGAAGATGGCAATTCAGATTAAAAGTGGTCACTAAAGGATAGCAGGTGAATCCCATCAAGACATTTAGAAGACATAGAAAACTTTCAAACAAACAATACAGAATAAACTTCTTGTTTCCTGGATTATTTGTCTTAGAAAAAATGTAAAGAAATTAGTAGGAGGTTTGAGGAACAATGTTCATTCTCATGGTGGATATACCGGGCATGGGATGCTCCAGCTCACATCCAAGTGTGTGTGTGTGTGTTATAAAAGTGTAGGCGTGTGTATTATAGGGTGATGACAGTGCCATCCTCTTCCACCCCTCCCCGGGGCAGGGCCAGGCTGTGTCGAGGGTCCGTCCTCATGGTGCTGAGGATTTTATGGAGGCTGCCGTTGCTCTCCCGGAGGGCTGGGTTGCTGCTGTGGTGCTGGGAATGGTGGTGCTGGAGGGTGTGGGGCTGGTACTGTGGGTGCTGGAGGTTCAGGTCCCTGTGCAGCATATAGCTGAGGCTGCCGTGGTGGGAGAGGCCGTTGAGGCTGGGCTGGGAGTGGAAGGAGGGTTGGGAGTGGAAGGAGGCGGTGGAAACCACAGAGAGAGGGCGGGTAGGGGGGCTGGGGTGTTCCACGGGTGCTGGGGGAGAGGCTTGGGTGTGGGAGCGTGACGTTGATGCCACAGACACCACTGATGTGTTGGAGCGCCGCGACGGCCGCTTGAGGCTGCTCTCGATGACGATGTCTGACTCCTCGTCGCTCTCCAGCTCGTCGGCATAGCCGTGGGCACCGGTCACCATGGCTGTGGTGGACAGGCTGGGGTAGCCGGTGGAACCGCTGCTGTCTGACGACTGACCGGAGCTGCCGGAGATCCGGCTGGCTCGCACCACGTTGTTCCGCTGGTTCACTGGCTTCACTGTGACAATCAGGTTGTGGCTGTTGGCAATCATCATGTCAGTCACCTGGTCCAGTGTCTTCCCAGTAACCTCGATGCCGTTGACCTCCAGGACCTCGTCGTTAACAGCCAGCAGGCCTGTGCTCTCAGCCAGGCCGCCAGGCACCATGCGGGAGATGAAGATCCCAGGAACCTTCTCCAGGCCATGGGGTGTCACCCGTACGCTGGTCCCATCCCGGATGTAGAACCCCAGGGGTTTGTCGGAGCCGTGACGGTAGAGACGAACGCGGCGGTGGGACTCCGGCAAGATGTCCACATCGATGATGGAGGAGACTGGCCGGAAGTCCTGCGGCATTCCGATGCGGATGTGAGGTCGCTTCCTGTTGACGTCGTTCCTCAGCGCCACCACAGCCTTCTTCTTCCGGGTCAGAGAGTGGGTCCCGTAGCTGCTGTAGTCGACCTCCTCTGAAACACATAACATGAGAAATAGAACTGGTTAGAACCTTTTCTGAAACCCAGAACAGAACTGCTAAGAACTGAAACACAGAATATAACTGATTAGAACTGAAATACAGAACTGCTAAGAACTGAAACACAGAACAGGAGAAACAGAACTGCTTAGAATCTCCTCTAAAACACAGAAAATATAGAACCCATTAAGACCTCCTCTGGAAGACAGGAGAAAACTGCTCAGAACCTTGTCTGAAACACAGAACAGAACTGCTTAGCTCTCAGGAACACTACATTTAACTGGAAGCATATGAGCCTCAAATGGTGAGCAGATGTTGCCTTTGAAAGAACACATCATACATAAGGTTTTATTTGCAGCAAGACATTTATGCAGCTCTCATTACCATACACATAAACAGGCCTTACTTCAACCTCCTCTAACTCTACCCCTGGGTAAAACAAGTTTACCAGTCCCACTCTAAAGAAACACCCACACAAGGAGTTGAAGACAATGGGAAGTTTCTCATTAAAACCCTTCAGTTTGTTTAGGGTGAAATCCTTTCCCTCCACTCCAGAACAAAGATTTAACTGGGCTGAACTTGTAGCTGAACCTGTTGCACTCTGGGCCATAGAGAAAGCCTGATTGGTGCTGTGCTGGTCTGGTGTAGCTCTGCAGTCAGTGGGGTGGAACACAGAGCCATAGGAGGAACAATTGTAATCAAACCAAACACCAAGATGGGATTACAGTTGGAATACCAATCATTCTGAGCTTCAGTTGTACACAACACAGTCTGCAAGCAAGTGTGATAATGCAAAACAATAAAAAAATATTTCAAAAAATAAAAATGTATTTAAACCAACCCAATATGTCAAGGCTGTATTCCGTATACCGGGGTATTTGGTTTTTCAATAACGTTGAAACTATTTAAAGTTTTTCAATAAATGTCAATATTCATAGCTGCTTTTTAAGTTAATACCTGCAGTCAACTTGTGCAATACATTCAGAAATCCTTTCACCCATCACATTATTTTACATTAGGAAGCTTACAGTAGTTCCCAAGAACAGTTGCGCCAGTCACGTGTTTGTTTGTAAATAGCACAATGGGAGAAAGTGGGAGCTGTTGTGCGGCGCACGAGGTGATGAATTTACACGTGTATGCAATTCACTACCTAATGTTTGGTATGAGACATCTTATAAAATGACCTTCTGACATGTTGGAGCAGTCAAAGAGCTCTGGATGAGTTCTGAACAGCTGCCATATTTTCCTTGTGCTTCCTACTAGTGTTTTTTCCCCTCCTCCGTTCTCCCCTCTGCTCCTTCCTTCAAAAAAGCATGCATCACAACTTTGTTCATTTGCACAATCTCTCGTTTGCTTTCGCTTTTAAAAATGTCCACACCCACCGAAAATTACATTTGGTAGCTATTAGCTATGCTTCAATAACTTAACGAGCTGGATTTTCATTTAGTTTGTTCCTTTTCGCTCGTTAGCATATAGCTAATAATGTGATTTCGCTATTACTTGTACTACATTTTGTTAGCATTCTGGTAATGTACGGCCAACGTTTTTTGCTGTTGCGTTTTTAGCGCCCCTTGTGGGTTAAGACGGTAATACCAGAAATCCCAGTATGGCAGAAGAACGGTATGACTATGAAAATCTGGATACCGCCCAAGCCGAAATAGGTCACCACTTTTCTCAGACCATGCATTCACAAAGACAGGAAGAGACAGAGAGAGATGGAGATAGATACAGTATGATAGTGAGAGGACTGCTCAGGCATAATAAACTCATCCTGTGACCTTCCTTTCAGGACATGTCTGTTGTGTGTTGAGCCACAGCCAGGGATGAAGTTTGTCTGTACAGTGTGAAGCACCGTGCTGCAGGAACAGGAAGCCCTACTGGGACAGACACACACTTCCATGGCACAATGGGCCACGAGTCATAGTCCCTACTGGGGTGGACACCTGCCTGGGAACTCGGTGTGTGTGTGTAACAATATAGCATATGGATGTGGGATAACCATATAGTCACATGGTATGGATGTGTTCCCTCTGCCACTTCCTATGCTAAAGTATTTGTTTTGGCCAATTCTCTCTGTGCTAATAGTTTCAGTGGGAATGTGTAGCAGCACCGCGGTGGGAGTGTTTTATGCACTACTGTACTGAACCATAACTCCCAGGCAGACTCTGTTGACTAAATGACTTTCCCCACTAATGAAGGAATCTAATGACAGGACACAACACGCCGTTTTAATAATGCTGTTCTGAAAGCAAACTGCTGCACTCCTTGCTACAGATACAGATGGCCACAGCTATCGAAGGTACGGAACCACAAGCCACAGAACTCCGTCTGGCCAGCTCTACTGTTGATTTTCACATAGAACCCACCCTGCCAGCCCCAGCCCTGCACAACCAGTCAGAGAGGCTGAAAAATACCTGTAGACACCTGTTCCTGTTTCACTGCTGCTTTCAACTGTTGTATTTATGAATGCTTCCCAAAGCTTCTGAATATCAAAGTATGGTGCAGAAGTTATTGTTAGTTGTGGGTCGAGGTAGCAGGGAGCGTGATCATTTAGATTGAAGCCAGACAGGATTTTATTATGGGGAGGAATGTATGCCACAAGTGCAAGTCTGCTGATGGGAAACACATTGAGGCTGCACTGAGCCATCTCATTACCAAGGTGGACTGGTCTACCAACATGTCCCTTCCATCCCAAAATCATTGGCACACCTCGCCCCTGGGCAGGCCTGTGTCCCAGGCATACCTCATGCGACACGCTCTGATGGAACTACATTCCCCCGGTAAGGAAACCCCTTGACCCAGACCGCCCCAGGATCCAATATTCCTAAAAAGAGAGACCTATTCCCAATAACAAGAGAAGTTGGCAGCAGATCTAATGGGATCTGAGTCCTGGCACTAGAACCAGGATTTATCTGAGGACGTTATTCTGTCAGCTTGCCTCCTGGCTGGCTGGCCCGCCCCACAACCAGCCGGCTGGAGTTTCCATCCCAGGACTGCATGCCGTGGTAGAGGCCAGTTTGGACCAGACAACACCTGACCAGACCAGCGACTGCCTGTTGTGCCAAGAGTGGATCAAAACAGGATTCTTTCCCCTTGACTAGGCCCAGTACTGTCTGACTGGCATAGAGAGAGACAGGCAGAGGATGCTGGGCTTGTGGTCTCAGTCTGTTTCATCTGCCCAACGTGCCCAGTCACGCAGGCTGCCGTAACAACTCCTGACAAGAATAATCCCGCTGCACTGATGCATGATGGGAAAGCAAACGTGAACTCATTGATCAAAGGTTCGCCGGTCGTTACCAGACATCAGAACTAACTGACTCCCAATGTCCTTTCCGAACTAACAGAACATTGAGGGTCAAGAAAGAGTTTATGAACATTCTGTGAGTGAGTGAGTGAGTGAGTGAGTGAGTGAGTGAGTGAGTGAGTGAGAGAGAGAGAGATAGAGAGAGAGAAGGAAAAGGGTGGCGTCTCACCAAGTTCCAGGACGGATGAACAGACTGCTGACTAGAATGGAAAGACAATTCATTCAAACCCAAATACTTGGAGGGTAAGATGGAAGGAGAATTAGCCCAGTAATGTGATCGCTGCAGCCCTGTTGGATGAAATCGAATGATCAGAGCATGATGATGTGGCTTCTAGAGCGTCAGGGTAAAAGGAATTTAGAAAAAGTCAATGCTTCTAGAGTCAATAAACTTCAGCTCGATGTTGACCGACGCACCACAAAACATTTACTAATGGTACTAATGCTGAGTCAAGAGAATACAGCTGAATAGCTGGGCATGAAACTGAAAACACTGACACGAACCCAATAAACTTGAACATCTTCCTCATGAAAACTAGTCTGAAAATGAACTGGGAGGCATCTGAATTGGCATCCACATAGTTCACTACTTTTGACCAGAGCCTATGTAGGGAATAGGGTGCCATTTCAGATGGAGTCACAGTGAATGAAGTGCTAAGGTACAAAAAAATAACAGCCTCAACGAAGCCATGTGATGCTGGCCAGTCACCTGACTTGGCTCTCCCATCCCAGTACAGGTCAGGGTTTAGAGGTGAAAAGTAAAGTGCCTACATTCCTCTGTGTGTAAGAGGGCCGAGAAGGCCCTCCACCCACGATCTGGTCAGACTGCAGGCTGGCTCTGTGGAGTTTCACCAGTCAGGAATGTGACACCTGATGGATATAGAGATATCTCTGGACAGGTTTAACTTAACTCAGTGTCTGTCAGCTAGTCCTAAACCTCCATCCTCTCTATAGGGTGGGCTGAATCCCAAATGGCACCCTATTCCCTACATTTCTCTCCTCTTGTTAACCGGACCTGTGAAAAATAGCCTCCTTTCAAGTCCTACTGGGTTTTTACTAAGTCCAATAAAAGCAGGAATATAAAGAGTTTTATGATCAGTCATTAGGCCTCCCCATGTGCTTTGATCTCAAACCTCTTGTAGTAAGTTTAGTACTGAATGTATGTATTCACAAGCAAGGTGAATGTAGCCTACTGGGCAGCACAGGGCACAATGAAAAACAAAGTACAAAACAGTTTCCATTTGAGACACTATTTTTAAGACAATTTTTTTCAGTTCAAATCTAGGAACAGTGCTTATTGTGTGATGTATTGTTGTTGACATGTGATAATAAAGACTGGTACAGACGACACAAAGACTGGTTTATAAAATGGGAACATTCTACACCTCTGACAAACCAATCATTAGCCTGGCTTTACAGAACGTTAATACCAAACACTAGCTTTACAGAACGTTAATAAACACCAAACACTATCTTTACAAAACGTTAATAAACACCAAACACTATCTTTACAGAACGTTAATAAACACCAAACACTATCTTTACAGAACGTTAATAAACACCAAACACTATCTTTACAGAACGTTAATGAACACCAAACACTATCTTTACAGAACGTTAATGAACACCAAACACTATCTTTACAGAACGTTAATAAATACCAAACACTAGCTTTACAGAACGTTAATAAGAAACACCTTTGCTGCAACATAAATCACATGTGGACTTGTTCTGTTGCGTAATCTGTTTAGTAATTAGTCTGACGTAAGACTAACGATCTGAGCTGGGGGTTAGTTGGTATTTGTGATTGACGACAAAATGTGGCATGTCACACCTACGTCATGCAAAAGCTATGATGCAGAGATTTTTGGGACTCTCAGCACCTCTCTCTGTTTACCAGGTATACTGTAGTCCTCTAGGATCTCCTCTGTTTACCAGGTATACTGTAGTCCTCTAGGATCGCCTCTGTTTGCCAGGTATACTGTAGTCCTCTAGGATCTCCTCTGTTTACCAGGTATACTGTAGTCCTCTAGGATCTCCTCTGTTTACCAGGTATACTGTAGTCCTCTAGGATCTCCTCTGTTTACCAGGTATACTGTAGTCCTCTAGGATCTCCTCTGTTTACCAGGTATACTGTAGTCCTCTAGGATCTCCTCTGTTTACCAGGTATACTGTAGTCCTCTAGGATCTCCTCTGTTTACCAGGTATACTGTAGTCCTCTAGGATCTCCTCTGTTTACCAGGTATACTGTAGTCCTCTAGGATCTCCTCTGTTTACCAGGTATACTGTAGTCCTCTAGGATCTCCTCTGTTTGCCATGTGTAGCCTACGGGATCCAGACCCTGATTGTTCCTTCAGTTTGAGTTAAATACTTAACAGAGACTCGTCAGAACCATGTTGGTCAGCCAGCAGCAGCCACACAAGAACAGAACATCAGGTTTCTGTCAGGCTGGTGTGGGAGGTAAGAGTTCACGGAGAGAGGGTGAGAACATCCTTCCTCCAGGCCAGGCTTGGGTTAGGGTTAAGGTTGGCAACTGGGTGTGACCCCTGGAAGAAATGCTAGTATTTAGATGAGACCTTGCTACAGACCCCTGCTAGGCCTGAACAGCCAGCTCACTGAGGAACACATGACCCCAAAGATCAAGAGCCTCCTCTAAAAACAGCATGGGTAAGCACTACTCCGGCTGTACTCCGGCTACTGCAAAGACTGCTCACGCAACACAGCTAGGCTATCGATCTGCCAGAGAGACAATACAAGGGGTCTTTCTTACACCACCACAGGAACAAAGTGACTACACAGTGACTAACTGCACTTACTGCCAGTACAGACCAGAAACACCACAGAGCATGTATAGAGGGTATAGAGGGCACGGCACACAGCTGCCTTTCCCATTATGTCCCTGGCTGCTGTGGTTAGCCTGGCCCTGGTCAGAGATTACTGGAGAAATCCCCCATCCACATCTCCAGAAAGCACAACACCAACCACCAGATGTTGTGCATCACCTGCAGGGAGAGGGCCAGTTAGAGGTTCTAAAACCTGTGTGATCACATCTGTCCGTACCGCATCAGGAAGGTCTGAGTTGCAGCAGAGGACATGCCTGATTCCTCTAACACTAACATGGAAAAAGGAAATCACCTAGAATAAAAGGAGCATTTAAAATGTTTATTCTTTTATTTTTTACATTTGACATTCTTGCCAGGGTAGCAGGGTCAGGGAGGAATGTTTTAGGGGCCTGAGAACATACATAGTCAATGGCTGGTGGAGGGAGAAACCCTTTAAGTTCCACCCCCCCTCCCCAATAAACACACATACATATCCTCACACAAAAAAAGTGCCCAGGAACTATTAGTCTGAGCCCTTACAACCACTGCTCCTCTATAACAGGGAGCAGAGCTAGAGGCAGGGGAAGACAGAGGAAAGCCTCTGGAGATTTGACTATATTCAAATACTGTCATAAGACAGACGGGGCAAGGAAGAGAGGAGGAGCTCTAGCTCCCTAAGAGTGCACACTCAGCAGCACAGCCCTCCCCCTCCTCCCCCCTGCCTGTTACCACCAGACATCTGGGACCAGTTAGAGGGCTGCTGCTGAAGAGATCAGGGTGGAGAACAGGAACGGCAACACTACGACAGAGGATTAGCCTTCTCCTCTTCTTCAGATGCATCACGAGAGAGAGATGAGTAGACTGCGTGTACTCTATATACTACTACTGTTTGTAATTCAGCCATCTTCTAACCGCTCTGATAAATGGCCACCCTGAGAACACCGACATCCATATGTCCCAAAAGTACAGAAGGAAAGTCTTTCAGCAGTAAATTGGGAGTTCAGGGCCCCATATTCATAAAGGGTCTCAGTTTGCCTTTTAAATCATAATGAATAAGAGGAGGGAACTGATCCTAGATCTGAGGCGCTCTGTGAATAGAGGCCAGAGCTTTCCTGTTTTGTCCACTTCACATTTACAGCTGCAGCCAGACACAGCAGATTATAGAAACAGAGGGGATTGTGAGATCTAGGGATTGTGGCAGCGTATCGGAGCAGGGTGACGTAAATCACAGCGGTATGCTGGGAGTCAGGGCCACAGGCCACCTGTCTGTTCACAAACAAGAGAAAGAGGATGGAGAGAGAAAGATAAATAGGAAAGAGGGATAGGGAGCGAGAGACTGGAAGGAGAGAGAGAAGAGGGGGACACGGAGAGAAAACACAGGAATACATCTCTCCTAATAGACATCCCTCAGAGTCTGAACCTCTCCAGGGAGGGAATTTATCTGAAGGCCACTTCATGTCAAATGGCTCACTCCACCGAACCCCCTACTTTCCAAAATGGGAGAAAAGTGATTTCTAATAGCATCCAATAAGCATGGCCCAAATAGTCTGAAAAAAAAAAGCCTTATTTCGAGCCCATTGCCATCGTAGTCCACTAGAGAGTAGGAGTGAGGGTAGACATGGTGGATTAGGGACAGATGTTATTTGAACCACAACAGCAGGAGACTGCTGCCGTTTTTAGCCTGATACCGCCTGCGACAATAGAGATTTTAGCTTTAGGAAGAGAGACTTCACTACAGAGTAGGAGACGACAGACATAGCACAATGACAGAGGACAGTTAGAGGTGAAAGACTCTTTAGTTATTCAATAACATTTAACCAGCTCCAGGTTGAAAGACTGGATCTGGTACACTGTTCATTAGGAGAGAAAATGAACAGTAGGTGTCCTTAGTGGATACATTAGAATTCATTTACAGGAGGAGTAGCTTAATACAGTGGTTTAGTCCGGCTTTCAACTTACTCTTGAAAGTTGTATTAGTAGAATGCACAAGGTGCAATTTCGAAATTGGGTAGTGCATCATCAGTTCCTCTTGTCATTAGGGTTGCAAAGGGTCGGGAACTTTCTGGTAAATTTCTGGAATTTTTTGGGAAATTTTCCATGGGAAGTTAAGCCCAGGAATTTTGCTTAAATTCAGCAACAACAAAAAAAAGTTAGCTTTTAACAGTAAACCTTTTTTTTTGGGATACACATAAGGCAATTCTAGGTCTTGTGGCATATTTTGGTTAAACTATCCCCAATTCAATGGAACAGCAACCCTCTGCCTGCACAGTACATTATTCCATCACATGTACAGCTGATTATCAAGATCTTGCACACTAATGAGATGCTATTGAGCCCACACTACTACACTGTCTGAGCCAAGGATTACATGCTTTCTGGTAAGTTTTGATGACAATACTGGTTGGGGTGAGTATATTTTATATAATATACATCATTTTTTGTTAACTAGTAAATAGTTGCCTACAGCCAAGTGTGTTTAAATAATTTCTGCTGGTTAGTTTTTGCTTAGCTTGCACCTGTTTCCATACATGTTTTATTTTAAAACATTTATCTTACAAAAGGAGTTGTTTAATCTAACTGCTTAACCCGTTAGGGCTAGGGGGCAGTATTTACACCGCCGGATAAAAAACGTACCCGATTTAATCTGGTTACCACTCCTACCCAGTAACTAGAATATGCATATACTTATTACATATGGATAGAAAAAACACCCTAAAGTTTCTAAAACTGTTTGAATGGTGTCTGTGAGTATAACAGAACTCATTTGGCAGGCAAAAAAACTGAGAAGGTTTCATGCAGGAAGTGGCCTGTCTGACAAGGTGTCGTTCTTCTTGTCTCTGTTTATTGAAGAGTGAGGATCTTAGCTGTCCCGTGACACTTCCTACGGCTGCCATAGGGTCTCAGAAGGCGGTAAAAAGCTGAATCGTGGCTTTGCAGGCTCTGGCTGAAAAAAAGTAGCGCGTTTGGGTAGTGGCTGGTTACAGTACTGTGAGACTCAGGCTCGTGCCCGCGTCGACCGAAAGCTTTGTTTACTTTCCTCTGTTTAGCTAAATGGACATTCCCGGTCGGAATATTATCGCTTTTTTAACGAGAAAAATGGCATAAAAATGGATTTTAAACAGCGGTTGACATGCTTCGAAGTACGGTAATGGAATATTTAGATTTTTTTGGTCACGAATTGCGCCATGCACGCAACCCTGATTTACCATTTCAGATAGTGTCTGGGATGCACGAACAAAACGTCACTATTCGGATATAACGATGGATTATTTTGGACCAAACCAACATTTGTTATTGAAGTAGCAGTCCTGGGAGTGCATTCTGACGAAGACAACAAAAGGTAATCAAACTTTTATAATAGTAAACCTGATATTGGTGAGTGCTAAACTTGCCGGGTGTCTAAATAGCTAGCCCGTGATGGCTGGGCTATGTACTTAGAATATTGCAAAATGTGCTTTCACCAAAAAGCTATTTTAAAATCAGACATATCGAGTGCATAGAGGAGTTCTGTATCTATAATTCTTAAAATAATTGTTATGCTTTTTGTGAACGTTTATCGTGAGTAATTTCGAAAATTGTTAGTGAATTCGCCGGAAGTTTGCGGGGGGTATGCTAGTTCTGAACGTCACATGCTAATGTAAAAAGCTGGTTTTTGATATAAATATGAACTTGATTGAACAAAACATGCATGTATTGTATAACAATGTCCTAGGGTTGTCATCTGATGAAGATCATCAAAGGTTAGTGCTGCATTTAGCTGTCTTCTGGGTTTTTGTGACATTATATGCTAGCTTGAAAAATGGGTGTCTGATTATTTCTGGCTTGGTACTCTGCTGACATAATCTAATGTTTTGCTTTCGTTGTAAAGCCTTTTTGAAGTCGGACAGTGTGGTTAGAGTAACGAGAGTCTTGTCTTTAAATAGCTGTAAAATAGTCATATGTTTGAGAAATTGAAGTAATAGCATTTCAAAGGTTTTGAAAATCGCGCCACAGGATTCAAGTGGCTGTTACGTAGGTGGGACGAATTCGTCCCGCCTAGCCCAGAGAGGTTAACTATTTTATCCCCCTAAATCTTTACAGGAAAATGTCACGGGCACTATCTGATGTGTGGAGACATTTCAATGCAGCTAATGTAGAAGGAAAAGCTGTGTACATTTGCAAATACTGTGCCAAATCATATGTGAAGAATGCAACAAAGCTGCAGAATCATCTGGCCAAGTGCATAAAGTTCCCTCAGCGCTCACAACAAGCAACCTCTGACAAAAGTCCCTCTACTTCTATTCAAGGTGAAAATGATGAATCAGACACCTTATCGATAGTAACAGCTCATGGTTCTCCTGGAATCAGAAGTTTTTTTGACTCAATGGAGGAACGTAGTCAGAGAAATGCTGATGAATATCTTGCTCGAGCTGTGTATGCAACTGGTTCACCACAGTCTGCCGATATGGACAGGCCCATCAAGAGGATCCTCCTGGATGATTTATTTTGGGAGAGAGTAGTAAGCAGCCTGAAACCTATGGCAGTAGCCATTTCACGGATTGAGGGAGACAATGTCATCCTGTCCGATGTTCAGACTCTGCTTGCAGATGTAAGAAAAGAAATCCATACTGCCCTGCTCACTTCACTGTTGCTCCAAGCAGAGGAAACTGCAGTTCTGAAATACATCAAAAAGCGTGAAGACTTCTGCCTGAAGCTCATACACGCCGCAGCGTACATGTTGGACCCCAAGTACGCTGGAAAGAGCCTCCTGTATGGTGCAGAGATCAACAAGGCCAATGGTGTCATCACTACCGTGTCTCGTCACCTTGGCCTGAAAAAGAGCAAGGTTATTAGAAGTCTGGCGAAGTACACTTCCAAGCAAGGGCTTTGCGATGGAGATGCAATATGGCAGTCGTGCCAACATATCTCATCAGCCACCTGGTGGAAGGGACTTTGTGGATCTGAGGCTCATTCCCCTTTTGCCTCCATCATCCTCCAAATCCCACCAACATCAGCCGCCTCAGAGCGCAACTGGTCCTTGTTTGGGAACACACACGCGCAACAGGCTGACCAATACAAGGGTTGAAAAATTGATGGCCATCCGGGCAAATTTCAGGCTTTTTGAGCCTGACAACGAACCATCCTCAAGGTTGGAAAGTGACTGCGAAGATGAGGCCTCAGAGTTTGATGTTCAAGAGGTGGACATTGAGGAAGTCCAGGGAGAAGACATGGAAGCCTGAGAAGAAGACAACCAAAGTTTTAGTTTCTAGACTATCATTTTACAGATGCATCTTGAAAACGTTTTTGGGAGATACGATGAATCATTGGGGATCATTCAATATTCCCTTTCTTTTGTTGTTCAGTGAAATCATCCCATTAAAGAGTAAACTAATTTAATTAAAAGTTCAATTTGTCACTAAATTGTTTGTCTTTCTATTAGAAGTATTTAATAATTTTCAATTGTCTACCTATGATAAGATAAAAGGTTTATGTTTCTGTCTCCATATGATATGGTAAATATATCCAATGCAAAACACATCTACATTTAAATGGTATTAATTTGCATATATTTCCATTAATTCCCATGGAAAGTTTACACCTCTGAATATTCCCCATATTGTGCAACCCTACATGTCATGTCAGTCATTGCATACCTTAGAAAGCAGAAACGTCCAGATCAACTAGCCCTTGTCAGCTAACGTTTTTTTTGCTAGTTTTTTTAGCCCATAGATTTTGCTGTAATGTTTGAGTCACAAATATCACATGAAAACATAAGAATGCTGTTCATTGACTATAGCTCAGCATTCAACATCATGGTACCCTCCAAGCTCATTAAGCTTGAGGCCCTGGGTCTGAACCCCGCCCTGTGCAATTGGGTCCTGGACTTCCTGACGGGCGGCCCCCAGGTGGTGAAGGTAGGAAACAACATCTCCACTTCGCTGATCCTCAACCCCGGAGCCCCACGAGGGTGCGTGCTCAGCCCCCTCCTGTACTCCCTGTTCACCCATGACTGCGTGGCCATGCACACCTCCAACTCAATCATCAAGTTTGCAGGCTTGATTACCAACGACGAGACAGCCTACAGGGAGGTGAGGGCTCGGAGTGTGGTGTCAGAAAAATAACCTCAACAAAACAAAAGGAGATGATCGTGGACTTCAGGAAACAGCAGAGGGAGCAACCCCCATCGACGGGACAGCAGTGGAGAAGGTGGAAAGTTAAGTTCCTCGGTGTACATATCACAGACAAACTGAAATGGTCCACCCACAGAGACATTGTGGTGAAGGCACAACTGTGCCTCTTCAACCTCAGGAGGCTGAAGAAATTTGGCTTGGCACCTAAAACTTTTACAGATGCACAAACGCATCACCGGGGGCAAATTACCTGCCCTCCAGGACACCTACTGCACCCAATGTCACAGGAAGGCCAAAAATATCAAAAACCACCCAAGCCACTGCCTGTTCACCCCACTATCATCCAGAAGGCGAGGTCAGTACAGGGGCATCAAAGCTGGGACTGAGAGATAGAAGCTGTTTTTCAATCTCAAGACCATCAGACTGTTAAACAGCCATCACTAGCACAGAGAGGCTGCTGCCTATATACAGACTTGAAATCAATGGCCATTTTAATAAATGGAACACTAGTCACTTTAATAATGTTCACATATCTGGCATTACTCATCTCATATGTATATTCTGTATTCTATACTATCTATTGCATCTTAGCCTATGCCGCTCTGTCATTGCTCATCCATATATTTATATATTCTTATTCAATTCCTTTACTTAGATTTATGTGTATTAGGTATTTGTTGTGAAATTGTTAGATATTACGTGTTAGATATTGCTGCACTGTCGGAACTAGAAGCACAAGCATTTCGCTACACTCGCAATAATATTTGCTAAACACATGTACACTACCGGTCAAAAGTTTTAGAACACCTACTCATTCAAGGGTTTTTCTTTATTTTTGCCAAGATTGTGCAAAGCTGTCATCAAGGCAAAGGGTGGGTATTTGAAGAATCTCAAATATATTGTTTTGTTTAACACATTTTGGTTACTCCATAATTCCATGTGTGTTATTTCATAGTTTTGATGTCTTCACTATTATTCTACAATGTAGAAAATAGTAAAAAGAAAGAAAAACCCTTGAATAAGTAGGTGTTCTAAAACTTTTGACCAGTAGTGTATGTGACAAATAAAACTGGATTCGATTTAGATATGACAAAAATGTGTAGAATTGCAGGAAATAAGCTTTAAACCTGCAAAATTCTCTCCACCAACAAGAGGGGTGTGAACAGTTTGTGTCATGAACAGATCTTGTGCCCATAGAAACAGACGTGACGTGTGCTGGACGAGGGGGCCCCGAGTGAAAACGTTTGGGAACCCCTGGCCTAATACATTACACTCACAAAGCCTAGAGTCAGAGCTGTATTAGTCATAGACAGTCTCAGACTGTAAACCAAGTGCATCATTGGATGTTCCAGTAATGGTGAAATATCAGAAGGCTTTATTAGTGCAGGGGGATGGGGGGTGGTGAGAGGGTGACATTTGATTAAAGCCCAATAGAGTTTCTGAACTCCAGAGGGAAGACTATCCACCACTGTCCCCAGTGAGACCAAATTAGACAAGACATCTACATTGGCAGCAGAGGGGGGGTTTGCTGATAAACTGTGTCGTGGTGAATGAGGGTGTACCCATCCCATCCTGGACACTAGATACAGCCTCTCCCTGGCCTGGTCTCCCGCCACCCCCTCACCAGCCTGCCTGTCAGTGAGCAGAGCCAGACCTCCTAAACATAACCTCCTCCTCCCAACCCTCTCTCTAATCTCCCCAGGTTCTGGGTGACAACTAACAGGCCCCGAGAGAAGGATAAGGACTGTATCTCCACCAACAGACACTCCATATCTCTTTATCCCCGTCCCACATCTCCTGACCTCACATCTCCCCCTCATTACAGAGAGGATCCGGGGAGTCTGACTACCAGATCACATGGCGCTCTATACCCAGTGGGGATGAATATTTTCCAGAAAATCTAGAGTTTTAATACCGGGAATAATTCATATTTATCCCGAGAGTCCCAGGAAATACCACAAAAATCAGAAGTGCTCATTTAAAACCAAGATATGGTCACTATGCCAGGGTTCTCCACAATTTTCTTTTTAAATCACACACACACACACACACACTTTGTAATAGCAGTCAAACAAAATTCAAGTGACCAAAGTTGTTAAGCTTGCTAGATAACCTCTAATGAATGACAGAATATCTCCTATAATTTGGCAAAATCGAGATGATGATTATACAGATAGCAGATCAGCTCATGAATAATGGGGAGATGAGTGGAATTAGTAAAAATCTCAAGGCATCTTAACGGTGACCAGCTGTATATCCATATCGGGCCTCCCGAATGGCGCACCGGTCTAAGGCACTGCATCGCAACGCTTGAGGCGTCACTACAGACCCGAGTTTGATCCCAGGCTGTGTCACAACCGGCCGTGACCGGGAGTCCCATAGGGCGGCGCACAATTGGCCCAGTGTCGTCCGAGTTAGGGGGAGTGTTTGGTTTTACGCCACTTTACTTGGTTGATTACGCTCTAGTGTCTCCTTGTGGCGTTCCGGGGGCCTGCAGGCTGACTTCAGTCGCCAGGTGTACGGTGTTTCCTCCTACACATTGGTGTTGCTTACTTCCGGGTTAAGCGGGCGGGTGTTAAGAAGCACGGTTTGGCAGGTCATGTTACGGAGGACGCATGACTCGACCTTCACCTCTCCCGAGCCCGTTGGGGAGTTGCAGAGATGAGACAAGATTGAAATTGGATATCACAAAATTGGGGAGAGAAAGAGGGTAAAAATATATTTATATTGAATTCGGAAGTTTACATACACCTTAGTCACAAACTGATGTAAATGTTTCATAATTCCTGACATTTAATCCTAAATTCCCTGTTTTAGGTCAGTTAGGATCACCACTTTATTTTAAGAATGTGAAATGTCAGAATAATAGTAGAGAGAATGATTTATTTCAGCTTTTATTTCTTTCATCACATTCCCAGTGGGTCAGAAGTTTACATACACTCAATTAGTATTTGGTAGCATTGCCTTTACATTTTTTAACTTGGGATAAACGTTTCGGGTAGCCTTCCACAAGCTTCCCACAATAAGTTGGGTGAATTTTGGCCCATTCCTCCTGACAGAGTTGGTGTAACTGAGTCAGGTTTGTAGGCCTCCTTGCTCGCACACGCTTTTTCAGTTCTGCCCACAAAATGAGGTCAGGGCTTTGAGATTGGCCACTCCATTACCTTGACTTTGTTGTCCTTAAGCCATTTTGCCACAACTTTGGAAGTATGCTTGGGGTCATTGTCCATTTGGAAGACCCTTTTGCGACTAAGCTTTAACTTCCTGACTGATGTCGTGAGATGTTGCTTCAATATATCCACATAATTTTCCATCCTCATGATGCCATCTATTTTGTGAAGTGCACCAGTCCCTCCACAAGTAAACCACCCCCACAACATGATGCTGCCACCCCTGTGCTTCACAGTGTTCTTCGGCTTACAAGCCTCTCCCCATTTCCTCAAAACATAACGATGGTCATTATGGCCAAACAGTTCTATTTTTGTTTCATCAGACCAGAGGACATTTCTCCAAAAAGTACGATCTTTGTCCCCATGTGCAGTTGCAAACCGTAGTCTGGCTTTTTTAATGGCGGTTTTGGAGGAGTGGCTTCTTCCTTGCTAAGCGGCCTTTCAGGTTATGTCGATATAGGACTCGTTTTACTGTGGATATAGATACTTTTGTACTTGTTTCCTCCAGCATCTTCACAAGGTCCTTTTGCTGTCGTTCTGGGATTGATTTGCACTTTTCGCACAAAAGTACGTTCATCTCTAAGAGACAGAACGCGTCTCCTTCCTGAGCGGTATGACGGCTGCGTGGTCCCATGGTGTTTATACTTGCGTACTATTGTTTGTACAGATGAACGTGGTACCTTCAGGCATTTGGAAATTGCTCCCAAGGATGAACCAGACTTGTGGAGGTCTACAATTTCTTTTCCTGAGGTCTTGGCTGATTTCATTTGATTTTCCCATGATATCAAGCAAAGAGGCACTGAGTTTGAAGGTAGGCCTTGAAATACATCCACAGGTACACCTCCAATTGACTCAAATTATGTAAATTAGCCTATCAGAAGCTTCTAAAGCCATGACATCATTTTCTGGAATTTTCCAAGCTGTTTAAAAGGCACAGTCAACTTAGTGCATGTAAACTTCTGACCCACTGGAATTGTGATAGTGAATTATAAGTGAAATAATCTGTGTGTAAACAATTGTTGGAAAAATTACTTGTATCATACACAAAGTAGATGTCCTAACCGACTTGCCAAAACTATAGTTTGTTAACAAGAAATTTGTGGAGTGGTTGAAAAACGAGTTTTAAATGACTCCAACCTAAGTGTATGTAAACTTCTGACTTCAACTAATATCTGTCTGTCTGTCTGTGTATATATACACACATACATACATACATACATACATACATACATACATACATACATACATACATACATACATACATACGGCTCAAAAAAATAAAGGGAACACTAAAACAACACATCCTAGATCTGAATGAATGAAATAATCTTATTAAATACTTTTTTCTTTACATAGTTGAATGTGCTGACAACAAAATCACACAAAAATAATCAATGGAAATCCAATTTATCAACCCATGGAGGTCTGGATTTGGAGTCACACTCAAAATTAAAGTGGAAAACCACACTACAGGCTGATCCAACTTTGATGTAATGTCCTTAAAACAAGTCAAAATGAGACTCAGTAGTGTGTGTGGCCTCCACGTGCCTGTATGACCTCCCTACAATGCCTGGGCATGCTCCTGATGAGGTGGCGGATGGTCTCCTGAGGGATCTCCTCCCAGACCTGGACTAAAGCATCCGCCAACTCCTGGACAGTCTGTGGTGCAACGTGGCATTGGTGGATGGAGCGAGACATGATGTCCCAGATGTGCTCAATTGGATTCAGGTCTGGGGAACGGGCGGGCCAGTCCATAGCATCAATGCCTTCCTCTTGCAGGAACTGCTGACACACTCCAGCCACATGAGGTCTAGCATTGTCTTGCATTAGGAGGAACCCAGGGCCAACCGCACCAGCATATGGTCTCACAAGGGGTCTGAGGATCTCATCTCGGTACCTAATGGCAGTCAGGCTACCTCTGGCGAGCACATGGAGGGCTGTGCGGCCCCCCAAAGAAATGCCACCCCACACCATGACTGACCCACCGCCAAACCGGTCATGCTGGAGGATGTTGCAGGCAGCAGAACGTTCTCCACGGCGTCTCCAGACTCTGTCACGTCTGTCACGTGCTCAGTGTGAACCTGCTTTCATCTGTGAAGAGCACAGGGCGCCAGTGGCAAATTTGCCAATCTTTGTGTTCTCTGGCAAATGCCAAACGTCCTGCACGGTGTTGGGCTGTAAGCACAACCCCCACCTGTGGACGTCGGGCCCTCATACCACCCTCATGGAGTCTGTTTCTGACCGTTTGAGCAGACACATGCACATTTGTGGCCTGCTGGAGGTCATTTTGCAGGGCTCTGGCAGTGCTCCTCCTGCTCCTCCTTGCACAAAGGCGGAGGTAGCGGTCCTACTGATGGGTTGTTGCCCTCCTACGGCCTCCTCCACATCTCCTGATGTACTGGCCTGTCTCCTGGTAGCGCCTCCATGCTCTGGACACTACACTGACAGACACAGCAAACCTTCTTGCCACAGCTCGCATTGATGTGCCATCCTGGATGAGCTGCACTACCTGAGCCACTTGTGTGGGTTGTAGACTCCGTCTCATGCTACCACTAGAGTGAAAGCACCGGCAGCATTCAAAAGTGACCAAAACATCAGCCAGAAAGCATAGGAACTGAGAAGTGGTCTGTGGTCACCACCTGCAGAACCACTCCTTTATTGGGGGTGTCTTGCTAATTGCCTATAATTTCCACCTGTTGTCTATTCCATTTGCACAACAGCATGTGAAATGTATTGTCAATCAGTGTTGCTTCCTAAGTGGACAGTTTGATTTCACAGAAGTGTGATTTACATTGTGTTGTTTAAGTGTTCCCTTTATTTTTTTATACATACATACATACACACACACACACACACATATATACATACATACATACACACACACACACATATATACATACATATATACACACACACACACAGGAGTCAGGATTTGGGGTGTCAGTGGGATCGGGACTATGTA
The DNA here is from genome assembly GCF_965601325.2 of Salmo salar. NCBI lineage: Eukaryota > Metazoa > Chordata > Actinopteri > Salmoniformes > Salmonidae > Salmo > Salmo salar. Next base: position 77,784,917 of record NC_138304.1, on the reverse strand, counting down.
TGAAAATAGCCTAGGCTCTAAGACTGGAGAAGATGGACAATTCCATCATGCCGCTCTGAATTGTTAACAGACTTCATGGTCTGTGACAGACGCCCATGTAGTGAATTGTGCATATGGCTATCAAATGTGTGACCGTTTGAAGAGTCACGTGTTATTTTATAGGCTATACCATAGGGGTTTCCTGTAGGGTTTATTAACTGCATACGTATGCACTACAGCAGTATCCATTATGCGTGTGCTTTGAATTTATGGCAAATACGCTACGTTTTGGCTTCTATGCAACAACCTGTTTGGATAATGTGCCATTTTATTTTTTTCTAGTCTGCTGCTACACATGTTGTGTATTTGTGTGGAATTGCATTAGTGCGACATTGGGGAAAATGTTTCTAATTTCTCAGGTCTTGTCCCAGGAGCCCAGTTACCCCTAATACCCAGCCTGTCCAATCACAACAGTCCAGGTTGACATTCACACACCAGCCCTCACAACTTACACACACAACTCACACTGGCAAGCACAAACTCACATACTAGTGAGAATTACACCAGTGGCCAAGTGGAGTTGGGATTGCAGCCTTGAGGTTTTCCTGTCAGGCACAGGGAGAAGTGAGCTAGCTACACATCATTAAATGATGGTTGGGGAGGTGGAATGGGAAAGAAGGGATTTGGACAGGTAACTGCAGACTAATGGTGACAGAGCGTCATGGTTTCATCCACCATTAGAGAAAGACAAAACAGAGAGAGGGAGGCAGAGAGAGTCTCACACACAGTAAGCTAATGCATTGGAGGGTTTCACTCAACCACAGTAAAACTGTCATCACTGTGATTCCCTCTCAGAGAGAGACATCTTATTTTGTGGTTGGCAAGAATATGCTTACTGTACATAAAGCAGATCTACATAACAATGTGAGATCATTTGATAATATCCTGCACATGTTAAATCAATGTGCCTTAGCCATAATATTATTTCACATTGTGTAAGAGCCAGCGAGAGGCTGGTTCTGTCCACACGGGGCAGTGTCAGCCCCTCTCCTCCCCAAGTAGAACCTCTGTCCTTGGGTGTTGTTGGGTAACTGTTAGGCAGGCTGGGACAGGCCCGGGCTGGAACTACACCTGAAACAACAAAAGGCCTGGTCTGAAGCTCTGCTGCTACACCTGAACCATCCACACAACCAGGCTGCTTCCACTCTAGCTGTCAGTATCTATAGTCTACAAAACTAAACTATTTATATTCTAGTGTATTCTCCACTAGTCATCTGAGAAGAGTTGGAACTCCTTTTCTCCTCCTCCCATCCTACTGCCCTGAACTGTTGAACTGCTGAGCTGGCCTGATTGGCCGACAGCCCACATGTTTGTAGAGGGGCCCGTCTCCTCCATCATCTCTCTCTCCCTGCGTCTGTCTACTGTCAGTTATTGGGCTGCAGTCACAAAGCCAATAAGAGAGAACTAAAAATCAGACCACATGCCCTCTATGAGCAAAGGACCACAGAGAGGTATGGGGGATGTTTATATTAGGTAAACAAGGGATGGGATTAGGCCTAACCTATTGAAATTGCTTTCCTCGAAAAATGTTTTTTCTGCAATATGAGGTAGGGCATCATAGTTTTTTTGTTTTTTTTTAAGTTCATGCTCAGGTGTGTAGCCTGCCTGCATGTCCCAGCTCAGCCAATATCATTTTGTGATTGACAGCTCTCCTGATCCTCTGCAGCCAATCAAACACTCCACTGTCAGTTAACATTGACCAAACGCCTGACTGGTCCTGGTGGGGTGGTGGATGTTAGATTTAAGAAGGGGGAGGGGGGGGCGTTACGGCACGGCAGGCTGTCTCACTGTTTTAGATGATGACCTATATCTGCCTCTTCTCTGAACACATTCTCAACTCAGATGAATTGTTCCTTTATTCCCCCTCAGCAGATTCAGCAAACCCCAACCGCCGCCCCCAAACACAGACTGTGGACTGGAAGTCCTACTACAGTCAGAAGAGTGTTGTGTGTTAGCCTGTTCATATTTCATCTACACAAAGCACCATTTGGAGATCAGAGAATCAGAATTGAAACATGCTGTCGCCATGGTGATGAGAATAAAGCAGATGAACATTCCCCCTCCCACCCTAAACATGAAAGCCACAAAATAATGTCACATTCAGTGTGGTTGTTTCACAGGGGGATTGACAGAGTACTTAAACAAGAGTCAAACACCCTGCAGAAGTCACAACTGAGCCTTTCTAGGAAAAACATGTCAACGTTTACATGACGTGCAAATATAAAACCACAGACATTGAGTGATGCCCTCGTGTGCCCACCGAACTGCTGCATTGGGGCTACTTGTGTTAGTTCACTGAGGGGGAAAGAGGCTGTAGCGAGAGTTTGGCCAGAGCAGAGAGCCTGTCTCTTGGTTGGGTTCCACAAGACAGACAGACAGACAGACAAGACAGACAGACAAAACAGACAGGCGCAGCAGCTGGCAGGGCTTTATCAGGCAAAGTGAATTTGGGACCATGCAGTGATAGTTTTTTGCTTCAATGAACTTTTGACCGAGGTCAAAAGGTCATGGACTAGATAATGACTGCCGCCAACATTTCCGCAGGGTGGCTGATCTCGTGGATGAAGATCTGATGGCTTTCAGGCGACGGGATTTGTGGATCCCTACATGCTAGGTAGTGGGCAATACGGCAACCAAATAGGAGAGAACCAAGTACAAAAAACAAAAAAAGCTCTTCCTAGAGCAATTATGGTTCTTCTAAATACTTGTGTCACGGTCCGTACTTCATCGGGGGTGTTTACAGTTGGGACTACGTGGACAAAGACACATTTCTGCTTTGGACGTGTTTGTAACATGGCTTCCCAGATAGACCAGTGTTTAAGGTGGTGAGTAGCTGAGGAGGAGAGGCCCTCCTTAGTAATTATGGAGTCCAGAAATAAAACAGTGGCAGAGGCGGCAGTGGTGATGTTCAGAACACAACGTTCCCTGCACCGCTCCATTCACTCCCTTTTCTCGCGGCTCAACCCCATGTGCTCACAAGCGGCTGGGACTATTAAAGCGCCCAGAAAGCGTAGCACATGTAGCCGTGTTGCCTGAGAGGGAGAGATGGGGCTGATTATGACTACTACAGAACTCTACTCTCGGATCCCTGGTCATCAACCACCACAACTCTACAGGATTCTACAGGGGACAGAGTTTTGAATGTTTATGGCATTCCAGAATTGTTTAGAGATACAAAAAATATGTATTATGTGAAAGACAAGAAACTGCTAAAAGTAAAAGTTAACCTTACCACAATGTATGAGAGTAAAACTCTCGAAAATAAATAAACAATTCATTTTTATTATTTTAAGTGAGTGAACTACACTGACCAAAAATATAGACCAAAAATATAAACACAACGTGTAATGTGTTGGTCCCATGTTTCATGAGCTGAAATAAGATTCTAGAAAAAGTTACATTATTTCTCTCAAATTTTGTGCACAAATTTGTTTACATCCCTGTTAGTGAGCATTTCTCCTTTGCCAAGACAATCCATATACCTGGCAGATGTGACATATCAAGAAGCTGATTAAAGAGCATGCTCATTACACAGGTGCACCTTATGCTGGGGACAATAAAAGGCCACTAAAATGTGCAGTTGTCACACAACACAATGCCACATGTCTCAAGTTGAGGGCTCATGCAATTGGCATGCTGACTGCAGGAATGTCCACCAGAGCTTTTACCAGAGAATTGACTGTTCATTTCTCTACCATAAGCCGCCTCCGTCTTTTTAGAGAATTTGTCAGTACGTCCCACCGGCCTAACAACTGCAGACCAAATATATGTCGTAGTGTGGGCGAGCGTTTTGCTGATGTCAATGTTTTGAACAGAGTGCCCCATGCCCTAAGGCCCATTGTATGGGTAGGCATAAGCTACAGACAACGAACACAATTGCATTTTATCAATGGCAATTTGAACGCACAGATACTGTGACAAGATCCTAAGGCCCATTGTCGTGCCATTCATTTGCCACCATCACCTCATGTTTCAGCATGATAATGCACAGCCCCATGTAGCAAGGATCTGTACACAATTCCTGGAAGCTGAAAATGTCACAGTTCTTCCATGGCCCGCATACTCATCCGTTGAGCATGTTTGGGATGCTCTGGATCGATGTATACGACAGCGTGTTCCAGTTCCCGCCAATATCCAGCAGCTTCGCACAGCCATTGAAGAGGAGTGGGATAACATTCCATAGGCCATAATCAACAGCCTGATCAACTCTATAGGAAGGAGATGTGTTGCGCTGCATGAGGCAAACGGTGGTCACACCAGATACTGACTGGTTTTCTGATCCACACCCCTACTTTTTACATTTTTTTAAGGCATCTGTGACCAACAGATGCATATCTGTATTCCCAGCCATGTGAAATCCAGATTAGGGCCTAATTTATTTTCAATTGACTGATTTCCTTATATGAACTGTAACTCAGTAAAATGTTGCATTTATATTTTTGTTCAGTGTCGAATAAAGGATGCCGTTTCAGCACTCGACAGGAGACGAGGCATGTCCCGCCCAATTTCAGTGAATGCAGCGAGGCTTTAAAACAAGGTAAACTATTTCCTTCTCAAAAGGGCATCATAATTCCCAACACAAGCATGCACTGGTGTTCACTGCTGTGACACACACATGCACACACACCCCTCAGATGTCTGGCCCTGTCCTACATTAGATCAGTAATTAGAGGAACTAGAGAGAGATGGTTTCTGGTTTGCATAGAGACACTGCCTGCTCCCAACCCTAACCTCTCCTCAAACAGCCTGCAGACAAAGTAGGCCAAATACCTCCCTCCCCCAGCACCCACAATTAACCTCTTCCAGGGTCCCGCCCAGCACAGGGATAGTTCTCTCCAAAACCACATGAGACTGGGTTGGGTCCAAATTTCACTAAACACCGCCTGGCTGGGTCTATAAATAACGATAGCCTTGCACTAGGCTAAACCTCCCCTCCTTTACCTGGTCTAAAAACACACTCAAGGTTCAGGCTGCTGCAGGAATGGGCTGGGCAGACAGATGCATTTATTAGAATCACAACAGGTCATGTAAGCTGACATGCAGTGGTACAGACACAGTCTCGGATCATGTCGGAGAGAAACTCACACAGGAACCATGGCAGTGTGTCTGGAAACTTAAGTTGTGGGGGCCGACTCAGCCGAGGCCTTTTCAAAGCAGGTCGTAAAGCAAAATGAAGCAAGGCGAGGGAAAAAAACCCTGACGTTTAGAGTTTAATTAAAGGGAACAGACTCCTCCTCCACTCTAGTTTAGAGAGAGGATGGAAAGAGGTGTGTGTGTGATCTCTAGAGCAGACAGAGGAGACCAGGAAGGAGGGATCCAAGGATGGGGAGATTAATAAAAGGAAAGAGTGCAGATTACTCTCCTCCTCCCAACCATCCTCCTCTCCTTTCCTCTCCTCCCAACCATCCACCCCCCCCTCTCCTCCCAACCATCCACCCCCCCCCTCTCCTCCCAACCATCCTCCCCCCTCTCCTCCCAACCATCCTCCCCTCCCAACCATCCTCCCCTCCCAACCATCCTCCCCTCTCCTCCCAACCATCCTCCCAACCATCCTCCCCTCCCAACCATCCTCCCCTCCCAACCATCCCCTCCCCTCTCCTCCCAACCATCCCCTCCCCTCTCCTCCCAACCATCCCCTCCCAACCATCCCCTCCCAACCATCCTCCCCCCTCTCCTCCCAACCATCCTCCCCCCTCTCCTCCCAACCATCCTCCCAACCATCCTCTCCTCTCCTCCCAACCATCCTCCCCTCCCAACCATCCTCTCCTCTCCAACATCCTCCCAACCATCCTCCCCTCTCCTCCCAACCATCCTCCCCTCTCCTCCCAACCATCCTCCCCTCTCCTCCCAACCATCCTCCCCTCTCCTCCCAACCATCCTCTCAACCATCCTCCCAACCATCCTCCCAACCATCCTCTCCTCTCCTCCCAACCATCCTCCCCTCTCCTCCCAACCATCCTCCCCTCCCAACCATCCTCTCAACCATCCTCTCAACCATCCTCTCAACCATCCTCCCCTCTCCTCCCAACCATCCTCCCAACCATCCTCCCCTCCCAACCATCCTCTCAACCATCCTCTCAACCATCCTCTCAACCATCCTCCCCTCTCCTCCCAACCATCCTCCCAACCATCCTCCCCACCATCCTCCCAACCATCCTCCCCTCTCCTCCCAACCATCTTCCCCTCTCCTCCCAACCATCCTCCCAACCATCCTCCCCACCATCCTCCCAACCATCCTCCCCTCTCCTCCCAACCATCCTCCCCTCTCCTCCCAACCATCCTCCCCTCTCCTCCCAACCATCCTCCCCTCTCCTGTGAAGCTCCTGAACAACAAGCTGCTGTGTTATTGCCATGATCGTATACTGACTCCACAAACAACCACTAAACTACAAATACCACCAAACACCAAGACACAAACAGGGGAAGTCATGGAAAAAGCTTGCTTGGGTGAACTAAACTACTGTATCTGGAAGAGCGAGTGGTGTGGCATGACTGACACCCAAACAAGTGGGTTCATTTAGGGCCCATCTAAAAACTGTTCATAATAGTCCTGCTACAACAGAACAGGCAGCCTGAGGCAGACAGAGGGCCAGCCCCAATCAGGCATGGTGCTAACCCTTCATGCTGCTCCTAGCAGGCAGCCACAGCTCCATCACACTCCAACTACTGCACTCTCTGTGAGGACCACAGGAGGAAACGACCACACACACACACACACACCACTTTTAACTGCTCTGGTCAGGCCAGCATACCACCGTAGTGTAGATACACTTGGCATGGTCCAGGAACACACACAGGACAGCCTACTACGGGAAGCAGGCAGAATAACCAAATATACTGCAGAGGGAAGCCAAACACAGACCGGCCAGCCAGGCCAATCATCCCCCTTCAAAACAACTGCTGTAACAACCTACAGGAAGGCAGAAACTATTTCTATGAACAGCATGTAGGTGTGTTCAGCCAGCCAGTGTCCCCCCTCTCTGGGAGTTAATGGTCCAGCATAGTGCTGTGCTGCTCAGGCTGTCTCCTCTCTGGATATGACTGGGATTACCAATGACCCAGACAGGGCTGTCTGATGTCTGACAGAGGAATAACAGAACCACAGCAGACTGGACTAGCCTAAACCTGCAGACGCCTTTCTCTCCCTTTCGGTTCTCCCTCTTTCAGACTTTCTCTGAACTGTCATTCTGTCAGCTTCAGCACTTTCACCAGAGTGAGAGGAAAGAAACCCCACACTGGGGAGCGGAGTGGTGGAAGTGGAGGGGCAGAGGGGTTACTGACAGCTGGTTCTCTTCCTCCCCTTTCAAGAGCCTGTCTGTTTGTCCAGAGCAACATGTGGCCCGGCACATACATTTCCCGTTTCATAACCACTCTATCCCAAACAGAACCAGGCGTTTATCCCTGAAATCTGAGCAAGAGATGGACAATAAAACAAGTCAACAGCACAGTTAATGCATTCCCATGGCCGATAATACAAGGGATGCTGCAGTCCTCTGACCAGGCAGCATGAAGGTTGTATACTGACATAAGGCCAGGAGAGGAGGAGAAAGGAATTCTTGCATGAATAAATATTACATTAAACTAAAATCAGACATCTAATCCGATCTCAGCACGGGAGTGACATCCCTAAGCCTGCTCTGCTGTCACTGTTCTGACTGGGGGTGGATAAAGGGCTGATGCTAAATGACTCTACACCCTGGTTTAAAATGCTCAGGGGACACAGCTTTTTACACAACACTGGTGGAGAGGTGAAACATCTGCCATGCGGGTCTCTCTTCAGGAGGAGACTGCAGTGCAATGGGAGTGGTAACACAAAGTGTTCCTGTTCCAGGGGGGAGTTCTCAGAAGCCCTGTGGTAATGAGGAGTCTGGGTGGACCAGATGTTCAGCCGGTACCCCGCGGCTGGCTGCTGTGGTGGTAGAAAAACACAAACAACACCCAGCGTACAAAGGAGGGATGCAATGACAGACTAATAGTGCAGCGAAGCTACAGGCAAGTCGGTCGGGATGTTTTGTAAGTTGCAGCCAATGACTATTAGTCACATACCTAAGAAACATTTCACAGAAGATTAACTTTGGATACAACTCAAATCTAAAATGGCAATACTGATGAAAGTTCTATGTCGTTATGACTTCGACTCAATTAGATCTCATCTGGAAGACTATTTGTCAGTTGGGGCTTTCTCTACGTCGTGATACAGTCTGCAGTCTGGGCTCAGCTTTCTGTAGAATTGACAGACTGGCTCTCTTCAATACTCTGGTCTGGAGTCACATCCTCTCTGGGGAATTAACTTATACGTACTGGAGAGGGTTGTTTGTTTCAATGCTTAGTAAAGCACCACCCCACTTTGTTTAGTAACGACAGAAATACAACAAAGCAGCCGGTTCACTATATAATCAGTCCAGTCCAGACAGCGCCCCACGGCAGGGTTCTGTTGCAGTGTGAATGACATTCCTCTATTCAGACCATGCCAAGTTTTATTCCTCAACAGATTTATACTTCAAATAGAGTCTACAATTACAATAACACTTTCCCTGAACGTCTGTTGTGAAAACAACTCGATTCCAATTCAAAGCAGTAAAAACAATAATACCAATTTGTTCACTATGATCCTTGCCAAATTAAGTGAAACTAAGAGACAAACTTGGACAAAGCTGTTTCCTTCTGACAGTCGGTCCTGTGGGTTTGTACTGAGTAACAGAGCCACTGTTTTGGCTAACACCATTACCTGTCTCTAGTTGTCACAGGTGAGGTTCCAGAAGGTTACTGAGGTTATGTACACATAACACCACATGTTAAAACAGGCCACACTGCGACGACCTTGGCCTAAAAATCACCCACCTCCTCGCTCCCAACTTCCCAGTATTTATTTCAACTGGGGGTTTTGCGAAAGAGGGGCTGTCGTCGTCTGTTTAAAGTTTAGTCGGTGTTCGGCGCTGGCATTGTCTTCAAAAACAACATTCCCCCCAAAACTAGTGTGAAAAAAGAAGTAATGTATTTTGCTTGGTTAAAGGCAGGAAGTCTGCTACATTAGTGTAGTTGAAGGTTGGATTCTGATGGAGCACATTCAACATTACATTTTCTAACTCTACATGACTGTTTGTTTTAATTAATTATGTGCACTGGGGGGGGATTCAGGTACATCAAACAAGCAGTGCTTTCAACCAGAAAAAACAACAGTTGGCTGTACCTGAAAATTGAGGTTAATGAATCCCCCTAAGGCAAACGTATGTTGTCTGTGTGGCACCCCAGTAACATCTTAAGTGAAATGCGTTCCTAATTTCTGCCTATGGGCACTTCCATCTGAAAGGACCCATGAGCACCAACATGAGAAGTTCATAGGAGCATGTCGAATTGGGTGTCAAATGAAAGCGAAGTCTATATTTTGGGGAAATTAAGGCACAAATACATTTTTCAAGCATTTTCCATCTTAAAAAATGTGGCATTAGTAAAGGCTTTGATTTCTGGATAAGATGCATAAGGGCTCTTAGAAAACATCTACCAGAAGAAAAAAAGTCTTAAAAAAAAGGTATGGGTAATTCCACGGTTACAGAACTGCTCTGACACTCAGATTTTAAAATGTATGCCAAACAAAAACCTGAGGGAGACTTTACCGTAATTCTGTGACAAGTTTTCATCTGCACAGTTTTTCCATTAAAATTTGTTTTTATAAATGTTTGTGGAAATTGTTACAAGTAGTCCTTGTGCATAGAGTTGTATGGTTTGTTAAATTTAGAAATTAATGGTTTTTGGTTGGCATACATTTAAGTGAAAGAACTGAGTCAATGCGTAATTCCACTTCCGTGGAATTGTCCCAACACAAAACAATAAAAACCCATCTATGCTTTGCTTGTATACCAGTGGTTGGCAACAGGTGGCCCATGTGCCAAAACTGGCCCACGAGTGATTTTTATTTTGGTCCCCAAAAAATATCAACAGTTTAAATTCAGGAAATCTGTTCAAGTATTCACACAAATAAAAAAAACTAGACGTGATCGTGTCTATATGTAATCAAGGTACAGTGCCTTCAGAAAGTATTCATACCCCTTGTCTTTTTCCACATGTTGTTTGAATATAAAAATGGATTAAGATTTTGTCACCTGCCTACACACACACACACACAATACCCCATAATGTCAAAGAGGAATTATGTTTTCCAAAATTGTACAAATTAATAGAAAATGAAAATCTGAAATGTCTTGAATAAAACAGTACTAAACCCTTTGTTATGGCAAGCTGAAATAAGTTCAGAATTAAACATTTCCATAACAAGCCACATAAGTTGCATGGACAGTGTGTGCAACGATAGTGTTTAACATGAATTTTGAATGACTATCTCTGTACTCCACAGATAATTGTAAGGTCCCTCAGTTGAGTGGTGAATTTCAAACAGATTCAACCACAAAGACTAGGGTGCTTTTCCAATGGCTTGCAAAGAAAGAAGGGCATCTATTGGTAGATGGGTAAAAATGTGAAAACAGACATTGAATATCCCTTTGAGCAAGGTGAAGTTATTAATTACACTTTGGATGGTCTATCAATACACCTAGTCACTACAAAGATACAGGCATCCTTCCAAACTCATGAGGCCAATGGTGACTTTAAAACAGTTACATAGTTTAATGGCTGTGATAGGAGGATGGATCAACAACATTGTAGTTACTTCACAATACTAACCTAAATGACATTGAAAAGGAAGCCTGTACAGAATAAAAATACTACAAAACATGCATTCTGTTTGCAACAAGGCACTAAGTTATACTGCAAAAAATATGGCAAAGCAATTAAGTTTTTGTCCTGCATACAACATGTTATGTTTGGGTCAAAATCAATACAACACATTACTGAGTACCACTCTCCATATTTTCATCAACTGTGGTGACTTCATCATGTTATGGGTATGCTTGTAATCGTTAAGGACTGGGGAGTTTCAGGATAAAACAGAATGGAGCTAAGCACAGGCAAAATACTAGAGGAAAACCTGGTTCAGTCTGCTTTCCACCAGACACTGGGAGATGAATTAAATTTTTCAGCAGGACAATAACCTAAAACACAAGGCTAAATCTACGCTGGAGCTTACCAAGAAGACATTGAATGTTCTTGAGTGGCCGAGTTACAGTTTGGAATTAAATCCGTTTGAAAATCTGCTTGAAAATCTATGGCTAAACCTGAAAATGGTTGTCTAGCAATGATCAACAACCAATTTGACAACACTTGACGAATTTTGAAAAGAATAATGGGCAAATGTTGCACAATTCAGGTGTGAAAAGCTTAGACTTACCCAGAAAGACTCACAGCTGTAATCACCGTCAAAAATGATTCTAACATGTATTGACTGAGGAGGTTGAATACTTATCTAATGAAGATAGTGTTTTGTTTTAATGTTATAATTTCTCTTCCACGTGGACATTAAGAGTATTTTGTGTAGATCATTGACAAAAAGTGACAATTAAATTCATTTTAATGCCACTTTCCAACACAACAAAATGTGGAAAAGGTCAAGGGGTGTGAATATTTCCTGAAGGAACTGTATGAAATTGTTATTTTCAAATAACATTTGTTTTTGGCCTTAGTTCTGGTCAATTTATTCTAATTATGTTCCGGCCCTCAGACAATTCCCTCTGAAAAAGAAATACTTTAAAAAAATACTTACAAAAAAAAGAATTCAGCCTGCAGCTGAATCTATTGCCTACCCCTGACGAAAACCATGTGTGCCAGCTATTTCATTCTGTATTTATAATGCAATTAGAATCAATTTCAATTAAAAGTTACAATTCACATGTTGAACCTTAATAACCCTATGCAGACATTATCATCAGCTTGGGCTACATTAGAAGTTGTCAGGCCAGAGCTGGTCTAAAGACTAAAGCCTGTGACCCTATATGACCCTCTTCAAAAGCAGTGGACTATATAGTGAATAGGGTGACATTTCAGACCCAACCTAAAGCTCCACCACTGCAGTGCCATGGAGGCCACACAAAGCTGGCCCACTACAGCTCTCTGACCCAGAGCAAATGTGAGTGACCAGCAGGGCCCCATGTCTGGAAAGCTACAATCACACCCACACACTGTCTCAGGCAGGGAGCCTGAATACAGGCCTGCTTTCCACAAACTATTTTTCCTCTGTCCTTATACTCCTGTTGCATCTTCCCCAGCTCCCGAACTGTAACAGTCATACACTAGAATAGACTGTTCCAGAGTTCCCCACTGTCTATGCTCTATACGTCTACAGGACAGTCCTAATATTGTTCTTCCTCCGTGACCAGATTACTAGTCGAGGCCACAGCTTCAGCATCTCGGCAGTTTATTGATCATTAGTTTGCAAAACAGACGTGGCTCCAGTAACAGGATGAGCTAGGAAATGACATCAGGGAATTATTCCAACTTCCTGGATCTCCCAGTTTTACAGGAAAATATTGTATAATAGCAGGTGGAGAAAGATCCTAAAGCCTCTCCCACTCAGTCTGAGTTGATCATCCTACCTCAACTCACTGAACAATGGACAACACAGGCAGGACGGGTGAAAGCCAGCTGCACCGATGCATGTGGCTACTGACTGATTCCTCTACACTAACGACAGGCCTTGTTACCAGTCAGAGAGAGACAACATTGTAAGAGCAGCAGCAAGGTCCCCACACTCATACGGGGGGGGGGGGTTGGGAAAGGTAGTTGGGGGGAAGAGTTCGAATTAAACCAGGAGGGGCCTCCTGAGTGCTGCAGCGGTTTAAGGGGAGGGTTTTGCCGACCGGGATGTCCTTGTCCCATCGCACTCTAGTGGCTCGTGGCGGGCCGGTCACAAGTTGTACTGTGTTTCCTCCGACACATTGGTGCGGCTGGCTTCCGGGTTAAGCGAGCAGTGTGTCAAGAAGCAGTGCGGCTTGGGAGGGTTGTGTTTCGGAGGACGCATGTATCTCGACCGTCGCCTCTTCTGAGTCTGCACGGGAGTTTCAGCGATGGGACAAGACTAACTACCAATTAAATACCACAAAATTGGGGAGAGAAAGGGGTAAAAGTACCCAAAAAAATCTAATGTAAACCAGGAGGAAGTGGAACCTCTGCGGGGCTCTTCCAGGTTCAGTACCCCCCTGGACTCAGATTAGTCATTACCCAGAGATCTGAGGGTCTTCGTGGATCCCAGGAGGAGGGGTGATGTGCACCTGTGCAGCAGCACATCAATGGGTCCTTCTCATGGCAGTGGACCATGGAGGCGATGTAGTTATCCCCCCTAACCTGGCCCTTGGGGCCTTGTCTGACTTTATGTCTACTCTGATTGGCTGGGTCAGATTTCATGTGGTGAGAGAGAAGTCTCTATAAACTGACAGGCAGTGAAGGGTTCTGGGCCGTTGTCAGGGAAATGAACCTGCTCTGTTCAGTCTTATAAAACGATTCCAGAGTTTCACTCAGAGGTGTGTTTTGCATAAATAATCTCCTTTCCAGCTTTCTCCAAGTATGAGGTCACACAAAACAGAGTGAAGAAGAATGTTTAAGACTGTTGCTGTTGTGAGCAGCATTGTTGTCTCTGAGGTTAAGGTCTAGTTAAGTATTTGTTCAGTCAGTCTGCAGGTCCAGATGACCCATACTGCATTAGAATAGGATACGAGTGACAGAGTCGTGACTCTGAGTCAAACTAATGTCTCTGTGAGAGGCTCTGAGAGAGGCCTGTTCTAACTACTGACCGTCTCTGACAGAGGCCTGGATTGTTCTCCGGGTGGTCCGGAGACGCTTGGACAGCGTGACGGACGGGAAACCTGTGGTGCTTGTTAACACGGTGCTCCTGGTGCCCTACTGGTAGGCTGGTACGACCCAGCGCTAGTCACCACAGGGACCATTTACTCACAGATATACTGAGGTGCATTCCTGCCTGTGTGACTAGAAGTTAGTAGAACAATGGCCTCAATACTAGAGGTCGACCGATTAATCGGAATGGCCGATTTCAAGTTTTCATAACAATCGGTATTTTTGGCCACCGATTTGCCGTTTTTTTCTTTACTAGGCAAGTCAGATTAAGAACACATTCTTATTTTCAATGACGGCCTAGGAACGGGGGTTAACTGCCTTGTTCAGGGGGGATTCGTTTTTGCAACCTTCTGGTTACTAGTCCAACGCTCTAACCACCTGCCTTACATTGCACTCCACGAGGAGCCTACATGGCAGGCTGACTACCTGTTACGCGAGGGCAGCAAGAAGCCAAGGTAAGTTGCTAGCTAGCATTAAACGTATCTTATAAAAAACTATCAATCTTAACATAATCACTAGTTAACTACACATGGTTGATGATATTACTAGTTTATCTAACGTGTCCTGCGTTGCATATAATCGATGCGGTGCCTGTTAATTCATTGCCTGGCTAGTTGCGAACTAATTTGCCAGAATTGTACGTAATTATGACATACCATTGACGGTTGTGCAATGTAACAGGAATATTTAGACTTAGGGATGCCACCCGTTAGATAAAATACAGACCGGTTCCGTATTTCACTGATAGAAAAAAACCTTGTGTTTTCGAGATGATAGTTTCCGGATTCGACCATATTAATGACCTAAGGCTCGTATTTCTGTGTGTTTATTATATTATAATTAAGTCTATGATTTGATAGAGCAGTCTGACTGCGCGGTGGTAGGCACCAGCAGGCTCGTAAGCATTCATTCAAACAGCACTTTCGTGCGTTTTGCCAGCAGCTTTCGCAATGCATTGCACTGTTTATGACTTCAAGCCTGTCAACTCCCAAGATGAGGCTGGTGTAACCGATGTGAAATGGCTAGCTAGTTAGCGGGTGTGCGCTAATAGCATTTCAAACGTCACTTGCTCTGAGACTTGGAGTAGTTGTTCCCCTTGCTCTACATGGGTAACGCTGCTTCGAGGGTGGCTGTTGTCGATGTGTTCCTGGTTCGAGCCCAGGTAGGAGCGAGGAGAGGGACGGAAGCTATACTGTTACAGTGGCAATACTAAAGTGCCTCTAAGAACATCCAATAGTCAAAGGTATATGAAATACAAATCGTAGAGAGAGAAATAGTCCTATAATTCCTATAATAACTACAACCTAAAACTTCTTACCTGGGAATATTGAAGACTCATGTCAAAAGGAACCACCAGCTTTCATATGTTCCCATGTTCTGAGCAAGGCACTTAAACGTTAGCTTTCTTACATGGCACATATTGCATTTTTCCAACACTTTGTTTTTGCATTATTTAAACCAAATTGAACATGTTTCATTATTTATTTGAGGCTAAATTGATTTTATTGATGTATTATATTAAGTTAAAATAAGTGTTCATTCAGTATTGTTGTAATAGTCATTATTACAAAATGGTATTTTTTTTGTTCAAATTTTTTGTAAATTTTTTTTATTCATGAATTTTATTAGTATTTTTATTTAATGTTTTTTACTTTATTTGCTTTTATATTTCCCCCTTTTTTTTATTATTATTAAAATCGGCCGATTAATCGGTATCAGCTTCATTTTTTTTGGTCCTCCAATAATCGGTATCGGCGTTGAAAAATCCTAATCGGCCGACCTCTACTCAATACACAGCTCCTGAATGTTAACTCATCCCCAAAGAAACAACAGAGCAAAATCCCCTAAATACTACTCATTCTTACACCATGAGTTATAATGCAATAAGTTCCCTTACCCTGCCGCTCACATATGAATACTTCACCATCTTTACTTAACTCTTCAAAACACCCAATAAAACCTTCATTCTTTATTAGTAGAGGCTGTGTATAATCTTCCTGTGGCTTCTTCATTCTGTATAAAATTATAGACTACTGGAGAGGCATCATTTCAACAGACAAATCCTTTGTGTCAGCAATGTGCTATGATAACACCCCGCTTTGTTCAGCCTCTTGTATTACAATCAGTGGGAGTATTGTCATAACACGGACTGTAGCAGTATGGAGTGAGACAGCACACCAGGAAACACAACACAGCCAATGACGTGAACATTCCACTGAGGATTTCACATGAAACATGAATGATGGAGTCAGTTGTATGCTGGGGCCGGCTGCAGTGGGCTCCCCATGCCTGGTATACAGGGGGAAGCAGCCTCCACATGCCTTGTGTATACGGGGGGTGGGCTTCCATTCAGTGTTTAGGAGTGTTGCATTTGGATGAGCAGCACTCAGCTCAGACCTACACAGAGAGGAACCTCTCATTCAAGCGGGGCTTTTGTTCTCAGTAATGTCTGGTATGTCAGCACACTGGCTCCCATCGACTTCTTTCTATTGGCTGCATTCGCCTGCATGCATTTCACTTTAAGATAGCACACAGGACTAAACCACACACACACACACACACACACACACACACACACACACACACACACACACACACACACACACACACACACACACACACACACACACACACACACACACACACAGAGGGCCAGCAGTACAGGACAGCCACCCCTCCAGTGTGAGGCAAACAAAAGGATCCCGACAGCTAGTGGTGAGAAATCAGACCCTATTCATTCCATAACCACTGACGAGGTAAAAGAAAACAGTTGTCGTTGATAGAGAAAAGTGTAACACCATACAGGTCTAGTCGAGCTCCTCCTCACCTTGTCTCTGTATGAAGACTCGGAGCAGTGGGTGGGCCGTAGACACCGCCTTACAGAAGTTGTCGTCGTTGTTGATTGGCAGCAGGTCTCCGTGGATGTCAGCGTAGCCAATCATGACCTCCATGTTGGAGATGCGGTGAACGTGCATGATGAGCTTATAGAAGTCCTCGAACTTCCCCGGTTTGACACGGTCCACGGAGAACCGCCGGAACTCTGCTCCATACTGCAGGGACAACACATAGGGATGACTTAGCAAGAGTTGCTATGGGTGACAGAGCACAGCACTGAACCCCGATTGAGACTCAAGTAGAAGGTCGGCTCAATCTAATCGATCTGGCCTATAAACTTATAGGAAGACATAAATAAACCTCGGTGGAAAAGAGTCCTAAAAAGCGAAGCAATCACAGTGTCACAAGACTGAGAGATGTAACATGTAAGGGTGACCTTTTCAGGACACTTAACCTACAGCAAGTATGAAGAGAAGTGATTTACAACGGATTCACATTGGAGAACAATCTACCACTAAGGTTATATGACGTTCTGAATTGAATTGGCAGAGTGCCAATTCTGTTTTGTCTGACAGACACAATATTCATTCACGACATCTGAACAACATGATACTGACCTTCACAGACAGTCTAACCAATATAAAACTGTGTACACAATGTAACAAGTGACGACACCCGTAAAAACTGAGCCAGATTGCTACAATGTGACTGCGACGCCCAGGTCTTTGATTTATCCCACTGAAGCAACAGAGGGAAGTGGAGGTTTAGGCTTGTCTCAAATGCACCCTTTCCCCTATATAGTCCACTACTGTTGACCAAGGTCCCAGGTCAAATGTAGTGCACTTGCACTATATAGGGAGCAGGGTGCCATTTGGACAACAGACTTCAAAAATGGAACAATGCAGGTGAATGAGTCAGCAGTAAACCGGCCTATCTGGATGAGATGACGCGAACACAGTTAACATCAGAACAAAATTTTACACTGTCTTTGTCTGAGCAATATTATATGGACAAACTGACTGCACGTGCGCACACACACACACAATGTTTGCTCAGACAGGATGCCTAGAGGCGTGATTGTCTGTACTGGCGTGTCATTGTGTGTGTGTGTGACTGGACCACCACGGAGAGCAGCTGGGTTGACCTAGGGGTCACAGCTGTGGTCATGTGACTGACACGGCCAGTAGAAACTCTAGTACTGTATGCGTGGGCACTGGGCCTGCATAACAAGCTAGGCTTTGTCTCTGACAATAGCACTGTCACGTTACAACATAGCACTGTCACATTACAACCTCAGTCATTTGTGAATGGTGGCGCGATGTGCTGCACTCTGCGATGGTCCGGTAATTATTTGCTCAGAGACCAAGGTCTGAATGGCAGTTTGTCCTAGAGGGAGGCCTGGGTTAGACTGCTGGGAGACCTTTGTTAGACTGGGCCTGTCATGAAGGCTGCCATTACAATGTTAAATATCATCGGAGCATGTTGGTGCGGCAGTGCAACGCCAGGTGTGCCATCCAACTCATACTGATGCCAAACGCAAATAAACACACACACACAGGCAAAGTCGCATATGAGCACACACTAAAATAAATCGGCAATTGAGCCTTCCATTAAGCAATAAGTGATGAGTTTGTGACAGACTGTTCTCTCTCAGCTTCTGGGCTAATGCGGTCTTGTGAAAAAACTCCTAACATGACAGTTATGAAAAATATAAAATCAAATGGATTCAAAGACAGAATTCTAGAAGTGCTAGATATGTTAGTCGTTGAAAGTAGGTCGTCACCTTATTCCCCCCCATTTTTGTAGGTTACTGTGTCATCCATGTGACTGAGCTGTTAGAACAGCTTGTGTATTAAAACTGAAAAGGCCCTAAAGGGGCCAGCTACAAGTCTAGACAAGGCCATGAGCTAAATCTGAATCAAAACCTGAAAGTAATACATCACACTAACAAAGAACCCCCCCACAGCAGAACGTCAGCGGGTCCAGACAGGTACAGACTACACTGCTCAACCATTAGGCCAACACACTGACTGACATGGAGGCTAGTCTAAGCTCGCCAACGGCTTCGGTCTTATCACGTTTCTCCCGTGTGACAGTTAGTCTACCCTGCTCGGCTAACCTGTGGACAGTTTTGCATGGAGATGAAAATGCCAGTGGTTGAGAGATGAACCATGATGGGTGAGGGAGGGAGGGAAGAGGGTGAGGTAGATTCTGTCGGGTGAGAAAAGACATGCTAACAGTATCATCTTACACCTCTGCAGATAACACCTGCTGCAGAGACAAACCAGCCCTCTGCAACACAGCTGGCCTTTGAGAAGCCCTGTTGTTCTAGTCTGTTCTGTTGTAGTCTGGGGTTGTCAGAAACAGAACGATTCCCCTGAGAACAGGTTCTCATCCTGGGTCAGTGAGAAGCAGGAACTAAAACCCTTTATGACATCCCCAGGAGACGGATACCGACTCACTCCATCAGGTAGTGGTGCCTGGGTGATGTAACACTCCAACAGGCCTGAATAGAGTGGTGATGGTGAGTATGGATGTTGTGTCACTAGAGGACACTGGCTGACTCACTATCACTACTACAGACAGTTCTGTGATGACACGTTTAGTCCTGCCCAACCTAGCCCATCCCACTAGGGCTCTCGATGACACATTTCTCCTAAAGTTTCCCCCTCAACCTGTCCGAGGTTGTGTTTTAAAACACCCCAAAACAAAAAGCTGCTTGATCCTTAAGGGGTTCCCAGGAGAGAGAGCCCAGAAGGGGGGCCCCTAACTCTCTCCTCGGGCTCCTGAAACAGGGCCTCCTTTCACCACAGACAGAGAGACAGTGGGTCAGCAGCATTCCAGCCCTGGTATGAATTAGAGTGAGGCTGAATACTAACTCTGAATTAGGCTGAATACTCACTCAGCCCTCTGAGACAACGGAGGGGCTTGGCTCTGCAGCGGGCATGGTGCCATGATGCACTTCACCAAGGAGAGCCTTGAGCCTTCATCAAAACACAGCCAGCCACAAATTCCAATACTGCACAACAAAAATTATACAACCTGCCTAAGTGGGCAGGCTGTGCACGACACCTGCAAATGCACTAGACTCCAGTTCCATCTTAAACCTTGCTTATACAAGAGGAGGATAGGGAGGAATGATGGAGGAACCTGAGCAACATATCATAGTAGTAAAAGAACACACTATCAGTACAATATCTTGACATGTCAGGATGGAGGAAAGGCAAGACATGGGCCAGTAGTTTAGAGATCTAGTATCTGAATGTATCTATTCCACTCAAACAGTTTCAACAGCACCTTTTCATCTTATCACCAGTCTGTCTGTCTGTTGGTAGGCAGGCAGGCAGGCAGGCAGGCAGGCAGGCAGGCAGGCAGGCAGGCAGATAGATACTCCAGACTTAGAGTGATGTTTACAGTGTGAGGGGAAGAGGTAGCTTCACATAGAGTCAGACCCCCACCAGGTCAAGAGATCCGTGTCCTAATAACTAAAACACTGAATGTCTCGGGTTTTTGGCATTGCTGCGAAAAGTATTTTGGGGCTGGAGTTGCAGATGGCTATATCGGTCCACTAATACAAGACTATTAAAGCCCAGTACACTATCTTTGTGAATACTTCACACACACACACACACACACACGTTTCTGGCCCAAATCGATAGATGACTAGATTGTTGTTTTGTAACAATGAGAACAGATTTGTTAAAATAACTGAATCAATTGATGTTAGGACATGTATTGGCATGTTTTTGTTTGAGAAAGCACAGCTATGATATATATTGTAAAGTCGGTCGGTGTATTGCCGTGGTGCTATTGAAATCCACACGCTGTCAGTGTCAACTAGGTTACTTAGTAGCAACAACAACAACAACAACAAAAAGTGTAGTTTCAGAAAGTATCCATGTCTTGACTCTACTTACTCTCTTGCAAATTAACAGGAGTCTTTCGTTCTAATAATTAACACGTTTAAAAAGGACTTTCCTCATTGCAAAACCAGTTTTTCTAGAAAATCGTGACAGTAGTGAAAAATCCTGCTGCCATGGCATAAGGATTTACATGATTAGTCCTTAGGGGGTTTTTCCCTAGAAGTTGCCTTGTGAAAACCAGTTTACAACCAATTGTTCATTTAGACAACTGGCTTAATTGTTGAGAGTGCAAGTTCCCATAACATGTGCCAGGTCAAATCTAGACAAGTAGTTGTATGGTCTGCAGTCTCCACCACCCCCGAGTCCCTTTTGCCGCAAACCCCATTCCAGAGTATGTGAAGTAGTTTAGCCTAATTTGAGAAAAAAATGCCACGATGGTGTCTAAATGGGTGCATTCGATAGGGTAGTCTGCTTACCTTGCTTTTCACTTCAACCGCGATGCAGTCCAAGTATTGCAGGGAAGATTGGGATTTATTTAAACTCCGATTCATTTTTGGGGTTCGAATAAAAGTTGACGCGCTCGCCCACAGAAAAGGGGCTGTTTGGTTCTATGTCCAGTCGCCAAACCCCCTTAGTCCCACGTCGTTTAGACAGCAAAGCGGATCTACAGTTTAACTTTAGTTATTTGACTACCTCGTTATTTGACTACCTTTTGTGCTGTGGTCCGCGACGCATTGGAGAAACTCTAGGGCGAAAATAAAAAAAAGAACAGAACAAATCGGCGCGTTTGACTTGGGGGAGTGAGTTTTCAGATGACATCACCGAGCTCCTCCATGAATGTTTTCAGCGTTCAACCCTCCCAAAACACCAGTCCTCCGAGACGCCAGGGACGCGAGGCCAGCACGGTGTATAGAAATCCATAAAAATACTGTCAATGACAAAAAAAAACATCTCATTATTATTATGCAATAATGGCCGAGGAGGTGTGGCAAACGTTGGAAACCACTTTATAATAGCAATAAGGCACCTCAGGTGTTTGTGGTATATGGCAAATATAGCATGGCTAAGGGCTGTTCTTAGCAGGATGCAATGTGGAGTCCGCCATTAGCAGTGGAATATTGGCCATATACCGCAAACCCTTGAGGTGCCATATTGCTAATATAAACTGGTTACCAACGTAATTAGAACAGTAAAAAGTCATGTTTTGTCATACCCATGGTATATCAGCCAATCCGCATTCATGGACGAGTTGCATCATCCCTAAGAACAGCTCTTAGCCTTCGTACAATGGCAATATACCCCCCAGGCCTTATTGCTTAAATATACCAGGGCTATGATGTAAAAATACTAGTTTACTGTTCTATTTATGTTGGTAATCAGTTTATAATAGCAATAAGGCGCATTGTGGGTTTGTGGTATATGGACAATATACCATGACTAAGGGCTGTGTACAGGCACTTTCACTCGGGCCTAGTATTTTCAAACTATTCAATCTGACTGAGAGCAATCTCTGACAATAACCTAGTTTATAAATCATGCAGCATTCACTCACTGAATAATACAAACTGGTTTACATCCCTTTGTCCTGTTTCCTCTCTAGAAATAATTTATAGATGTAAACTTAGTAGAGATCCATACAATAAGCCAAGAAAGACACCAAGTTATTCAGGGCCAGCCATGAGGTTTGAGAAGTGTTAATGTTGCGACAGTTCGTTTCTGGTAACAGAACAAAATAGTCAGCACATAGTAACTTCTGATTTAGCTGTACTTTAATTAATGCAAACACGTGTATGGTAAATGTGTCGTTCGTATACGGTCTCTCTGTGACAACTCGCAGGGCAAAACAGAAGAAGAGCACGACACCTCCTTTGTTCTCTGTTTTATACTGAGAGATATTTCCCGCTCAATGCTGGCCTGTCCGAGGGAGGAGGAGCGTGGTTTAAACTTGCTCCTCCTGTCATCGGCGTGTAGGCTGATCCCAGCGTCGTGACGCACTTCCTGTTGCCGGTTGTAGTTCTTCTTGTCTTCAACAGTTGATTTACTCGTAGTTTATGTACTTAGCATAGCTTCCCCAGTATATTATAAAGGTTATGCATACTAATAGCCAGTTCAACCCTAACAGAAGCAACATGGTCATGGTGTTTGTGTGTTTATTTCATTTATTTAACTAGGCAAGTCCGTTAAAAACAACTTCTTATTTTAAATGATGGCCTACCCTAACGACACTGGGCCAATTGTGCACCACCCTATGGGACTCCCAAACACACGTGGTTGTGATACAGCCTGGAATCAAACCAGGGTCTGTAGTGACATCTCTAGCACTGAGATGCTGTGCCTTAGACCACTGCGCCACACGGGAGTCTGTCTGTCTGTCTGTCTGTCTGCAGGTTTACTGTCTGCATTCTGGCGGCATGGAGACGCCTGCAGGACAGAACAGCTGCAGCCCAGCCCTCTGGTCCAAGCTGTGAGGCAACGGGAGCATCTCTTGACCTGCTGGGTGTCTGTTGACTCTCTGTGTATGACACTACCTCCTCCCCTCACACTGTAAACATTACTCTAAACACAATATTTGTCTACTCTTGGCCTACTCTTGGCCTACTCTAGACCAAAAGTCAATATCAGTTCGTTTTGATTAAGGCCTCAACAGAATGTGGAAGTGAGGCCTGAAGTTACATCTGAAAAAAAAACATAACTTTTATATTGCTATGTTATGTAGGATCTATAGTATTTTATTATTTGAGATCATAACAGTTTTTTATAAATGCAGTAATATGGACTGATCAGAAATAAATAAATCAGATATTATGTAATGTAGTTCATATTTGTCTGGTATTGAACCAATTTACAAACTACTTGATGATGTATCAAGAACTACCTGTACCCAGCTTAGACTGCCCTCCAGTGGCCTGTGGATGTCATTGCACATGTGCCAATAGTGTTTTTTAGGTTGGCACGGTTGGCATGAGGACACAGACAGACATTGATAAAATTGCCTATACACTACAGACGGTATCAGTATGATATTCTATATAAACTCAGCAAACAAAGAAACGTCCTCTCACTGTCAACTGCGTTTATTTTCAGCAAACTTAACATGTGTAAATATTTGTATGAACATAACAAGATTCAACAACTGAGACATAAACTGAACAAGTTCCACAGACATGTGACTAACAGAAATTGAATAATGTGTCACTGGACAAAGGGAGGGTCAAAATCAAAAGTAACAGTCAGTATCGGGTGTGGCCTCCTCCTCATGGACTGCACCAGATTTGCCAGTTCTTGCTGTGAGATGTTACCCCACTCTTCCACCAAGGCATCTGCAAGTTCCTGGACATGTCTGGGGGAGAATGGCCCTAGCCCTCACCCTCTGATTCAACAGGTCTCAGACGTGCTCAATGGGATTGAGTTCCGGGCTCTTTGCTGGCCATGGCAGAAAACTGACATTCCTGTCTTGCAGGAAATCACGCACAGAACGAGCAGTATGGCTGGTGGCATTGTCATGTGAAGAGCACTTTTGCCAGTCCTGTCTGGTCCAGCGATGGTGGGTTTGGGCCCATAGGCAACGTTGTTGCCGGTGATGTCTGTTGAGGACCTGCCTTTCAACAGGCCTACAAGCCCTCAGTCCAGCCTCTCTCAGCCTATTGCGGACAGTCTGAGCACTGATGGAGGGATTGTGCGTTCCTGGTGTAACTCGGGCAGTTGTTGTTGCCATCCTGTACCTGTCCCGCAGGTGTGATGTTCGGATGTACCGATCCTGTGAAGGTGTTGTTACACGTGGTCTGCCACTGTGAGGACGATCAGCTGTTCGTCCTGTCTCCTTGTAGTGCTGTCTTAGGCGTCTCAGAGTACGGACATTGCAATTTATTGCCCTGGCCACATCTGCAGTCCTCATGCCTCCTTGCAGCATGCCTAAGGCACGTTCACACAGATGAGCAGGGACCCTGGGCATCTTTCTTTTGGTGTTTTTCAGAGTCAGTAGAAAGGCCTCTTTAGTGTCCTAAGTTTTCATAACTGTGACCTTAATTGCCTACCGTTTGTAAGCTGTTAGTGTCTTAACGACCGCTCCCTTTACAATAAAGATCTGTGAAGTTATTTGGATTTTTACGGATTATCTTTGAAAGACAGCGTCCTGAAAAAGGGACATTTCTTTTTTTGCTGAGTTTAGTATAAAGATTAATTTGCAGGAATATTTTATGACTTTTCTTGTAAGTGTTTGTAACAGAATAGATTCTGTCCGTATCTCACCAATGACTCCGAGGTATTGTTTTTTTATGGTAGTGTATGTCACCTTTACAACCCCTGCTCTCATGGGACTAGAAGCAATGTCTGTTCCAGCTGAAATTGGACTGGCTGCAACCTAGTCTCAGAGCATTTCGTATTATTATGTATGTAAATCAGGGATGTCCATTTAGTATGGCACGTATCAATTTCTCAATGTCTTCATCCATTTTGTATCATATGTTTCGAATTACAATTCATATTATATGTTAGGAATTTGGTAAACGTAGTATATGTTCCGATTTTGCAAAATGTATAATACGTTACGAATTCTAGCTAGGTGGCTAATGTTAACTAGCTGGCTAGGGGTTAGGGTTAAGGGTTAAGTTTAGGAGTTAGGTTAAAGGGTTAAGGTTAGGGAAGGGTTAGCTAAAATAGTTAAGGTTAGCGTTAGGGGAAGGGTTAGCTAAAAGGGTTAAGGTTAGGGAAGGGATAGGTTTCATGCCAAGTAGTTGCAAAGTAGTAAGTAGTGGAAAAGTTTCTATAATCGCAGCCTTTGGGTTGCTAGATGTTTGTGTTATTGCCTTAAATTACCCTTTGTCTTATGTAACCATACACTACATAACATACTGTATTATACTAATGTAAGCGTGCCAGATTTGCGTTTGTTATATTACGGTAGTCTATGACACCAGGCTGTTGGGCTCTATTACGTCAGCACACCTGCCCCTAGCCCTCGACGTCCGTGTGCTTCCCAGCCGAAACAGTTCAGTTCGGAACAGTACGTGCATATATTATGAAGACATTTTGTGACGTTTTTGGGAGGTTTGGACTTCGGTAAGGTTTTTTTTCGGCTGAACGGGCACAGAAACATTTTCTCGAGGGAACCGAAGTCGGTTGCCGAAGTCTACGCCCCCTAGTCGGCGATTGGTCGACAGTAGGAATTCTTCAACCAAGTACCTGTTGTGTTTCAACTACAGAAGACGTTTCGGGGGAAAAGTATCGTTTCAAACGTGTAGCACACGCGACGACGAGCACGAGAAGGAAGCTGTAGGGAGAAGCGAAATAGAATCCATAGTTGGTGGTATAGCAACAGCTGGACTGTGGCCGACATGGATGATAGTACTGATGGTATGGGTGGGGATGATGAAAGAGGGGCATAGAAGTAAAAGGCCGTAAATAGCCTACTATTAATGTTTGAGAAGGTTTTACCTAAGAAAGTACAGATGGGCTTCCTGGATTTCACTGTTGGAGAGTTTGTCCCACAATGTCAAGGTTAGAGGTTGTAATTGTGGTGGGTGGGGGAGATACAGTGAAGCATTTGGTAGATGCCAGGTGCAGAAAGAGGCTAGAGAGGCCCAAAGATATAAAATCACTCATAATGTCTCTTATGCAGAGGCTGCAAGGCAGATTGGTGGAACTATTAGGCAGAATGATGGAGATAATAGGGTCCAGACATGGATACGAGACCTGCTCAGAAATCATGCTCACACAAATGTGCCATTTCAAAGGACACCTTAATTAGTTAATCAGATTGACATTATAGCCTTCATTGGAAAGGTTATCAACCTGACTGCGTTTGTGCAAACTGCAAAGTTGAAGATCATTGTGGAAGCAGCAACAGAGTTTTTAGGAGTAACAGATGTGACCGTCGCCATGATTGTTGATATGTTGACTCCTAATAATGCTAATGATGGAATGTATCAGTATGATGACAATTAGAGTTATGGTTTTTGTTATCCTTCAGTGGAATGCCAGAAGCCTTATTGCTAACGGTCAGGAGTTTAAAAAATCTTTAATTGATTTAGAGATCAAACCTGATGTGATATGTGTTCAAGAAATGTGGCTTTGACCACATCTTGATTTTTTTATTTCTGGTTATTGCTCAATCAGATCTGTCAGATCAATTGGACAGAGTGGTGGTGCTACGTTCATAAGGGAAAAATACCTGTCCCATCTTAATACGAATGTGTGATGGTGGATATATACAGTGCAGGTAGTAATATTAAGTTACAGCATCTTTACAACCCTTGTCGTCAACTATCTGTCGCGACGTTTGATGAAATATCAGGAGGATTGGGCTCTACATAGATATGGCGAGGTAACTTTAATACACATAACAGTTTATGGGGAAGCACACATACAGATGCTAATGGTACTATTGTGGAAGATATGATGTTCCTATTGCAGATAGGGTGTCATTCAGAAGATGGGGCTTTCATAAAGCAGACTGAGAACAGTTTGGTGATCATTGCTTAAAGTCTGTTGGAGAGTTGTCTTTAGAGAGGCTGGTTGATGTACGTGCTGCCGCTGTGACCTCTCTGATTTTGAGTGCTGTGATTTTAAATATACCAGTGGGTGAGAAAAGGAAAGTGGTTCCTTAATGGAATGAAGAGTGCACTGCGGCTATCGGAGAAGGAAATAGGGCTTACAGAGTGTTGTGTAGGAATATGACTCCTGAGGATCTAGTTGATTTCCGAAGGAAAAGAGCGTTAGTACGTCGGGTCATTAAGTCTGTCAAGAGAAATGCCTGGAGACCGTTCTGCTCTACAATAGGCAGGGATACTGAGCTGGGGGATGTACGGTCTATGTTGAAGAAGATGATTGGAATAAGCAAGTCCACTCAAATTCAAGTTTTGGTTGTGGGTGAAAACAATGTCCTTAACTGATGAAGAAAAAGCTGACTTGTTGGGGAAGACATTTGCTAAGGTACATAGTGGGGTTACTTTGGATGAAGTATTTAAGCAACGCAGGTGTGAGATTTGAAATGCTCATGTTAATGTGTATAAGTAAAAGGATACTGCTGACTCTTCTTTGGATGCTGTTTTTACCATACATGAGATGTGTTTAGCCTTAATAGGCTGTGGATATACAGCCCCGGGTCATGATCAGTTGTGCTATGTAATCAACACCATTATCTCAGAAACCCTAGACCCACTCCAATTTGCCTACTGCCCTAACAGATCCACAGATGATGCAGTCTCTATTGCACTCCACACTGCCCTTTCCCACCTGGACAAAAGGAACACCTATGTGAGAATGCTATTCATTGACTACAGCTCAGCGTTCAACACCATAGTACCCTCAAAGCTCATCAATAAGCTAAGGACCCTGGGACTAAACACCTCCCTCTGCAACTGGATCCTGGACTGCCTGACGGGCTGCCCCCAGGTGGTAAGGGTAGATAGCAACACATCTGCCATGCTGATCCTCAACACCCTTTGCCTTGATGATAGCTTTGCACACTTTTAGCATTCTCTTAACCAGCTTCATGAGGTATTCACCTGGAATGCATTTCAATTAACTGGTGTGCCTTGTTAAAAGGTAAATGGTGGATTTTCTTTTCTTCTATTTGGTAAATGACCATGTCCATATTATGGCAAGAACAGCTCAAATAAGCAAAGAGAAATGACAGTCCATCATTACTTTAAAACATGAAGGTCAGTCAATACGGAACATTTCAAGAACTTTGAAAGTTTCTTCAAGTGCAGTCGCAAAAACCATCAATCGCTATGATGAAACTGGCTCTCATGAGGACCGCCACAGGAAATTAAGACCCAGAGTTACCTCAGCTGCAGAGGATAAGTTTATTAGAGTTACCAGCCTCAGAAATTGGCAGTTAGCTGCACCTCAGATTGCACCTCACATAGTTCAAGTAACAGACACATCTCAACATCAGCTGTTAAGAGGAGACTGTGTGAATCAGGTCGAATTGCTGTAAAGAAACCAGTACTAAAGGACACCAATAATAATAAGAGACTTGCTTGGGCCAAGAAACACGAGCAATTGACATTAGACCGGTGGAAATCTGTCCTTTGGTCTAAAGAGTCCAAATTTGAGATTTTTGGTTCCAACCACTGTGTCTTTGTGAGACGCAGAGTTGGTGAACGGATGATCTCAACATGTGTGGTTCCCACCGTGAAGCATGGAGGAGGAGGTGTGATGGTGTGGGGGTGCTTTGCTGGTGACACTGTCTGTGATTTATTTAGAATTCAAGGCACACTTAACCAGCATGGCTACCACAGCATTCTGCAGTGATACACCATTTAATCTGGTTTTCGCTTAGTGGGACTATCATTTGTTTTTCAACAGGACAATGACCCAAAACACACCTCCAAGCTGTGTAAGGGCTATTTGACCAAGTGATGGAGTGCTGCATCAGATGACCTGGCCTCCACAATCACATGACCTCAACCAATTGAGATGGTTTGGGATGAGTTGGACTGCAGAGTGAAGGAAAAGCAGCCAACAAGTGCTCAGAATATGTGTGAACTCCTTCAAGACTGTTGGAAAAAGCATTCCTCATTACACTGGTTGAGAGAATTCAAAGAGTACAAAGATGTCATCAAGGCAAAGGGTGGCTACTTTGAATAATCAAAAATATATTAAGATTTATTTAACACTTTTTTGGTCACTACATGATTCTATATGTGTTATTTCATCGTTTTGATGTCTTCACTATTATTCTACAATGTAGAAAATAGCAAAAATAAAGAAAGACCCTTGAATGAGTAGGTGTGTCCAAACATCTGACTGGTACTGTGCATGGAAAGATCATGTCATCAATGTTGAAACAAAGTGTAAGAAGGTGGTAAATCTTATGCACTCGGTCTCTGGCTGTGAATGGGATGCTGACAGACAATTGTTGATGGATATTTATAGAGCTCTGATCAGGACAACAATTGTATTACGGTGTATAGTTTATGGAACAGCGGCAAAGGCTTGGCTTTAGAGGCTGGACAGAATCCAGTATATTGCGTTAAGGATATGTATTTGTGCATTTAAATCAACATCTTTATGTGCCTTACTAGTGGAGGCAGGTGAGATGCCTATACGGCGTAAAAAATTGTCATTAGCTTATTGGGTTGAAAGGCTGTGAGGTAGAGCATCTCACTGCTACTGTTCTAGATGACTGTTGGGAATATACTAGTAGACAAGGCAGTGGTTTTGGTTGGACAGTTGGAAAGCTTGCTGATGAGAGTGGTTTGAAGGAGTTGGAGGTTGGCCCTTCTGTGGTGATAGGGGACGTTCCTCCATGGTTACTCCCAGATCCTGTTGTTGATCTAACCTTGGTAGAAAAAAGGAAAGATCGGTCAGAAGTCAGTGGTATAGGGAAACTGGTTAACAATTTCACTGGGAGAAGTTTTTATTCATTTTTACCGCTTTTCACAGATGGATCCAAGGACCCAGATAGTGGGCGTACAAGAGCAGGTGTTTACCTTCCTGAATGTGATGTGCAGATATGTAGAAGACTAATAGATGAACTGTCAGTATACTCAGCTGAACTGTTGGCGATAGTAGTTCCCCTCCACTGGGTGGAAGACATACAACCTGTTCAGATTCTCTGTCTGTATCGAATAGTTTATCATCTGGTAAATCTAATAGGAGGGACTTACTATTGGAGGTATTAATGTTATTATGGAGAAATGAAAGCCATTTTGATAGAAGTGTGGCAGAAGAGATGGGACTCTGAGCCCAAGGACCGGTGTTTCTGGTTGGCAGCATGTGAATGGTTTGTCTGGAGTGTATGGTCGATGAAACGGTGGAGCATGTGTTGTTATATTGTTGTAAGTATGTTGAAGAGAGGGAAAGATTGAAGTGTAGGGTCATTGAGGTTGGACGGGTTTGGAAGGGATTTTAGCGATTAGAAGTTAGTAGGGCACTTTTTAATTTTCTCAGGAGTACTGAGTTAGGTAGGAGGATTTAGACATGTTGTAAACCGTGATTGATCATACACTTCAGCACAGTAGGTGGCGGCATGACCCTTTAAAGTTTGTTTGCGGACGGCCATTACGTCATAGGAGATGACGAACGAGCGAAGACGACAAGTTACGTATTAAGTATTGAACTAGTTAGCGTATACAGTACACGATGCAGCCTACTGTAAAGCATTTAAATGAAATTATTTCAGAATGTCCTGAAAGATACTTTTGTCATTGCACCAGAGGCAGTGGATATCTGAACATTTGATGAGGGAAAATAGACAGTACTTACAGTGAGCTCCAAAAGTATTTGGACAGTGACAATGTTTGTTATTTTGGCTCTGTACTCCAGCACTTTGGAATTAAAATGTTTCGATGACTATGAGGTTAAAGTGCGGACTGTTAGCTTTAATTTGAGGGTATTTTCATCCGTAACGGGTACATGGACTTTTTGTACATGGATGAAAATACCCTCAAATTAAAGCTGACAGTCTGCACTTTAACCTCATAGTCATCGTATCATTTAAAATCCAAAGTGCTGGAGTACAGAGCCAAAACAACAATAAAAATGTTCCCTGCCCCAAAACTTTTGGAGCTCACTATATATGCGTATTGATTGTTGATGAATAATACCAACTTTGTTGTTGCAGAAAGGGGATTTTAACCCGCCTAACCAGCATTTAACCAGCCTAACCACTGATTTGATAGGGGATGAAGCCAGATCAACTGAAATGACATTTCCAGCTCTCCTTTGACACCATGAAAAACTTTGGGCTCCACTTTTGCCCTGATGCATTCAAAAGTAAATAAAGACATTTGACTAAATCAAGGCGTTTTGCTGTTCTTTGTGTATTGTGGTTATTGTTGTTGCACCTTTTTAAAAATAAAAATACATTTCTGCAATCGAAACATAAACATTTGATTTGACATAACTAGAATATATCATATGGCCAGCAGAGGTCCCTATAACCACAGATAATGAGGGACGAAGGCTAGTCTCAACCCAACAGGCCAAGGAAATACCCAGTTACAGTTTGGTCCAGCAACTTTTAATTGATTAAACACAAGGCAAGCTGACTCGGTCCTGATTAAGTTCTAATAACGCCACCATGGAGAGTTCACTTAGGGTTATAGAGGAGAAAAACAAAATATCTCACAATAGAAATCAGTAGTCCGAACAATGTTTACATTCATTGGATTGAGGCAGAGAAACAGATCTTAAGAGAGATAGAGATGTGGCGTTGCCCCGAGGTGTTTACAATCACACATCATGTAGCAATTTCATTTTCAATCAATCAAACAAACTTTATTTGGTTTGCAAGCAGGGGTAACATAATAAAATACACAGAGTCCTTACAAAATAGTAAAAAACAGATCACACTAAGGACAGACTGAGTCAAAGACAGTATCAGTACAATATTATATTTATAGTATAAAGATACATTTGCGGGAATACGTTCCTATAAGTGTGTGTAACAGGGAAGATTATGTCTTCCTTTCTGCCCTCAAACCTGCAATCTTCTGTTCCCCGCAGCAACCCCAGCAGTCCAGCTGTGGGCCCAAGTCACGTAGCACCACTGTGACCTTTGTTCAACGCCAGGTTCATGTGTCACACCTGAGACAAGTGTTTGGAAATTGAAACCAATCTAGACAATTGTTAGGAGGGAGCACTGTCAGAGCTATCACCTAGTACAGTGTTTCCCAACCCTGGTCCTCCAGTACCCCCAACAGTACACATTTCTGTTGGAACCCTGGACAAACACACCTCATTCAACTCATTGAGGGCTTGATGATTAGTTGACAAGTTGAATGAGGTGTGCTTGTCCGGGGTTACAATATAAATGTTTACTGTTGGGGGTACTGGAGGACCAGGGTTGAGAAACACTGACCTAGAACAATTAT
Organism: Salmo salar; assembly: GCF_965601325.2. Taxonomy (NCBI): domain Eukaryota; kingdom Metazoa; phylum Chordata; class Actinopteri; order Salmoniformes; family Salmonidae; genus Salmo; species Salmo salar. The sequence goes on along the minus strand of NC_138304.1, from coordinate 77,752,618 downwards.
CCAGACAGAACTAAACTTAACTGAACAAAAAATGGATGGGTGTGTAATTTGTTCCATCATCTCTGTTGCATTAGCCTACTCTTGTCTGTGAAATGATTATTTTACAAGGACAATAGAATGATATGCCTTTGCCTGATGTCAGTTCTACCTATTCATCAATCTCACTTAGCTGCCTTCTGTCTGCCTGCCTGAATATTTAAGCAGAAATACATGAGGCCATGTGTTATGACATTTTTATCATGGCAGTGATGTGGTCATAGCCACATGGCCACTTTATAGGAACATGGCAATGTGTATATTGTCTTATATATCATGGGCCGTAGAGGCTCTAACAATGGGAATTCCAAACCACCCGTATAAAGTCTGATAGTTTACTGATGGCTTATAACGGGAAAGTGTTCAATTTAAACAATGTTGGAAAGTTTAATCAAGTATTATTTTTTTCTCCAGATGATTTGTGTCTGTTGCAGTCGCTAGTGGTTCCAGAAAAGCAGCAATTTGCTCAGTTACAGGCCCTGCTCTCGTGGCAATTGCAGCTCTCGTGGCAATTGCAGCAGTGGTCACTGTAGGTGCAATTAGGGGTTTGATCTAAAAAACTACCCTTACCGTTAAGTCCACAGTTTTCTTTATTTCACTATTGCATTTTATGAGCAAAAATAGACCGTACTTCATATGTTTGTATTGAAGTGTGTTGTTGCAGGACAGGGATTCATCCAACCTGCATGGAGGATGAAGCCAGATCAACAAAACGTGCGTTTCCAACTCTCATTTGAGAACATGCTAAGCTCACGGCTCCACACGTTTTCACTGATGTACAAAAAACATATAAAGTGAATGGACTAAAACTAGTTGTTGTTTCAGCTTTCAAAACAAAATATATTTTCTGAAAGATACAAAACTACAATATATCACAAGGCCAACAGAGGTCCCTATAACCACAGATAATGAGGCCTGAAAACTGATCGCTCAACACAGAACAAATTTATACAGATTATTCCAGCCATTTTTAATTGATTAATCCCGAAGCGTGCTTGCTCAGTCCTGATAAGGCTCCAATAACACCATTGCGGAAAGTTCACTTAAGTTTAAAGACTAGCAAAACTCAACATCTGTTTCATAAAATCCTATTTTCCAGCCAAGAAACATAAATAGAGGTCAGACTAATTTGGAGTGTCTGGAGGCGCATGTCTCTGCCAGGCCAAACGGTCATCACTCAAAGATACTATTCTCTCTGTTCTGAGAATGTTACTGTGACTGCAGCAGCTGCTGAGAGCGTTCTACTGTCTGACAGGACAATATTAGCGTAACAACTCTCTTCTCTCCCCCTGACACTAGAAATCAGTAGCCCGAACAATGTTTACATTCATGGGAGTGAGGCAGAGAAACAAAGTGATGTTGAGGGAGAGAGAGAGAAAGAGAGAGAGGGAGGGGAGGGAGTGATGAATGGAGAGAGCGAGAGAGACGTAGCATTGCCCTGAGGTGTTTACAATCACAATCACATATTACACGACCAGCCTACATTATTACATTATTAAAAAACATTATTTATTTGCTCAGCAGACGCGCTGATAGAGAACAAACACGGACAATTTTACACAGCAAACATGTTACACATCATCCACATTATCCAGCTGTCTGTTTCCAGCGGCAAAGAGAACAACAATGTTCTGGCCAAGAGTAAACACATCATTAACTACTTCTGGAGCTAGAACTCCAGAGTTCTGAGTTCCCTGAAAGCAGGGGCGAAAATCTGATATCAACTTTGGGGGGGACAATTACATTAAATTTTCTCAAGAGCAATTCCTGAGGGGGACACCAAAAGTAGTGCTGTAACACATAGCCTACATTGTAATATGGTAAATGTATATTGAGGAACCAAAGAAATAAGGTGTTTGCCGTACTCCTAACTACTGGTACCCAAAACTACACAACTACTCACAACAGCAATACCATTGCCTTTAACAAATCTTAGTTCAGTCACCAGTTTAAGTTGAGAGTGGGGGTATCCATGGCATTTTCCAATTATGTTCCTATTTTACAAGTAAAAAAATGGAGAACCTTTCATAATGTTGCCAAACAAAGACTCAACAAACTTACCTGAGACTCCCTGTCTCTGCCAGTCTGTCCCTGCATATCTGTCCCCAACTCTGCTGTCTGTGTGCCATCTGTTGCCTAATCTGCCTAATGACATCATTGTGAAACATTTCCATTAGAATTTAATTTCTTTCTTATGAACATTTTATCAACTAGTCTTTGAGATATTAGGCTACTAGGGTTCTTACTTTGCATTTTGGTGTACTGAAAAATACTCTGATGTCCGTCTTTTATTTTTCTGCCATTTTTCTACCTGGCTGGCTGGCTACACACACACACAGTAGGAGATGGGCTTCTATCATCTTATCTTTTATCATTCTATTTGGGCTTCGATCTAAAAGGTAGCTAGCAAATGTGAAACGGATTTAAATCACAAGAGTTGACAGCTGTATGAGTTCACCATTTACACAACATATGCTGCAACCTTTTGTAATTTTAATAGTTTGTTTCATATTGGCTGGCTTCCAACAATAGCTGAATTTGCAAAGCTAGCGAGCACCAATTCAGTTTCAGTGGTGTTTGCTATAATCTTTGCTACCCGGGTTAAATAAAATAAATAAATAAAAGTTCCCTTGCGACAATTTAGCTTTTGCAACGAGACCATTAAATATATTTAAGACAATGGTAGAACAGAGTGTAGTTCTGTTCAGTTTGGACTTCAGTTTATCGCTAACCTTATCACAGGGACTTTGAAGCACTAACTTACATCATCTGCATGCTGATCTTGGAATAAATTGACGATAGCAAAGATTCCATCTTTGACGAGGACACATAAATGGAATAGGTACTAGCTAGCTTAATAGTTCATATTTGCGCGCTAGCTCTGCATATTCAGCTAGTGTGTGTGCGCGATTGACTGGATTAACCTCACGTCAGTTACGTTCATTGAGTGCCTTTCAGACAGTGGCTACGACCCCTCTGTTACCTTGCCAGTGGATCAAACCATTGTGAGGAAAAGGGTGGGGGGGTCGCAATCTTTTGAAACTTAAAAACGCGCTATTAAGTGTCTATAATCAGCACAATTGCTTTCATTGCGTATTATTAATATTATTTAAATTACATAGTTATGTTTCAGTGATATATTGGGGGGGACAAATCATATTTTTCCCAGGATGGGGGGGTCGTGTCCCCCCCGCCCCCCCCCCCCCCGTGATTTCCGCCCCTGCCTGAAAGCAGAAGTACAGTAACTCCCTTTTAGAAGAGGATCATTCTTTTTCTTTTTCTTCCCTCTAAATGGTTTCAGGGTTACACAAAGACGTAGCCCCTGAAGACAGGCAACAGCCTGAGTCTTAAAGCCACTTTTATTTTCTCCATTTCTGGCCCACATGTCAGAGTCATTTGGTCCCTCTGGGTGAAACGGGATCCCAGAAGATTAAACTGATCTGAAGAGATCTAATCCAGCTATGTTGAATCACAAAGGAACATCCGGAAATGTTTAGAATGTATTTAGACGACTACGCTGCCAGCTAGTCATGAGAATGAGGGGGGACCTCCCAAATCAACCCCTCTAACACTCCGCCCCTCTACCCTCTGAATCTCTGTTTCTCTGATTAGGGCGTTCTGCCGTATGTGATACTGTCTCTGTGTGGAAGTCATGAGGATGATCTCATAGAGGGAGAGACAGAGTGGAGCTGCTCAACGTAAGCAAAGCTATACTCTTACGGCCTCCTCCAGAGGCGGCAGTGATTGAGAACACATTTCTAGTGCTGCACTGTCGACTTTTATACCGCTGTGTTATGGTCTCCGGGTCCTGGTCGGGACGGAGATGAAATGGGAGCAGGCATGGTGGTGTGAGACATCGTCTGTGCGCCGCTGGATGGAAACCCTCTGAAGTTACAGAGTCCGTGTTTCTGGCCAGCTCTGTCACTATACTCTTACGGAGGGAGCGGGTTCCCGGGGTTATAGAGCTGTATAGGGAGAGGCAGGATCCTCCAGTCTGGTAGTAATTTGTTTCTGGCCAGCTATGTCACCTATCTGTCGGTCTGTTTGTCTGTCTGTCTCTCTTCTCTGAGACCACAGCAGAGTTAGGAGAAAAATTGCAACATAAAAGCACAGAGGAAGTCCATTCTCACCTCGTCTGTGTGTTTTTTAAGTTGATCATTTCCTACTCTTCCTTCTCAGGACTCCGGAGGGCAGGTTCTGACATTGTCAGGAAGTGACATCATCAGGAAGTGAAGTTAATTGTCTGTCTACCTGCTCTCATGTAAATTACTACCAGACTGGAGGATCCTGCCTCTCCCTATACAGCTCTATAACCCCGGGAACCCGCTCCCTCCTTGCTTCGACTCGGTTATCTATCTCGTCCTCTCTCACTGTGTCCCATAATAATCATCGTCATTATTGCTACAGCCTCATTTGTTCAACGGGCTCCCTCATTCAAAGTGGCGAGCGCAGCCCGAGAGGAGCCGACACAGAGTGCAGAGCAAACACATCCTGCTGAGCACATCATAGCCGGGACAGATGAGAGGAAGATGTCTGAGTAGCCCTCTACAGGGTGGTGTGGGCACACAGAGCAAACAGTGCTGAGCACAATGGTAAACATGACAACAAACATCTCCAGGGCTACACACATATCCCCTGATCTACTCAGTGTACTGCAAAAAAATATGTCCTCTGTCTTTACACACACACCAGACCTATACCAGACTGCTCCCCTAAGTGGAGAGGCTTACTGAAAGTGTATGAACAGCAATCAAAGAACTCAGTCATCTGGACAGGGACTGACAGCAGTTAGGTTAGAGGTAGAATATAAGATGGTTAGGGGTTGATATGCCTGCTGCCTCACAGCAGGCTTACTGCACCAAGAGGTAGAGTCACAGAGGGTTGGAGTGTTTGGGTTAGACAGATATCTGATTATAGCATGAAAAGTTAGCTGGAGAACCAGCCAGGAACTGTTACACTGTGTCATTCTGTGTTTACATTTGTGTGTGTGAGAGAGATCGAGAGAGAAAGCGGGGCAGGGAAAGATATATATATATAGAGAGGTAGGGGAAGAGGCAGAGAGAGACCCTTTCTCTCTCAGATCATTCACTGTCAAGCCACTAACATCCTTGTCTGATCACAGCCAAATTACGTTGTTCCTCAAAAGAACAGACAAGGAAACAACCACACATTCACAGCCCAGTAAGCTGTACAACATCAGAAATTCATACAGATGAGCCCAAAACAGCACAGAAGAATACCAGAAAGCAACCTGGAACCAAAATATCCAAACACACTTAGATAACTTTCTGGACACCACATCCACTCACAGTAAAGAAGGCATCAATCTAGCAGTAAAAAACACCAACAATATATTCAGGCAAATGGCAAAAGAAGCACAACTGAAATTGATAAAAAACCAATTTTTTAAAAGGCCACAAATGACAACTGGTTTGACGGAGATTGTAAAATTATAAGGAAAAAACTTAAAACACTATCCAACCAAAAGCACAAAGACCCAAATAATGATTAATTATGCCTTCATTACTGTGAGACTTTAAAACTCTATAAACATACACTCAGAACCAAAAAAGCACAGTACAACAGCAAGCAGCTGACACTAATTGAGGAGTCCATAAACACAAATAACTTTTGGCAAAATTGGAATTAGCGATACGAAATGGTGACATATGGACAGCCCATTTTAAAACAATCTACAACACCATTCAAATTGATGCAAACACAAAACAACGCCAAATTCATGAGAAGTTGAATGGATTAGAAAAAACTATAAAGGACAATCAAAATCCATTACTGACCAGGAGCTCTATAAGAAACTTCAGACCCTTAAATTTAAAAAAGCATGCGGACCTAGTGGCATCCTAAATGAGATGCTCAAATTCACTAGAACAAAATGTCAATTGGCTCTATTAAAACTGTTTAATTTGATCCTGAGTGTAGGTTATTTCCCTGACATCTGGAATCAAGGACATAACCCTAATCTTTAAGAACGGTGACAAATTTGATCCTAACAATTACAGAGGCATTTGTGTGAACAGTAACCTGGGGAAGGTTTTCTGTAGTATTATAAATGTAAGAGTTCTAAACTTCCTTAATAAGCACAATGTCTTGAGTAAAAAACAAATTGGATTTATGTAGGGGATAAAACATATGACATAATTAAATCAATGTATACTGGAAATACATGCAGCATCAAAATTGGAAAGAAAAGAACAGAATTCTTTAACCAGGGGCGGGGCCTTCGCCAGGGTTGCAATCTGTGCCCTGCACTCTTGAATATTTTCATCAATGAATTGGCCACAAATCCAGAAAAATCCTCAGCCCCTGGCGTTAGCCTCCATAATTCAGAGGTTAAATGCCTACTCTTTGCAGATGACCTGTGCCTGCTGTCACCCACAGCACATGGCCTACAGCAGAGCCTGGACCAGCTTGAGCAGAACTGCCAGACCTTGGCCCTTGCAGTGAAGCCCAAAGGTACACATTTTCCAGAGAAGATCCAGATCTCAGGGAATTAGACCAAAGTCCTCAACTGGTACAAACTATATGGAGTACTGCACACACTACAATTACTTAGGTTTAAAAATAAGCTCAACTGGACACCTTAATGAAACAGTGAATGAACTGAGAGAGAAAGCACGCAGGGCATTCTACGCCATTAATAAAAAACAAATTCAAATTGAAATACCTATTCAAATTTGGCTAAAAGTAATTGAATGTGTCATTGAACCAATTGCACTTTATGGCAGCAAGGTCTTGGGTCCACTTGCAAAACAAGATTTCACCCAATGGGACAAACACCCAATTGAAGCCCTGCATGCAGAGTTCTGTAAGATTGTCCTACATGTCCAGAGGGAAACTACAAACAATGCATGCAGGGCAGAATTAGGCCAATATCCACTAATAATAACAACTCAAAAAAGAGCAATTAAGTTTTGGAAACATCTAAAATACAGTGACCCGCTCTCATATCATTAAGGGAAAGGGGGATACTTAGTCAGTTGTACAACTGAATGCCTTCAACTGAAATGTGTCTTCCACATATAACCCAACCCCTCTGAATCAGAGAGGTGTGGGGGGCTGCCTTAATCAACATCCACGTCATCGGCGACAACAGTGGGTTAACTGCCTTGCTCAGGGGCAAAACGACAGATTTTTTACCTTGTCAGCTCAGGAATTCGATCCAGCAACCTTTGGGTTACTGACCTAATGCTCTAACCACTAGGCTACCTGCAATGCCAAGAGTTGAGCAAAGAATAAAGTCCCCTCATTGAGCTGGTCCTGGGGCTGAGTTCACAAACCTGTTCTACTAACACACTGAAGCCTCATGACCAGAACATCCAATCAATCAGAATAAACCAAATTGCAACACAGTCTAAACAAAACTACATTACTTATTGGGAAACACAAGCACAAACACAAAGCAAAATGCAGTGCTATCTGGCCCTAAATCGACAGTACACCACACAGAGAGCTGTGGGTTGGCAGCGCACTACACTGTGCTGCTGCCATAAGATGAGGGACAGTGTCTGACAGACCAACCAACCTGCACATGTCCTCTATGCTTATTGTTATTGTTATTGTTCAATGTATGGTTATTTTGACACGTATATTTTTGTTGTTACTTTTGTCCCGTTGACAATATTGATTATTATTATTTTAATTATGTTAATATTGTAAATCTCCAAAGTAAGCTTTTGCAAAATGTACATTGTTACATTATGCCAATAAAGCAAATTGAATTGAGAGAGAGAGAGAGAAAGAGAGAGGCAGAGGGATAGAGAGATGCAGGGAGAGAGAGAGAGAGAGAGAGAGAGATGAGAGAGAGAGAAAGAGGCAGAGAGGCAGAGAGAGAGAGGCAGGGAGAGAGAGAAAGAGGCAGAGAGAGAGAGGCAGGGAGACAGAGAGAGACAGAGAGAGAGAGAGAGAGAGAGAGACAGAGAGAGAGAGAGAGAGAGAGAGAGAGAGAGAGAGAGAGAGAGAGAGAGAGAGAGAGAGAGAGAGAGAGAGAGGCAGGGAGAGAGAGAGAGAGAGAGGGAGGGGAGAGGAGAGGTGCTGTGTGTATGTTGCAGCAGGATCCCAGCAGTCAGTGTTTATCTGCAGACTGGAGCTCTCTGACTCTCTGATTGAACCAAAACAACATCAATCTGTGATCAGCAGCCCAGGGCCAGTGAACCTTTCACTGCCCTCTGTCCTCTCAGACCCCTGTGTGTGTGTGTGTGTGTGTGTGTGTGTGTGTGTGTGTGTGTGTGTGTGTGTGTGTGTGTGTGTGTGTGTGTGGTGTGTGCTGTTGATGTCAAGGTCAGAGAGTGGTCCTGTTCAGAGAAGTAATGCTGCTTTCATTCCAAACTAGAGAAAGGAGAAAGAACCACAGAGTCTGAATGCAGGACTTAGTAAAGCGTGGGTTTTCCTTCTCTCGTGCTTTTTTTGTTACCCCTCCCCTCACCCCTCATTGTTGGCAGGGGGTTTTGGGTGTGTGTGTAAAGGGGGGTAGAAGTGGGTGAAAGGAGGAGGCTGGTGGGGGCAGAAGGGTGCAGTGTGTTTTTTTTCTCTGACTGGGGCCTGATTTGGCTTCTCTTAATGTGTTTTACGGAAAACCCTGCTGAACACAACAGGCCTGGGGAGAGGAGCTGAAAATCCCCTCACCCCTACTCACCCGCCTCTCATCCCTCCTCACTCCCACCAAGTAAGGGCACGGAGCAGAGGCCTCTAGAGAACATGCCCCCATTTCTTCTGCTGCTTTTCTCCCTACTTTTCTCTCCTTTCTCTCTCTCTCTTTCACTCGCACTCTCTCTCTCTCTGTCTCTCCTCTCTTTTACTCCCAGTGCAGTGCTGCCTTCATTTAAAAAGGCTGCTGGCTGATTTTCTTTCATTATGCAGGCCCAAACACAATCCATCACACACTTGCACACACATGTACATATGCACACACACACACACACACACACACACACACACACACACACACACACACACACACACACACACACACACACACACACACACACACACACACACACACACACACACACACACACACACACACACACACACACACACTCCATCAAAGCTCAGCTGGTAGCAGGGGGCCGCAGGGGACAGGGCTCTCCAAAACAACATAATCCCTTTTTATTCCTGAATTAACACTTCAGGACCTCATTGAAAATGTTACCCAACTTTGCTATGAATTTAGGTGTTACCCGACTTTAATTTTGTCATAAAGCATTCAACGAGATAGAAAGGTATATCATTATATTCAAACCATCTGCAGTATATCTGCATGGAGGAGGAGTATGAGGCCTGGCTATGTATGCATCTCTGTCTCTGTCAGGCTGTAGAGCAGTCCGCTGGGTGCACTGGAGTAACAGTCCACACGTGGTCAGTGGTCAGATGACGCGGATGCTACGCTACAGGACTGTTTTGCAAGCACAGACTGGAATATGTTCCGGGATTCATCCAATGGCGTTGAGGAGTATACCGCCTCAGTCATCGGCTTCATCAATAAGTGCATCGACGACGTTGTCCTCACAGTGACCGTACGTACATATCCCAACCAGAAGCCATGGAGCTAAAGGCTAGAGCTGCCGCTTTCAAGGAGCGGGACACTAATCCGGACGCCTATAAAAAATCCTGCTATGCCCTCAGACGAACCATCAAACAAGCAAAGCATCAATACAGGATTAAGATTGAATCTTACTACACTGGCCCTGAAGCTCGTCGGATGTGGCAGGGCTTGAAAACTATTACGGACTACAAAGGGAAACCCAGACGCGAGCTGCCCAGTGACGCGAGCCTACCAGACAAGCTAAATGCCTTTTATGCTCGCTTCGAGGCAAGCAACAGTGAAGCATGCACGAGAGCACCAGCTGTTCTGGATGACTGTGTGATACCGCTCTCGGTAGCCGATGTGTGCAAAACCTTTAAACAGGTCAACATTCACAAGGCTGTGGGCCAGATAGATTACCAGGACCTGTACTCAAAGCATGCGTGGACCAACTGGCAAGTGTCTTCACTGACATTTTCAACCTCTCCCTGACTGAGTCTGAAATACCTACATGTTTCAAGCAGACCACCATAGTCCCTGTGCCCAAGGAAGTGAAGGTAACCTGCCTAAATGATTACCACCATGTAGCACTCACGTCGGTAGCCATGAAGTGCTTTGAAAGGCTGGTCATGGCTCACATCAACTGCACCCTCCTTGATACCCTAGACCCACTCCAATTCGCATACCGCTCCAACAGATCCACAGATGACACAATCTCAATTGCATTTCACACTGCCCTTTCTCACCTGGACAAAAGGAACAGCTATGTGAGAATGCTGTTCATTGACTACAGCTCAACGTTAAACAATATAGTGCCCACAAAGCTCATCACTAGCTAAGGACCCTGGGACTAAACACCTCCCTCTGCAACTGGATCCTGGACTTCCTGACGGGCCGCCCCCAGGTGGTAAGGGTAGGCAACAACACATTTGCCACGCTGATCCCCTCCTGTACTCATTTTACATTTACATTTTAGTCATTTAGCAGACGCTCTTATCCAGAGCGACTTACAGTAGTGAATGCATACATTTCATACATTTTTTTTTTTCTGTGCTGGCCCCCCGTGGGAATTGAACCCACAACCCTGGTGTTGCAAACACCATGCTCTACCAACTGAGCTACAGGGAAGGCTTACTCCATGTTCACCCACGACTGCGTGGCCAAACTCCAACACCATCATTAAGTTTGCTGACGACACAATAGTGGTAGGCCTGATGAGACAGCCTATAAGGAGGTCAGAGAACTGGCAGCGTGGTGCCAGGACAACAACCTCGCCCTCAATGTGAGCAAGACAAAGGAGCTGATCGTGTACTACAGGAAAAGACGGGCCGAACAGGCCCCCATTAACATCAATGGGGCTGTAGACAAAATGTCAAAAATATAAAACAATTAGAGAGTGTCATTTCCCCAAATATGAAACCCTTATTCAAGGTTTCAAAGACCTCTCTGATGAGAGTAGGCTACCCGTCCTGTTGGGGGAGGACGCAGAGAGCTGTGGGTTGGCAGCACACTACACTGTGCTGCTGCCATAAGATGAGGGACAGTGTCTGACAGACCAACCAACCTGCACATGTCCTCTATGCTTATTGTTATTGTTCAGTGTATGGTTATTTTGAAACTTATATTTTTGTTGTTACTTTTGTCCTGTTGACAATATTGATTATTATTATTTTAATTATGTTAATATTGTAAATCTCCAAAGTAAGCTTTTGCAAGCGCGGGTCAAGAGTTTCAAGTTCCTTGGTGTCCACATCACCAACGATCTAGCATGGTCCAAACACACCAAGACAGTCGTGTAGAGGGCATGACAAAACCTTTTCCCCCTCAGGAGACAGAAAAGATTTGGCATGGGTCCCCAGATCCTCAAAAAGTTCTACAGCTGCACCATCGAGAGCATCCTGGCTGGTTGCATCACCGCCTGGTATGGCAGCTGCTCGGCATCTGACCGTAAGGCCCTACAGAGGGTAGTGCGTACGGCCCTCTGTACATCACTGGGGCCAAGCTTCCTGCAATCCAGGACCTATATACCAGGCGTTGTCAGAGGAAAGCCCATAAAATTGTCAGAGACTCCAGTCACCCAAGTCATAGACTGTTTTCTCTGCAACTGCACGGCAAGCGGTACTGGAGCGCCAAGTCTAGGACCAAAAGGCTCCTTAACAGCTTCTACCCCCAAGCCACAAGACGGCTGAACAATTAATCAAATGGCCACTGGACTATTACATTGACCCTTCCCCCCCTCCCCCTCCATTTGTTTTGTACCCTGCTGCTACTCGCTGTTTATTATCTATGCATAGTCACTTCACCCCTACCTACATGTACAAATTACCTCTAACCTGTACCCCCCGCACACTGAGTTGGTACCGGTATCTCCTGTATATAGCCTCGTTATTGTCATGTTATTGTGTTACTTTTTATTATTTTTTACTTTAGTTTATTTTTTAAACTCTTCTTGAACTGCACTGTTGGTTAAGGGCTTGTAAGTAAGCATCTCACGGTAAGGTCTTCACTTTATTTTATTTGATATGGCACCGGGTTTAGACCAGCCCAGGAAGGGGAGAGCCTGCCGACTCTGCAAAAAAACAGCTCTCCTCTCCTCCTTCTCCCCTGTCTCCTGCAGGAACATATGGACTCACCCCTCACCTCTTCACTCCCCTCTTCTCACCCCTTCCTCACACGCACACCCCCTCCCACACACAACCCCTCCCACTCTTTACCCCCCCCCCCCCACACACACACACACACACCTCCCTCACACCCCCTCCACCTGAAACCCTCCAGTGTTACGAGGTGTCAGCGGTTGAAGACGGACGAGGCAGGTCTGGTTCACATTAGCAGCAGCAGCACAAAGTAAGTCAACCCAGACCCCCAGAGCACCACTCCTCCCAGCCCCAGGATTAGCCCCAGCCCCAGTCCTCTAGCCTTCCATCCCTGGATCTGTCCTGGTCCTGGATTGTCATATAACTGTGTGGGTCCTGGACGGAATCCCGCAGGTCTACATTTCACCATCTGCTGGTCTGGATCATTCAGCACAGGCAAAACAAGGTGCTGTGGAAATATGTGCTATTAGCTATCCAGGCAGTATTGAGTGCTGTGACTGAGTCCAGGGCAGGTTCCAGTGGAGACAGTGGTTGTTAGTAAGGTGTTATCCTGACGTTACCCTGACGCTACCATGACAAAGCGTCTTCATCACATCTAGGCACGTCCGGAGGTGGACCAGTGCCAACCTAGATTACTACGGAGCTCCTCTACAGTACAGACAGCTGGGTTAGGTTTAGTTTTCTGGTTTCAGTCCTATACTGTAGAGAGGTGACGTCTACAGGTTTAGTTTTCTGGTTTCAGTCCTATACTGTAGAGAGGTGACGTCTACAGGTTTAGTTTTCTGGTTTCAGTCCTATACTGTAGAGAGGTGACGTCTACAGGTTTAGTTTTCTGGTTTCAGTCCTATACTGTAGAGAGGTGACGTCTATAGGTTTAGTTTTCTGGTTTCAGTCCTATACTGTAGAGAGGTGACGTCTACAGGTTTAGTTTTCTGGTTTCAGTCCTATACTGTAGAGAGGTGACGTCTACAGGTTTAGTTGTCTGGTTTCAGTCCTATACTGGAGAGAGGTTTGTTAGTGTCAACAGGAAGTTGTCTGGTTGGGGTGTTGGTTGTTGTGAGGTCCAGCCTTCTCACTGGCTCTGCTCTGTATGTCTGTTTCTCAGGTTGTCTCTGTCTGCAGCCCTGTGCTGGTCCACAAACAGCCTTTGAAGCCTACAGCCCCTCGGTCTCTGTGAGGCTCAGTTTTCACACGCACACATGCACGCGCGCACACACACACACCGCAGTGTCTTCCTACGCCTGACATTCACAGAGCCTCTGTAGACCAGCTCACCTCCCACCCGGCCTCAGGATGTGGCTGCTTCTGAGGCTTTACGCTTTCATTTGTGTGTGTGTGTTCGTGTGTTCGTGTGTACGTGTGTGTGTGTGTGTGTGTGTGTGTGTGTGTGTGTGTGTGTGTGTGTGTGTGTGTGTGTGTGTGTGTGTGTGTGTGTGTGTGGCTTGTATGTGCTTAAGACACTGTTGAGAGAGGCCCACTACAAGGTAAAAGATAGATGCAGTGAGTGAGGTTTCCCTCTCTTCTCGACTTCTCTCTGCTGCACCTATACTGCATTCTATTGCATGCACGCACACACACACGCGCACACGCACACATACGCACACACACACACACACACACACACACACACACACACACACACACACACACACACACACACACACACACACACACACACACACACACACACACACACACACACACACACACACACACACACACACACACATCTTAAAGGAACACAGAAAGTTATTTTAGTCAATTTAATGCTTTTGTTGTTAAAACCAAAAAAACCTGTGGTTAGCAGTTCTAACTGGTGCAAAGAAAAGGCTTGTCTTAAATTAGAATGTGGCTTTTTTACAACCACATCTCTAGTTGTTATGGACATGGAATGTTATAGAAGTGTCCAGAATTTTTGGGGTCGATTTCACTTGTGTTTGAGAAACTTACCCCAACCAGCGATTCACTTCCTTATCCTCGTTGTGCAGTACGGGGGCTCTGAAAAGAACATGAACAAAAGCAAAAAAATAAATAAAAAATACGTCCTTTTAGAAACGGAAAAGCTCTCAGTATAGTGATGCAGGTCTTTAGATGTTGTACACATGCAATTGTATGCTCTGTGGCTTAAGGATTTCACTTGCCATCATTAGTTACTATAGGAATAAAAACCCACCTACACTACACTTCAATTAGTCCTGTAATATACTGTATGTCCATTAGCCCATTTCATACACAGTAAGACAACAGCTTAGGTTGTGAGATTCTATTGTTTAACCCTAATACCCTCAGTTGATCTGGTAGACACTATTAAATGGAATTCATACGTTATTATGGTATTAACATAAGTCAGTTGGTCCCATAAAAACTCAGCTTTCTGTTCTTCCATGGGGGCCTATTCATCCTCTTTATCCTTAGTAAGCTGTCTGGGATATGTGTATTTTATATAGATCAGTAAAACATACTATAGATACTGCAGTCGTGTAGGGTTCTGTCTGGGATATGTATCAAATATCAAGGTAAGACCCAGATGCAGACAACGTCAAATTAACAATGGTTTAATAATCCAACAGGGGCAGGAAATAGACAGGTCAAGGCAGGCAGAGGTCAGTAAACCAGAGGTGGGGCAACGGTACCGGACGGCAGGCAGGCTCAGGGTCAGGGTAGGTAGAGGTCAATAAACCAGAGGTGGGGGAACGGTATAGGTCGGCAGACAGGCTCAGGGTCAGGGGCAGGCAGTGGTCAGGCAGGCGGGCTCAGAGTCAGGACAGGCAACAGTCAAAACCAGGAGGGCGAGAAAAAGAGAGACTGGAAAAAGCAGGAGCTGAGAAACAAAAACGCTGGTTGACTTGACAAACTGGCAACGGAAAAACAGAGAACACAGGTATAAATACACAGGGCATAATGGGGAAGATGGGCGACACCTGGAGGGGTGTGGAGACAATCACAAGGACAGGTTAAACAGATCAGGGTGTGACAATATGTGTGTTTTATATAGATCAGTAAAACATACTATAAATACTGCAGCTATGTAGGGTTTTGTAGAACAGTTTAAACTCACACAGCGCGTTTCTGCTCATCTCACTTCCTGTCTTTGTGATTGCTCTGGAAAATAAATGTAAAGCCACCGCTGTGCCACAATACAACACACACACAAGTGTGATTGATCACAGTGCCTTGTAAGCACCCTGTGTAACAACAACAACAACAAGAAAAACATCAACAACAACACACCAGTTTTACCCAGAGACCAAAACCTGAAACAGTCATGAAAGTAACACGTTTATCTGTCAATGCTGAGCAGACAATGAACTGCTGAGAAAATAATTTAAAATGCCAAAGACAATTTCCAGGCACCCCAAACACTGAGAAGGCCAATGGTCATTGTTGTTTCAAATCTTTAAAATGTTCAACGTCTTTTTTAAATTATCTTCATCGTAAAGAATAGTGCATACAAGTCAAGGGGCCATTTTGTGGGTTCTGGGTGAGCTTTGCCCTTTCTCCATGCTCTGTTTCTGTCTGTGTTTCAAGTCTTCCATCCAGCTCCATTCTTCCACATTAGAGAAGAGTTCATTTGGTTCAGGGTGGAGATTAAGATGTTAATACCTACAGCCTGGCTAGCTGGGAGGCAAACATTGATCATTGGTTCCTTCTGCTGTGTGTCTGTCTGGCCCCTGTGACCACGCTAAAATCTATCACCTTTCAGACACTCCTTTTAGAGCTGTACCGCAAATAGACAGATTATTATTCCACCTTCTATAATTATTATACAATTACAACACATTTACTGTATTTCTCTTTTTTCCCCCCCTAAGTGTGACATCTGTTGAAATGTGCATAAATTAGCAACACCGTTTCCTATTTCACACATGTTGATTTGTACATTTAACCTCCAATAGAATATTCAACACATTTATCAGGTGGTTTCTGCTTGTTGGTTGCTGGGCAGGACAGGTGCAGGGTGTGGTTAGTATCTTACCAGGATCTCTGTTTAGAGGAATGTACAGATTCTGGGTTCGAGTCCAGGCTCTGTCACAGCCGGCCGCGACCGGGAGACCCATTGGCCCAGCTTCGTCCGGGTTAGGGGAGTGTTTGGCCGGCAGGGATGTCCTTGTCCCATCACACACTAACGACTCCTGTGGCGGGCCGGGCGCAGTGCACGCTGACACGGTCGCCAGGTGTATGGTGTTTCCTCTGACACATTGGTGCGGTTGGCTTCCGGGTTAAGTGGGCATTGTGTCAAGAAGGTGTGCGGCTTGGTTGGGTTGTGTTTCGGAGGACGCAAGGCTCTCGACCTTCGCCTCTCCCGAGTCCGTACGGGAGTTGCAGCGATGAGACAAGACCAACTACCAATTGGATAAATTTGGGAGAAAAAGGGCTAAAAAAAGGAATGTATAGTAGATGTAAGGGCTGCGTACTGGCAGCAGAGAAGTCAGGTGCAGGAGAGCAAAAACTGATTTACAACGGCGCAGTTTAATAAATAAAACCACCGTTAACAGTAGAATAAATCAATGGGTACAAAACCTGTCACACACCAGCATAACGTGCACAAGCACTACAATAAACAATTTCGGACAAGGACATGGGGGAACAGAGGGTTAAATACACAACATGTAATGATGGAATTGAAACCAGGTGTGTGGGAAGACAAGACAAAACAAATGGAAAATGAAAGGTGGATCGGCAGTGGCTAGAAGACCGGTGACGTCGACCGCCGAACGCTGCCCGAACAAGGAGAGGGACCGACTTCGGCAGAAGTCGTGACAGTAGATATGTTGGTGTCCAGGGTTGGGGAGTAACAGATTACATGTAATCTGTTACATGTAAGGGATTAGGCCTACAAAGAAACGGTAACTGTAATCCGTTATGTTACCAGCAAAAATACACTTCTCTGTTTTCTCAATGACATTCCAATCAGCATTGAAAAAAGGCACAAATTTAAGTTTGTTCCACCCGAGCGAGTCAGACCACAAGTCAGAGACCACTATGATGACACACCAAATGTGTTTGATGGATCGCGGGAAAAGAGCAGGAATAGGCTTTTGTAGGCTACAGTCCAAGCTGTCTTCCAATGGTATGACTGCTGTCGGCATCCAAAGATTATCCAACATGAATAAACGCTTGGAAGTAAGGTTATTAAAGATCAGTGATACTATCAAGAGCAGTGTGCGGTTTCCTTTTCATTCATCTTGTTCAATTGTTGCCATGCACCTGCAAAATGTTTGCTCAGATGTGCGAGTGCCTTTTGAATTTTGAATGGCTCTTAAGGGGAAGTGTCACACCCTGATCTGTTTCACCTGTCTTTGTGCTCATCTCCACCCCCTCCAGGTGTCGCCCATCTTCCCCATTATTCCCTGTGTGTTTATACCTGTGTTCTCTGTTTGTCCGTTGTCAGTACGTCTTGTTTGTCAAGTCAACCAGCGTTTTTATGTCTCAGCGCCTGCTTTTCCCAGTCTCTCTTTTTCTCGCCCTCCTGGTTTTGACCCTTGCCTGTCCTGACTCTGAGCCCACCTGCCTGACCACTCTGCCTGACCCTGAGCCTGCCTGCCAACCTGTACCTTTGCCCACCTCTGGATTATTGACCTCTGCCTGCCTTGACCTGTCTATTTCCTGCCCCTGTTGGATTATTAAACCATTGTTAATTTGACGTTGTCGGCATCTGGGTCTTACCTTCATACCTGATAGAAAGTAATCTAAAAGCAACTGAATGTAATCAAATTATGTTACTTCGTTTGGGTAATCCAAAAGTTACGTTAGTGATTAAGATTTTGGACAGGTAACTAGTAACTGTAGTGGATTACATTTAGAAAGTTACCTACCCAACCCTTTTGGTGTCCAATGGTTGGATGACATCAGATGCATCACTGACATACAGCACCTGATATACCTGCAGGGCTCTCCAACCCTGTTTCTGGAGAAATACCCTCCTGTGGGTTTTCACTCCAACCCCAGTTGTCACTAACCTGGTTTAGTTTATAAACCAGCTAATTATTATAATCCAGTGCGCTAGATTGGGGTTGGAGCGAAAACCTACAGGAAGGTAGCTATTCAGGAACAGGGTAGGAGGGCCCTGGTGGAGATAGATACCTGAGAGAGGAAGCAGACTGACTGTCAACCACAGAGTTTTATTTCACTCATCACTGCAGAGATATAACTAATGCAGCAGCTTCTCCTCCTGGCTGAAATATTCAGTTCCTTCTGAACAAACAAGATAAGAACAGCCTTGTAGACAGACTGATATGAAAGCGGCTCTGTTTGGAGACAGAAGCTGTGTGTGTGTGAGCTGTGTTTGTGTGTTGTTCCTCTCATCCTGCGATGGTAAGGACATCCGTTTTTTTTTACTCGTTTAGAGGTTACTGACATCAGCCCTGACAGAACACACTTTTATCACTAAACAGTTATTATGAACGTCTCTTCACTGTCTTTAAACAACCCCAGCTTCATCCTCATCCATTTATTACCAAACCTTCAGGTCCCGGAAGTATTTTCTTCCCCCGATTTTAAGCTTTGTCATAACACTATCAACACAAACTGTCGCCTCAGCAACCGAAAGTTCAGAATGATGAATCTCAGTTCGTATTACCGTTGCTTCTCCTGTCAAATCTGATCTTCCTCGGCAGTGATGTAGCAGTGCTATAGCCAGAGGACGAGAGGCTGAGGAACAGAGGTAAATCTAATACTTTCTGATGGATGGAAGAGAAGAGTAAGTCAGAGGAGCAACCCATCAGAGCTGCTTCTTGCTTGCCTTAGACAAACCGACAGGATATATCATTCCATGTACCAGGCAGCAGACACAGCAGACACACACCACTAATCTGTATGACAATATAATACTCCCTGACGGAACATTCTCAGTGCATTTCAATTATTGTTATCGGCAGCAGATCACTCCACCGATCACTCCACTACAGATCATACCGGATAGAAACCATAAACGGATTTACACAATCCACACTGTTACTATTGCCCTGCTACATTGTTCCTCTGGCCTGGGGTGAGAGAGAAAACAAGGAAGAAAAAAAAGAATGTATGAAAAAAAGGAGGGTTATCTGTGGGAGGACTCTCACAATGCATCATGGAGCATGGACCAGCACCAACAACAGGATTCCTAATGATTGACAACTGAATTCAGAGTCACAGACTGTCCTTTTTTTCACAAAGGATCCAGTGCAGTTATGTTGGAGCTGTGTCTCATTGTGTTGGAGCTGGATCCCTCTGCCCTCTCAGTGCTGGGTTGCATCAGTCTTTATCAGTGATCGGGCATGCTGGTGCCGGTGGCAGTCATGCTAGTGCTTCTCTTAACCTCCTCCACTCAGAGCCATATTGTTTTCACCACTGTACTGCTCTTTCTGACTCCACTCAGCTCCCGATGAGTCAAAACAAACATGATAAATCGCAGTTGACAGTGTAGCCATTTGCTATATTCTCCTCTAGAATTTACAGCGTAAGAAGCAGAAACAGAACCACAGCCCCTCCTCTCATTCTCCTCTGGTTCGACCTGTTGTTTCAACAGCGTTGGGTTTTAGGTTTCTCTCTGCCTCTCTACCTCTGTACAGTTGAGTCAGGGTTCACCTTTATGTCACCTCTGTGTCGAACATGTCTGTACTGTGTCTGAGGCATGCTGTGGTGCCCCGTCTGAGCTGAGGGAGGGAGGAGAGGAGAGAGAGAGGGCGGGAACGGGACTGTCGTGAGACTATTTTCTCTCCCTCTGTTCCCCTCACTCCAGGCCCAAGTGCTGAGAGGAAGAGGAGGGGGAGGAGGTGGGGGAAGGGGAAGAGGTGTAGGAGGAGTTTGTTTAATGTGTTTCTTTAGTCCTATACAGCATTGATAGTTCTAGACTTTCAGACTGACATCAGATTTTAATATTAAAGCATATGAACAATTCATCATTTCATTTCTTAGAGTTGATATCTTTGTTCAAAAGGCTGACATGAAAGAAGAACATTCATCATGGCACAGTGTGGCTGTTACTGCTGGCAACTGTTTGGCTGTGACAGGTTACGGAGATATGATACATCATCAAACAAGGACAGGATTATTGCGAGGGTCCCCCCTGACCACCTGATGAGTATGCAATGCACCATATGCAGGGCGCTGTTATGTCACCCTTTATAGAGTATGATATTAGTTTATAGATGATTTGTGAAGAAACTAAAGTTTATGAAGACTTTATGTATGCTTTATCAAGCCTTCATAAGTTTTAATTTGTTTTAAGTGGGACCCTTGTTTCAGATCATGAAATTTAGATGCACTTACCTCCATACTTCCATACATTTTCTTAACCGGTTGTAAGGGCTGTCGTCGGAAGAAGACCAAGGTGCAGCGGAGTTAGTGTTCATCTTTACATTTAATTCAAACAAAGAGAACACTACAAAAAAACAGGAAAACCGACAGCCAAACAGTACTGACAGGAAACACACTGAACAGAAACAATTACCCACAAAACCCAAAGGAAAAACATGCTCCTTATGTGTGACTCCCAATCAGCAACAATGAGCTTCAGCTGTGCCTGATTGGGAGCCACACACGGCCCAAAACAAAGAAAAACAAAAACATAGAAAAAGGAACATAGAACGCCCACCCAATGTAACACCCTGGCCTAACCAAAATAAAGAACAAAAACCCCTCTCTATGGCCAGGGCGTTACAGTACCCCCCCCCCAAGGTGCAGACTCCGGCCGCAAAACCTGACACTGAAGGGGAGGGTCCGGGTGGGCCTTCTTACGGCGGCGGCTCAGGTGCGGGACGTGGCCTCTGTTCCACCCTTGGCGTCGCCCTCTTTGGTGGCGCACCTGGCTGCGCCGAAGGTCTGGTGGGCGACCCTGACTGCGCCCGGCGATGGCTGCGCCCGACTGGCGGGCGGCGATGGCTGCGCCCGGCTGGCGGGCGGCGATGGCTACGCCCGGCTGGTGGGCGACCCTGGTTGGCGGGTGTCCCTGACTGCGCCCGCCCGGCTGGCGGGCGTCCCTGGCGGCTCCGGCAGCACTGACCCAGGATTCACCAGGCTGGGGAGATATGAAGGAGGCCTGGCCCTGGGCGCAGGCACAGGACTCACCAGTCTGGCGGGCGGCTCTGGCGGCTCCAGCGGCTCCGGGCTGGCGGTAGGCTCTGGCGGCTCTGGCCCAGGATTCACCAGGCTGGGGAGACATGAAGGAGGCCTGGCCCTGGGCACAGGCACAGGACTCACCAGGCTGGGGAGACATGAAAGAGGCCTGGCCCTAGGCGTAGGCACAGGACTCACCGGGCTGGCGGGCGGCTCTGACTGCTCTGGACAGGCGGGCGGCTCTGGCGGCTCCAGACAGGCGGGTGGCTCTGGCGGCTCCGGACAGGCGGGCGGCTCTGGCGGCTCCGGACAGGCGGGCGGCTCTGGCGGCTCCTGACTGGCGGGCGGCTCTGGCGGCTCCTGACTGGCGGGCGGCTCTGGCGGCTCCTGACTGGCGGGCGGCTCTGGCGGCTCTGGACTGGCGGGCAGCTCTGGCGGCCCCGGACTGGCGGGCAGCTCTGGCGGCTCCTGACTGGCGGGCAGCTCTGGTGGCTCCGGACTGGCGGGCAGCTCTGGCGGCTCCAGACTGGCGGGCAGCTCTGGCGGCTCCGGACTGGCGAGACCCACTGGAGGCCTAGTCCTGGGAGGTGGCACAGGACGGACCAGGATGGGGAGACCCACTGGAGGCCTAGTCCTGGGAGGTGGCACAGGACGGACCAGGATGACGAGACCCACTGGAGACCTGGTCCGTGGAGCAGGCACAGGACTGACCAGGATGGGGAGACCCACTGGAGGCCTGGTCCGAGGAGGAGGCACAGGATAAACCGGGCTGTGGGGGAGCACTGGAGTTCTGGTACGGACGCTCTTTACCCACACTCCAGGCTGAATGCCCACTTTGGCCCGGCACGGGCGGAGAGCAGGCATTGGGCGAACTGGACCCTCCCAGCGCTCTGGAGACACAGTGCGCAACGCCGGCGCAGGATAACCTGGACCGAGGAGGCGCACTGGAGACCAGACACGCTGAGCTGGCACCATCTGCCCTGGCTCGATGCCTGCACTCGCATGGCACTTGCGGGGGGCTGGTATGTAGCGCACCGGGCTTTGAACGCGCACTGGGGACACCGTGCACTCCACAGCATAACACTGTGTCTTACCAGTACCACGCTGCTTCCGGTAAGCACGGGGAGTTGGCTCAGGTCTACCGCCTGACTCCGCCAATCTCCCCGTGTGCCCCCCAAAAATGTTTTGGGGGGGCTGCCTCTCGTCTCTGCTGCGCTCCCTTTCCTCATACCAACGCCTCTCAGCTCTCGCCGCCTCGATCTCCCAATGCGGGCGGCGATAATCCCCAGCTTGAGCCCATGGTCCACCTTCGTCCAGTAATTCCTCCCATCTCCAGGAATCCTAAACGATCCTCTCCATTTTCTCCAAAGTCCATGAGTCCTTCTCCTGGTGCCTCTCCTTCCTCCGCTGCTTGGTCCATTTTTGGTGGGTAATTCTGTAAGGGCTGTCGTCGGAAGAAGACCAAGGTGCAGCGGAGTTAGTGTTCATCTTTACATTTAATTCAAACAAAGAGAACACTATACAAAAAAAACAGGAAAACCGACAGCCAAACAGTACTGACAGGAAACACACTGAACGGAAACAATTACCCACAAAACCCAAAGGAAAAACATGGTCCTTATGTGTGACTCCCAATCAGCAACAACGAGCTTCAGCTGTGCCTGATTGGGAGCCACACACGGCCCAAAACAAAGAAATACAAAAACATAGAAAAAGGAACATAGAACGCCCACCCAATGTAAAACCCTGGCCTAACCAAAATAAAGAACAAAAACCCCTCTCTATGGCCAGGGCGTTACACCGGTACTGCGTACCTTCAGACAAGCAAAATTGAGACCACCATTGTGAGAGTAAGAGTCTCATCTTTTCATAGAGTGGTCATATTAGTTTTATAGGCCAAACTGTTTGGACACTACCGACATTTTCATGAGAAGACTGATTCTTGGGATGTCTCAAGGTCTGACAAACACTGCTGTAGCTCGGCCACCTTCCACAGCAGATATCTCTAGATTAAATTGACCTTTTCTTTGTTTGTTTAACACCCGCCCGCTTAACTCGGAAGTCAGCCGCACCAATGTGTAGGAGGAAACACTGTTCAACTGACTACCGAAGTCAGCCTGCAGGCACCCGGACAGTCACAAGGAGTCACTAGAGCGCGATGACCCAAGTAAAGCCCCCCAGGCAAAACCCTTCCCTAACCCAGAAGACACTGGGCCAATTGTGCGCCGCCCTATGGGACTTAAATTGACCAATTTTGATGGGGATTATTTTATTATGTTACTTAGATTGACGCATCAGTGCGTCAATAGACTCTAGGAGGTTAATACACAGCAGCTCTGTAACCCCACACTGGTGGGAATTTTCTCCCTGGGAACAACGTTGTCAAGGCGACAGGGGTCGTGTCCTTTGCCCTCTCTGGCCTCCAGGGGTCATTTAATGTCAGGGGAAGGAGGTAGGAGGGTATAGGGGGTAGGAGGGTATAGGAGGTAGGAAGGTATAGGGGATAGGAGGGTTTAGGGGGTAGGAGGATATAGGAGGTAGGAGGGTATAGGAGGTAGGAGTATATAGGGGGTAGGGTGGTGTATAGTGGGTAGGAGTGTATAGGAGGTAGGAGGGTATTGGAGGGTATAGGAGGTAGGAGGGTATAGGAGGTAGGAGGTAGAAGGATATAGGAGGTAGGAGTGTATAAAGGGTAGGAGGGTTTAAGGGGTAGGAGGGTACGGAGTAGTGTGGGTGGGGGGAAGCAGGGAGGGGAGGAATGGGGAAGCAAGGACTTGGAGTAGGGAGGGGGAGAGAATGAACAATACAGTTAAATCACATCCACAACAACAGCTCTAACTGGAGGCTTAGAACTGAGGGTCTTCATCTTTCTGTGTCTTTGTTTATTTGTTTGTTTATGAAGTGCATGTGTGTGTGCTCACCGCAATGGGCCGGGATAATAACTGTAAAACATGTAATTAATTCATCCTCTTCAGCTCACACACACACACACACACACACACACACACACACACACACACACACACACACACACACACACACACACACACACACACACACACACACACACACACACACACACACACACACACACACACACACACATAGAGCTTGTATTGTCACGTCTCTCAAGGCCTTCTCTGCCAAACTAGCATCGTCACCATGGAGACAGATCCGCTATGCAACACACATCCCCTCAACTTTCTGCTTTTTCTCTATTCCTGACAAAGCTTGACAAACCGCATGTGACTTAGGGCTTAGCACAGGAGGGCAGGGTCCCCTCCCCATTTCAAATTCACACATGGTCCGGTTTAAACACAGAGAGCAGCCATATTGATTTGTAATAATCCGACACAGCATGTTCTCTGGGCCGGCAGGAGGCTTCGCCAAAAACACATGGAAAGAGACTGATGGACTCAAACCTAGAGGAACACTCCCCCTTCCATTCTGCACTCTTAGAAAAAAAAAGTGACATCTAAAGCCTAAAAGGGTTCTTCGGCTGTCCCTATAAGAGAACCCTTTGGAGAACCCCAGTCTCTCCTAGAGTGGAACACTCCCCAGTCTCTCCTAGAGTGGAACACTCCCCAGTCTCTCCTAGAGTGGAACACTCCCCAGTCTCTCCTAGAGTGGAACACTCCCCAGTCTCTCCTAGAGTGGAACACTCCCCAGTCTCTCCTAGAGTGGAACACTCCCCAGTCTCTCCTAGAGTGGAACACTCCCCAGTCTCTCTTAGAGAGGAACACTCCCCAGTCTCTCTTAGAGAGGAACACTCCCCAGTCTCTCTTAGAGAGGAACACACCTCAGTCTCTCTTAGAGAGGAACACTCCCCAGTCTCTCCTAGAGTGGAACACTCCCCAGTCTCTCTTAGAGAGGAACACTCCCCAGTCTCTCCTAGAGAGGAACACACCCCAGTCTCTCCTAGAGAGGAACACTCCCCAGTCTCTCCTAGAGAGGAACACACCCCAGTTTCTCCTAGAGTGGAACACCCCCCAAGTCTCTCTTAGAGAGGAACACACCCCAGTCTCTCCTAGAGAGGAACACTCCCCAGTCTCTCTTAGAGAGGAACACTCCCCAGTCTCTCCTAGAGAGGAACACTCCCCAGTCTCTCCTAGAGTGGCACACTCCCCAGTCTCTCTTAGAGAGGAACACTCCCCAGTCTCTCCTAGAGAGGAACACCCCCCAAGTCTCTCTTAGAGAGGAACACACCCCAGTCTCTCCTAGAGAGGAACACTCCCCAGTCTCTCTTAGAGAGGAACACTCCCCAGTCTCTCCTAGAGAGGAACACTCCCCAGTCTCTCCTAGAGTGGCACACTCCCCAGTCTCTCTTAGAGAGGAACACTCCCCAGTCTCTCCTAGAGAGGAACACTCCCCAGTCTCTCCTAGAGAGGAACACTCCCCAGTCTCTCCTAGAGAGGAACACACCCCAGTTTCTCCTAGAGTGGAACACCCCCCAAGTCTCTCTTAGAGAGGAACACACCCCAGTCTCTCCTAGAGAGGAACACTCCCCAGTCTCTCCTAGAGAGGAACACTTCCCAGTCTCTCCTAGAGAGGAACACTCCCCAGTCTCTCCTAGAGAGGAACACTCCCCAGTCTCTCCTAGAGAGGAACACACCCCAGTTTCTCCTAGAGTGGAACACCCCCCAAGTCTCTCTTAGAGAGGAACACACCCCAGTCTCTCCTAGAGTGGAACACTCCCCAGTCTCTCCTAGAGAGGAACACTTCCCAGTCTTTCCTAGAGAGAAACACTTCCCAGTCTCTCCTAGAGAGGAACACACCCCAGTCTTTCCTAGAGAGGAACACACCCCAGTCTCTCCTAGAGAGGAACACACCCCAGTCTCTCCTAGAGAGGAACACTCCCGCCTTTCCTTTGAAGGTGCATACGCCAGTGGCTTATTATGAGTTCTATAAATGGAATGAATCTGTTTTCTATATAAATGTTTTTATTTTTTGAAGGCTTACCCTTTCTTATCCATTGAAACCATAGCTTTTCTTAGCTGAGGCAAACAAGAGCTGCAGTAGGAGGCAGAATTCTGTCCATTCTATGTATGTGCAGAACTATCTTTCACTACTAAATATATATACTTCTTTATGCATATGTTGATCATTTAGTACTAAATATATACTCATTTATCCATCTGGAGGTGATTTAAAAGATCAAAGTGTTTTCACGGCTAATTAATATGTATCAACGTTAATTAATCATCATTAACCCCAGGCCGTTCAGACCCTAGTACTAATCAGTCTGCACTTAACACACTGACGTAACCATACGTGTGTGTGTGTGTGTGTGTATCTTGCCTGTGCAGAAATACATCAATATAAACAATTTGAACAAATGCACAACACTTGCTCTTTGAAATGCAAATAAACATTTACTATTAGAGAGAGAGAGGCGGGGGGAGAGGGAGGAAGAGAGGAGGGAGGGAGGGAGAGAGAGAGAAAGAGAGAGAGAGAGAGAGAGAGAGAGGGAAAGAGAAAATAATTAACCTTTTAGACATAGAGTAGCTAATTATATCTGTCCATGGCTAAATGAAGTGTCAAACCTGGCGCTGTAGTCGTGTGTTACTACTAACGTAATATTTATGTTGCCCTGCATTACTGGATGTAGAATAGCAGTCAGTGCTTTATGTGATGACACGTGTAATCTTTATTAAACCTAATAAGGTATACCCTACAGGCCTCTCCTAGTCCTAACCAGAGCCTTTGGAACCTGAAAGCCTCCAGCTCAACCCAGATCAACCCAGATCTTTACCCAGGTGGGAGGATATATAGCCCTAACCATGTATCCTAGCCGTGTTTACATGTTATTTAAATGGTTTGCATTGGTATTAATGATGTAGATACTCAGCCCCGGATTTGTCTAGTGTGGTTTGACTGCTTTCCTCAATCTAATCTTTAAAGGGATGTAAACCTTAATCCTAATTTAGTCAGCTCATGCACAATTTTTCCTAATCCTAAGGGTTAAATGAGTCAAATTAATTGTAACATAACTCAAGATTTAAATGCAACAGAATCCCCAGAACCATATAAAGCCCCCCCATACCCCCCCTCCCACCCCTCCTCCTCTCTCCTCTGTTTCTTTCCCTCTGACATCACCCCTCCCCCCCATGTGTGGAACACTCCAGCGAGCGCCATGGAATTCGGATGAGGCTCTTCAAAAAGCGTGTCCGATAGCTCTGCTGGCTCTACTCTGCTCAAATGAATTGTTTGAGCGTTCCTGAGGTTTAGCGCTATGCCTTGAAAAAAACGCCAACTGACGTAATAAAACTGCAGCCATGCGGGAAAAACTAGTCAGTTGCACAACTGAACGCATTCAACTCAAATCAAATCAAATGTTATTAGTCACATGCGCCGAATACAACAGGTGTAGACCTTACAGTGAAATGCTACTTACGAGCCCCTAACCGACAGCGCAGTTTCAAAAAATACGGATAAGAATAGGAGATAAACATAACAAGTAATTAAAGAGGAGCAGTAAAAAATAACAATATATACAGGGGGTGCCCGTACAGAGGCAATGTGTGGGGGCTCCGGTTAGTTGAGGTAGTATGTACATGTAGGTAGAGTTCATTAAAGTGACTATGCATAGATGACAACAGAGAGTGGCAGTGGTGTGAAGAGGGGAGGGGGGCAATGTGAATAGTCTAGGTAGCCATCTATGTTCAGGAGTCTTATGGCTTGGGGGAAGAAGCTGTTTAGAAGCCTCTTGGACATAGACTTGGCGCTCCTGTACCGCTTGCCATGTGGTAGCAAAGAGAACAGTCTATGACTAGGGTGGCTGGAGTCTTTGACAATTTTCAGGGCCTTCCTCTGACACCGCCTTGTATAGAGGTCCTGGATGGCAGGAAGCTTAGCCCCAGTGATGTACTGGGCCGTTCGCACTACCCTCTGTAGTGCCTTACGGTCGGAGGCCAAGCAGTTGCCATACCAGGCAGTGATGCAACCAGTCAGGATGTTCTCGATGGTGCAGCTGTAGAACCTTTTGAGGATCTGAGGACCCATGCCAAATATTTTCAGTCTCCTGAGGGGGAATAGGTTTTGTCGTGCCCACTTCACGACTGTCATGGTGTGCTTGGACCATGTTAGTTTGTTGGTGAAGTGGACACCAAGGAACTTGAAGCTCTCAACCTGCTCCACTGCAGCCCCGTCCATGAGAATGGGATCGTGCTCAGTCCTCTTTTTCCTGTTGTCTACAATCATCTCCTTTGTCTTGATCACGTTGAGGAAGAGTTCTCTGACCTCCTCCCTATAGGCTGTCTCGTTGTTGTCTGTGATCAGGGCTACCACTGTTGTGTCATCAGCAAATGTAATGATGGTGTTGGAGTTGTGCCTGGACGTTCAGTCATGAGTGAACAGGGAGTACAGGAGGGGGCTGAGGACGCACCCCTGAAGGGCCCCTGTGTTGAGGATCAGCGTGCCGGATGTGTTGTTACCTACCCTTACCACCTGGGGGCGGCTCGTCAGGAAATCCAGGATCCAGTTGCAGAGGGAGGTGTTTAGTCCCAGGGTCCTTAGCTTGTTGATGAGTGTTGAGGGCGCTATGGTGTTGAACGCTGTAGTCAATCAACAGCATTCTCACATAGCTGTTCCTTTTGTCCAGGTGGGAAAGGGCAGTGTGAAGTGCAATAGAGACTGCATCATCTGTGGATCTGTTAGGGCGGTATGCAAATTGGAGTGGGTCTATGGTTTCTGGGATGATGGTGTTGATGTGAGCCATGACCAGCCTGTCAAAGCACTTCATGGCTACAGACGTGAGTGCTACAGGTTGGTAGTCATTTAGGCAGGTTACCTTAATGTTCTTGGGCACAGGCACTATGGTGGTCTGCTTAAAACATGTCGGTATTACAGACTCGGACAAGGAGAGGTTGAAAATGTCAGTGAAGACACTTGCTAGTTGGTCAGCGCATGCTCACAGTACATGTCCTGGTAATCCGTCTGTCCCTGCGGCCTTGTGAATGTTGACCTGTCTAAAGGTCTTACTCACATCGGCTGCGGAGAGGGTGATCACACAGTCTTCCGGTACAGCTGGTGCTCTCGTGCATGTTTCAATATTATTTGCCTCGAAGCGAGCATAGAAGTAGTTTAGCTCGTCCGGTAGGCTCGCTGCTCAGCTCTCGGTTGTGCTTCCCTTTGTAGTCTGTAATGGTTTGCAGGCCCTGCCACATCCGACGAGCATCAGAGCCGGTGTAGTACGACTCGATCTTAGTCCTGTATTGATGCTTTGCCTGTTTGATGGTTCATCTGAGGGCATAGCAGGATTTCTTTTAAGCTTCTGGATTAGAGTCCCACTCTTTGAAAGCAGCAGCTTTAGTCTTTAGCTCAGTGCGGATGCTGCCTGTAATCCATGGTTTCTGGTTGGGGTATGTACGTACGGTCACTGTGGGGACGACGTCATCGATGCACTTATTGATGAAGCCAATGACAGATGTGGTGTATCCTCAATGCCATTGGAGGAATCCCAGAACATATTCCAGTCTGTGCTAGCAAAACAGTCCTGCTTCATCTGACCACTTTTTTTTATTGATCTAGTCACTGGTGCTTCCTGCTTTAACTGAAATGTGCCTTCCGCATTTAACCTAGCCCCTCTGAATCAGAGAGGTGCAGGGAGCTGCCTTAATCAACATCCAGGGAGCAGTTGTTGTTGGGGTTAAATTCCTTTCTCAAGTGCAGAGCAGCAGAGTTTTCCACTTCGTTGGCTCAGGGATTTGAACCAAGTGCCTGGTGTGAATTAATGCATCGTACTGCCTCTTCACTACCCTGAGCTACCCTGAGCTGTTGGAAGGCAGCGCTGCCTCAGCGATTCTTTCTTTTACACAGCTCTTAACTTGATCACTTGCTCCTGATGTGGCATGTGGTCCGCGGGCTACGGGTCTGATGATACAGTATGATACAAGTCAGTACAATACTAAACCATGTCTGCAAGTTGCCTGCAAAACTTACAAGAAAAAATACGATTTCCTTCCATGTGCTTCTGCAGGAAACAGAGAAATCTAGATCAGGAAGTAAGTTCTAGCTCACTACAAGGTCACTACAAGGTCCTCTCTAATGTAATTATGTCTGACAGTTCTATACTGTTTCAGCAAATCTGTCTCCCCTCCTTCAACTCCCTCTTTCTCGCTTTCTCTTATTCCCTTGCTCTGAAGATTGAATGTGGAGCACACATGACTCATCCCAAATCACATCTTGGGTTGTTGACCACCCAGAAGAAGAGGAACCCACAGAAAGCAGGCAGCAGGCCTGGATGGGCTGATGCTGGGGTGGGGTGGGGTGTGGACCAGGGCTGAGGCTGGGGGGCTGGTGGCTTGTGGGCTGGTGGCCTGGGTGTGTAGGACAAATAGCAGCACATCCAACATCTAAGAGGAGCATGGCCATGTGGTGTTAGCATTTTGCTTCAGTCCCAGAGATGTTTTCCACAGAGCAGGAGTGGTCTATTACCTGCCCAGAGCTCCATCCCAGTCCTAGCCCCATCCCAGCCCCAGGCCCAGCCCCAGCCCTAGCCCCATCCCAGCCCCAGGCCCAGCCCCAGCCCTAGCCCCATCCCAGCCCCAGGCCCCAGCCCAGCCCAGCCCCAGCCCCATCCCAGCCCTAGGCCCCAGCCCAGCCCCAGCCCTAGCCCCATCCCCAGGCCCAGCTCCAGCCTCAGCCTCAGCCCCAGCCCCCACCCCAGCCCTATCCCAGGCCCAGGCCCATCCCAGCCCCATCCCAGGCCCAGGCCCAGGCCCAGCCCAGCCTCAGCCTCAGCCCCAGCCCCAGCCCCATCCCAGGCCCAGGCCCAGGCCCATCCCAGCCCCATCCCCAGGCCCCAGCTCCAGCCTCAGCCTCAGCCCCAGCCCCATCCCAGGCCCAGGCCCAGGCCCAGGCCCATCCCAGCCCCATCCCAGGCCCAGCCCAGCCTTGCCCATGGGGAGTCCTGTGGTCCTAAGAGCAACAACTGTTACAACCATGCGTTCATCCTAGTTGATGCTATTAACTGGTGATTTTGACCTGAAGACTGTAGCTGAATGATGTTGAGCTTTGGAAGCATTATGGATATGAGTTTAGTCTTAGATTGTGGAAGGTTGGTCTGCTGTTCGTTAACTAAATGATGTGGGTGAAAATGATCCACTCCATCCAGAAACAACGACCTCCAACAGTACAGCCATCTGAGGAAGATATAGGCTGGTAATTAATGGATGTCTTGGCTCTTTTGTATGTGTGTGTGTGTGTGTGGTGTGTGTATGGTGTGTGTGTGAGCGCTGCGTTGCAGTATGTGCGTGGGTGTGTGTGTGTGTGAGGGGTGGGAGGGAGCACCTCTGTAAGGAGAGGGAAGAGGAGAAGGGGCCCGGTTCAGCAACAAAGAGCTGAGTTCAGCGGAGAGGCCCAGGGCCTTAAGAGCAGTCCCCCAGGGACGTGGGGGGAGGAGGGGTGAGAGGAGGGGAGCCAGGGGGATGGACATTGTTCTCCTTGAATACTGATGCTGAACGCAGGTCTAATTCCAGATTCACTCAGTTCCATTCAGTTCAGTTCTACATGAAAAATATTTTGCTTCATTAAGACCAGCAACGTGTCCAGTTCTATGGTCCTGTCAGAATAATCATTAGGACTGATATATTGAATTTTAATTTGGATATAAAAGTACCCATACAACCATCACAGCTAATGTTTATCTTGAATAGGTAATGAAAGTAGTGAAATGACAGACATGATGCTATATACCTGTATGATGTCTGTTTGTATCTTCCTTTGTGTCTTTTAAATGAATATGGAGGCACCCAGACCAGTAACTGACACAACTATCTGAGGTAGGAGAGCGAGATGTAGAGAGAGATGGAGAGAGAGATGGAGAGAGAGATGGAGAGAGAGATGAAGAGAGAGATGGAGAGAGAGATGGAGAGAGAGATGGAGAGAGAGATGGTGGACCAGCCTTGCCTCCTGAAACTGGGCAGACGTTACAGTAGGCAGAGTGCCACCCTGCCAGACACAGGGGCTGGCATCATGTACAACCATTCATCTGCCAACACAAATGGGAGAAATGTGTTTACCCAGATAAAACAGGCATGATATCCTCGACAACACCTCAGCGCTGCCAGGATGTCACGTTTCACCCAGCCTTGGTATAAACTGGTATAAAAATTTAAAAAATTATGTAAATGTTTATCAAAAAATGTAGAATGGATCATTTTTACCCAAATGAATCTATGTTTACTCTTTACTCCTATTGAATTACCTCGATGCAGAGACACACGTTGGATTTTGTTCCGGCAACACTGAACTCCAATTAGATTTAACGGTATTATATATCTAGGAGCTTCTGCCTGCCTGATTGGCTCAGAATGATTTCAGCTCCTTATCCTCTAGATTAGCAGCATCATATTTACATTACAGAGGTATTATGTTGCTGTCTGACTGACTGTCAGCAGATACCATAACAACACAAATGTGTCCACAGTAAAAAAAAATATACACTGTCCTTAAATCAATGTGGATCAGTTGATTTCCATTTATTATGTTTACAGAGACGGTCCAATATTTATTCAGGTCTGACGTAACTGTGGCTTTCTTATTCTGCTCAATTCATTTAGATTACAAACTGAATTGGAATATGTGTACTTCAGCAAACAGCAGCATGTCTTTCTGCACTGTTCTGGTACGCACGTACGCTTTCTCGCTCTGTTTCTCTCTCTCTCTGTCTCTCTCTCTCTCTCTCTGTTTCTCTCTCTCTCTCTGTCTCTCTCTCTCTCTCTCTGTTTCTCTCTTGCTCTCTCTCTCTTTCTCCACAGGATTTCATGGCAGTTCTGAGCTGTTAATTGTTTTGTTTGGCCTCTTATCTGAGACTGTCTGAGACCCTGAGGTTAAATGATATTTTCTGGAAATAAATGTAAACAACTTAGAGTTAGAGACAGCCAACTTTCCAACAGAATAGCCTACAGGGTTCAATAAAGGACAAGATATATTATGCTTTATTGTCTATTATATTGAGAGAGAGAGAGAGAGAGAGAGAGAGAGAGAGAGAGAGAGAGAGAGAGAGAGCAAATGAGAGAGAGAGAGCAAATGAGAGAGAGAGTGAGCAAATGAGAGAGAGAGTGAGCAAATGAG
Source organism: Salmo salar (assembly GCF_965601325.2). NCBI lineage: Eukaryota > Metazoa > Chordata > Actinopteri > Salmoniformes > Salmonidae > Salmo > Salmo salar. The sequence continues at coordinate 77,719,330 of NC_138304.1, read as the reverse complement.
AGAGAAAGAGAGAGAGAGAGAGCGAGAGCAAATGAGAGAGAGAGACAGTGAGCAAATGAGAGACAGAGAGTGAGAGAGAGAGCAAATGAGAGACAGAGAGAGAGAGCAAACGAGAGACAGAGAGAGAGAGAGAGAGAGAGAGAGAGAGAGAGAGAGCAAACGATAGACAGAGAGGGAAGGAGAGAGAGTTAGGGAGCAAGGAATTGTGAAAGGGAGAGAGATATTGAGAGGAGGAGAGAAAGCGAGAGAGAGATATGAAGGGAGAAAGAGAGGCTGCTGTGTTCTGAACCCCTCACTAATCCTGCAGAATAACACAGGTGTTTCAGGCCTCCGACCCCAGAGGGGACTTCCACATCACTGAGCCACATGGTTCAAAGGTCGTCATCTGGATATTTTTAACTATTTGAAAAAGCCCCATTTAGCGCTGATTGGGGTTGCACCAAGCCCCCCAAAACCTGTGACCTTTAATCCTACTGGAGTCATGTGGCCTTGGGAGAGTGAGCGCCAGTCAGCCAGCTAGTCAGCCAGCCAACCAGCCAGCTAGTCAGACAGCTAGCCAGACTCTGACCAAGCGAAGGTGAGATTACACTTTATCTTCAGGGATTTATTTGTTAATACAGTGTTGTTAATATAATATCATGAGGTTTATGGAGTGTGTACTGTTCAAACAATGTATGATACGGACGACATTGAGGGGACGTTGTTTTTCGTCATGCGGCTATAGTTGTGGTCCTGTAGACTACATGGACAGTCTTCTAGATGGACAGGGTCTAATGGTCTACAGATGGCGCTCAGCGGTCGGCCCGGCCTGCAGACGAGAAGCAGTGGGAGGCCAACTGAAAGCTGCTCCACGCTTTACTGACTGAGCCCCATGTTACTGAGCCCCACATCTACATTACTGAGACCGGGACTGGAGCTGACTGGAGCCCCACATAGCCGGCTAGGGGACCTGACCTGCCACATACCTGAGCCCAGCCGCCACCAGACCTACACCAGACCGTTTGACACACCTGGGTTCAAACAGGGTTTGACATCTTTCAAATCTAAGAGCGTTTGCTTGAGCCTGCTTGGACTGTCAGATGGGTGGGGTTTTAGGGGACTATGTCATTGGTTCCATTGCACCACACGAACATGTTTTAACACAAATGAAGTATTGTAAAGGTTTCAGATACTATCTGAACCCAGGTCTGGCTTGCCCCACCTCTCCGGCCCAGAGCAGACCAGACCATTAAAGTATATGGCTACCGAGCCGTGTGCAGCTGGGAGGCATTAAACACAAACTACTGGACAGTAAAACAGCTCATTTGTTCAGTGTCCTGGCTTCCTCTATAATCAAGGCTGTACAGCCAAAAGGCTCTACAGTCTAGTTCTACGTACTTTAGTGAGGCTGAAGTTTTGGAACGCAGTGCAAATGGAGCTACATAGAGCTGCTTGCGTGGACTGAAATCCCTGTGCATAGTCCTTAAGTCTATCTGTTTCCTCCTCTGCTAACGTGAGCTAGTGTTGATTCATCGTAACATATTTTACATGAATAATGAGTATTACAAATCATTCTTGTAAAGCTTCAGATGATATTGTGGGTAGTGGTTACTGCTCTGGTGCAGTTTGTGAACGTTCAGAAACAGGTTCATTAGATTCACCTCCAGAGTTTTGGGGAAGGCAGGGCTCAGATTGGCAGAATGGACAGTTTATTAATCAGATCCCCTCTCTGCCTCGGCCTGATTGGACGTGATGTTTCTAAAACCAGGGGTCACTGGGGTCACCGCTCCCTGACCTCTGACATCTAACCGCTCAACACACAGAGCTGCTGACAAAGAGCTGAGCTAAAGGTACAACGCCTCACTGCCTGGACAGCTATCCACAACACATATCACCCCAAATCTAACTCTAAACCCAACCCCTAGTAATCGACAATAGCAGCTAAGATTTCAGATGTTACACATGGATTCTTAGATTTTTGTCCTGCTCAGTCCCTATCTTTTAGAGAAGGAATCAGGGATGATTATCAGGTTGGTGGAGAATAGAAGAGTCAGAAAGAAACAGACTGACGGACAGAGACAGCCCCTTGATGCTGCATGTTTTGTAACTCTGGGTGATTGCCCATTAGCCTCTCTGTTAGGAGTCCCAGTCAGACTCCGGTCTCTCTGATTACAGAGCAAGAGGCAATAGGCAAAAGGGCCCTCGAACCAAACAAAGGCCCTCGGACAACACATCACAGATCCTCCACACCAACACTTCTCCAGACAGACAGATACCTCCTCAGGGGGCTGATTCTTTTGTTGTTGTTTCACCGGGTGCTGAGCTGTAATCAGACAAACTACCATCAGAGAGAATAACAAGCAGACATTTTCAGCATTGAGCCAGAGCCTCTCAAAGATGTGTGTTAAATGGTTCCTTCGTTTCAGATTTGATGTAGGTCCGATTTTTTTCAATACATTTTAACAAGTTCGGGTGAATGTGTAAATTCAAGCTGCAAATTAGAGGCAATTGGAGAAGTTTAAATATTGACGGCAAATACGTGCGGCACAGCAGATCGGCATTAAAATTCATGGAAGAAAAGCAAACTCCATAAATCAACAGTGAAAAGAGAACAGAGGATCCTTGAGAGCTGCCTGCTTAGAGAAACGTGGCACGGAGCACTTTTAAGACCAGACGGACATCCAGCAGTTAGCATGTAGTTAATGGAGCAGAATGGCTTTATCTCTGTCTATCTCTATCTCTCTTTATCACTCTCTCTATCTCTCTATCTCTCTCTCTCTCTCTTTCCCTCTCTGCTCTCTCTCTCTCTCTCTCTCTCTCTCTCTCTCTCTCTCTCTGCTCTCTGGACCATGTTGGGGGTTCAGGCTATTGGTAGGGTGGGATATGAGGAGGGTGGGATATGAGGAGGGGGGGGGTCTCTTGGACTTCTTTTGTTTCCCTCTCCCTCAGATGTGCAATCAACACTTGGAGAACATCCATTTTCATATGGAGCCTGCCAGCTGTAAAGCCAGTCAATAAACCAATACCCCCTCCGTCTCCCTGGCTGATCCTCACCCCCACCCTACCCCGAACAACGCACTCCCTCCCCTGTGGGGGTTTCCCCCCTACTCCCCCCTTTCACCCACAGGCCTACCATTCCATTCCATTCCATCCCACCCACAACACACCTCTCCTTTGTCTTAGCATCTGGATCCTGACTGTAAGTAAAACCAGCACCGTCTTGTATAAATGTAGAGTCCAGTCTAGACTGCAGTAGAGCAGTGAAGGGTCTTGGGTCTGGGTTGAACCCAGTCTAGTCTCCTGCTGCTGGGGCTGGCAGGGAGCTCATACCAGGCTGGCTCCGCTGGTCTGGTTGGTGGTTGGACTGACTGGGCCCTCCTGGTGGGAAACACTATGACCTGGGGACTACATGTCTACATGGCTGGTGCTCCCTACAGAGAGCTAACATTGATCCCTTCCTCCTGGGCGTCCTGACCCCACAAGCCTGACCTGATTCTGATGGATCTGATTCTACCTCAGTGGGCCTTGGAGCTGAGTGGGCCTCGGAGCTGAGTGGGCCTCGGAGCTGAGTGGGCCTAGAGGAGCTTGGCTCATCTTCTGTGACACTGCGGTCCCTCGTCTTCCAGGAACACAGTCAGAGGTCCAAACAATCCCTATGCCTGGACAGATGTTCTACTCATCCAGTATACAGCATCACTCTGTAATCTGTTTTCCTCCCATAAATCAGCTTGGTAAGATGTTTATGTGTTTAGGTTTCTAATCTCTGGTGTTCCTGGACAGCCATTCTGGACCTGGTGGTTTTCTAAGAGCATAGCTCTTTCTTGCAGTCATTGACCAAAAGTGCCATCTTTGGCCTCATGGGTGGAATGTTATTAATATTTTTCATAATTTCATAATTAATCCAGATACATATTATGATTATTTTTACGAAAATACAGTGTTTCTATGTCAAACAGTTTTGTTATATTTCAGTCATCTGTGATGTATATAAAGTGTAATATTAGGATGCAAACTCAAAATGTAATACATTTCAACTCTATCTCTGACATGATACAGGTGTTTTTTAAGTCCATAACCATGTGTGTGAGATGTATACTTTTGTTTCAAAATAGATTAGTTCAAGACTACCAAGAACCACTCTGCATGACCCTGATTTAGCCCACTGCAGTAGAAGGTTAACAGAGGAAGAGTGGAATAGTGTTTTCTCAACTATAACGCTGTCTGCTCTCCCTGTTCCCAAGGCTGAGCTCTAGCAATGATCAATGTGATGCACTTTACTGACCCCCCCCTTCTCTCTTCTCTTCCTCCTCCCTTCTCCTTTCTCACTCTCACCCTGTTCTTGAGGGGGAAAGAGTTTCCTGCTCAGAAAAAAAAGCCTTGTCAACTCCAAAGGGGTGGCGGAGCCAGACAGAGGAAGTAGAGGGATGTTTGTTGGCCTTCTAGTATTAGAGACCATTTAAACAGAATGAGACTGTAAAAATGCCACAGCTTTAATGGGCTGCCACAGGATGTGTGACCAAAACTCTAACTCCCCTACCCTCTACCCTCTCCCCGCCCACACCCACCCACGCTCCCACCAGACCAGCCTCCTCTCCAAACCCTACTGAGATGAGCACATTAGAGACAAACGATGGGAGCTAAAACACAGATTAGACCAGACTAGGACAGTTGTTCTCCTCGATGTAAGACCATCCTTCATACTTCCTTTACAAGAATGATAAAAGTCTATCAGCAGAACCATGTGATTGTCCCCATTCACCCACGGCCCACTACCACCCCAAGGCCCACATCTAATTAGGAATAATATATCCATTCATTACAGTTGTTATTATATATAATTCAAATCATATGACACCATGTATTAGAGGTGGACTGCTAATATAAAGTGGTGGAAAAAGTTCCCAATTGTCATATTTGAGTAAAAGTAAAGATATCTTAATAGAAAATGACTAAAGTAAAAGTGAAGGTCACCCAGTAAAATACTACTTGAGTAAAAGTCTAAAAGTATTTCGTTTTAAATATACTTAAGTATCAAAAGTAAATGTAATTGCAAAAATATACTTCAGTATCAAAAGTAAAAGTACAAGTATAAATCATTTCAAATTGCTTGTAAAGTGCATTCGGAAAGTATTCAGACCCCTTGACCTTATCTACATTTTGTTACATTACAGCCTTATTCTAAATTAATTTCCCCCTCGTCAATCTACACACAATACTCCATAATGACAAATCAAAAACAAGTTTCTCAAATTTTTAGCACCTTTGGCAGCGATTACAGCCTCAAGTCTTCTTGGGTATGACGCTACAAGCTTGGCACACCTGTATTTGGAGAGTTTCTCCCATTCTTCTCTGCAGATCCTCTCAATCTCTGTCAGGTTGGATGGGGAGTGTCGCTGCACAGCTATTTTCAGGTCTCTCCAGAGATTTTTGATCAGGTTCAAGTCCGAGCTCTGGCTGGGCCACTCAAGGACATTCAGAGACGTGTCCTGAATCCACTTCTGCTTTGTATTAGCTGAGTGCTTCGGGAAGTTGTCCTGTTGGAAAGTGAACCTTCGCCCCCAGTCTGAGGTCCTGGGTGCTCTGGAGCAGGTTTTCATCAAGGATCTCTGTGTACTTTGCTCCGTTCACCTATCCCTCGATCCTGACTAGTCTCCCAGTCCCTGTCACTGAAAAACATCCCCACAGCATAATGCTGCCACCACCATGCTTCACCATAGGGATGGTGCCAGGTTTCCTCCAGACGTGACGCTTGGCATTTAGGCCAAAGAGTTCAATATTGGTTTCATCAGACCAGAGAATCTTGTTTCTCATGGTCTGAGAGTCTTTTAGGTGGCTTTTGGCAAACTCCAAGCAGGCTGTCATGTGCCGTTTACTGAGGAGTGGCTTCCGTCTTGCCTATATAACATAAAGGCCTGATTGGTGGAGTGCTGCAGAGATGGTTGTCCTTCTGGAAGGCTCACCCATCTCCACAGAGGAACTCTGGAGCTCTGCAAGAGTGACCATTGGGTTCTTGGTCACCTCACTGACCATGGCCCTTCTCCTTCTATTGCTCAGTTTGGCTGGGCGGCCAGCGCTAGTGTTCTTGGGGACCTTCAAAGCTGCAGAAATGTTTTGGTACCTTTTCCCAGATCCACACAATCCTATCTCGGAGCTCTACGGACAATTCCTTCGTCCTCATGGCTTGGTTTTTGCTCTGACATGCACTGTCAACTGTGGGACCTTATATAGACAGGTGTGTGCCTTTCCAAATCATGTCCAATCAATTGAATTTACCACAGGTGAACTCCAATCAAGTTGTAGAAACATCTCAAGGATGATCAATGAAACCAGGATGCACCTGAGCTCAATTTAGAGTTTAATAGCAAAGGGTCTGAATAGTTATGTAAACAAGGTATTTCAGTTTTTTCTGAAAACCTGTTTTTGCTTTGTCATTATGGGGTATTGTGGGTAGATTTATGAGGACATTGTTTTATTTAATCCATTTTAGAATAAGGCTGTAACGTAACAAAATGTGAAAAAAAGGGAATGGGTCTGAATACTTTCCGCATGCACTGTATTACACTGCCCATTTAAGAAATTTAGAACCAGGAACAGATATAGCCCTTGGTTCTCTCCAGACCTGACTGCCCTTAACCAACACAAAAACATCCTGTGGCGTTCTGCATTAGCATCGAACAGCCCCCGCGATATGCAACTTTTCAAGGAAATTAGAAACCAGTATACACAGGCAGTTAGAAAAGCCAAGGCTAACTTTTTCAAGCAGAAATTTGCTTCCTGCAACACAAACTCAAAAAAGTTCTGGGACACTGTAAAGTCCATGGAGAATAAGAACACCTCCTCCCAGCTGCCCACTGCACTGAGGATAAGAAACTCTGTCACCACCGATAAATCCACTATAATTGAGAATTTCAATAAGCATTTTTCTACAGCTGGCCATGCTTTCCACCTGGCTCCCCCTACCATGGTCAACAGCACTGCACCCCCCACAGCTACTCGCCCAAGCCTTCCCCATTTCTCCTTCTCCCAAATCCAGTCAGCTGATGTTCTGAAAGAGCTGCAAAATCTGGACCCCCTACAAATGAGCCGGGCTAGACAATCTGGACCCTTTCTTTCTAAAATTATCTGCCGAAATTGTTGCAACCCCTATTACTAGCCTGTTCAACCTCTCTTTCGTGTCGTCTGAGATTCCCAAAGATTGGAAAGCAGCTGCGGTCATCCCCCTCTTCAAAGGGGGGACACTCTTGACCCAAACTGCTACAGACCTATATCTATCCTACCCTGCCTTTCTAAGGTCTTCGAAAGCCAAGTCAACAAATAGATTACCGACCATTTTGAATCCCACCGTACCTTCTCCGCTATGCAGTCTGGTTTCAGAGCTGGTCATGGGTGCACATCAGCCACGAGCTAGGTCCTAAATGATATCGTAACCTTCATCGATAAGAAACAATACTGTGCTGCCGTATTCATTGATCTGGCCAAGGCTTTCGACTCTGTCAATCACCACATCCTCATCGGCAGACTCAGTAGCCTTGGTTTCTCAAATGATTGCCTTGCCTGGTTCTCCAACTACTTCACTGATAGAGTTCAATGTGTCAAATCGGATGGCCTGTTGTCCGGGCCTCTGGCAGTCTCTATGGGGGTGCCACAGGGTTCAATTCTTGGGCCAACTCTTTTCTCTGTATACATCAATGATGTCGCTCTTGCTGCTGGTGAGTCTCTGATCCACCTCTACGCAGACAATACCATTCTATATACTTCTGGCCCTTCTTTGGACACTGTGTTAACAACCCTCCAGACGAGCTTCAATGCCATACAACTCTCCTTCCGTGGCCTCCAACTGCTCTTTAATACAAGTAAAACTAAATGCATGCTCTTCAACCGATTGCTGCCTGCACCTGCCCGCCCGTCTAGCATCACTACTCTGGACGGTTCTGACTTAGAATATGTGGACAAGTACAAATACCTAGGTGTCTGGTTAGACTGTAAGCTCTCCTTCCAGACTCACATCAAACATCTACAATCCAAAGTTAAATCTAGAATTGGCTTCCTATTTCGCAAGAAAGCATCCTTCACTCATGCTGCCAAACATACCCTCGTAAAACTGACTATGCTACCGATCCTCGACTTCGGCGATGTCATTTACAAAATAGCCTCCAATACCCTACTCAAGAAACTGGATGCAGTCTATCACAGTGCCATCCGTTTTGTCACCAAAGCCCCATATACTACCCACCACTGCGACCTGTACGCTCTCGTTGGCTGGCCCTTGCTTCATACTCGTCGCCAAACCCACTGGCTCCTGGTCATCTACAAGACCCTGCTAGGTAAAGTCCCCCCATATCTCAGCTCACTGGTCACCATAGCAGCACCCACCTGTAGCACGCGCTCCAGCAGGTATATCTCTCTGGTCACCCCCAAAGCCAATTCCTCCTTTGGCCGTCTCTCCTTCCAATTCTCTGCTGCCAATGACTGGAACGAACTACAAAAATCTCTGAAACTGGAAACACTTATCTCCCTCACTAGTTTTAAGCACCAGCTGTCAGAGCAGCTCACAGATCACTGCACCTGTACATAGCCCATCTATAATGTACCCTAAACAACTACCTCTTCCTCTACTGTATTTATTTATTTATTTATTTTGCTTCTTTGCACCCCATTATTTCTATTTCTACTTTGCACTTTCTTCCACTACAAATCTACCATTCCAGTGTTTTACTTGCTATATTGTATTTACTTTGCCACCATGGCCTTTTTTGCCTTTACCTCCCTTATCTCACCTCTTTTGCTCACATTGTATGTAGACTTATTTTTCTACTGTATTATTGACTGTATGTTTGTTTTACTCCATGTGTAACTCTGTGTTGTTGTATGTGTCGAACTGCTTTGCTTTATCTTGGCCAGGTCGCAATTGTAAATGAGAACTTGTTCTCAACTTGCCTACCTGCTTACATAAAGGTGAAATAAATAAATAAATTAAAAAATAAAACAAACCAGAAGGCACAATGTTCTTGTCTTTTTTTTGACGGATAGCCAGGGGCACATTACAACACACAGACATCATTTGCAAACTAAGCATTTGTGTTTAGCGAGTCCTCCCGATCAGAGGCAGTAGGGATGACCAGGGTTGTTCTCTTGATAAGTGCTTAAATTGGACCATGTTCCTGTCCTGCTAACCATTCAAAATGTAACGAGTACTTTTGGGTGTCAGGAAAAATGTATTATTTTTTTTAGGAATGTAAAAGTAAAAAATATGAATAGTAAAGTACAGATGCCCAAAAAACGACTTAAGTAGTACTTTCATTTTTTTTTACTTAAGTACTTTACACCACTGCTAATATATTAACTGGAACGACCTCCCAGACCAACAAATAGAGTCAAAACCAACAGTGTTGTCGTGTCTGGGTATAATAACTGTACAACCACCAGAGTGTTTGAAGTCCAGAATTGGGTCATCATCATGATGACTAAGCGCCGAGTGACCCAGAATCTTCAGCATTTCCCAGGGGCCAACAGTGGGCATGTTGCTCCAGTCCTCTCTGTAATTAGACAACAACACTCCCCTGGTATATAGAGCAACGAGGAAACAGCCTGGTAACTCTCTATACTTCTCATCACGCTCTCTCTCTCCTGCCCCACAGCATCCTGGGTAGTTGTGCAGGAGACACTTGTTTGGTTAGAACAGTATAACAGGAAACTCAGTAATCTCCAATTACAACATGAATGAATCTGTGGAGCTGGTTATATGGTAATGATATGATGGCTTATCACAACATCATAGAGCACATGACATGCATGCAGAGCAGTGGGAGTACATGTACGTATGCACACACACACACACACACACACACACACACACACACACACACACACACACACACACACACACACACACACACACACACACACACACACACACACACACACACACAACACACACACACGTATTCAGTCTCACACACGTACATGCACCCCCCCTCTCTCATGCATAGCGTGAGTAGAGGGTGGTCCCTGGCGTTTTAACACAGCCAATCAGCCAGCCGGCACACTTCCTTAATGGGCTCAGTGGGGACGAGGCTGAGTGACAACGCTGGTCTTCCAGACCCCCAGACCCCCTGTCTTCCAGACCCCGCAATCAACCTCCAGCTGGTAGGGAATAACTGCAGAATAAGTGGCAGCAGACATGCTATACAGACAGAAAGATATAGAGGAATCCAGCCTTAATACACAGTCATAGGAGAATCACAGAGCTGCAGAAAACCCCCACAAATAGATTTTCTGAGATGTTTAAATGGTTGTTTAAAAGGCCGGTTTACAGTTTTTTATAAAAATTGTATCTATGGATGCAGTAAAGAGCATCTATCCCATCTGTAGTACTACCGTAAGTCTATTATCTGCAAGTTCATTAATTCAGTATTTTGGTGCCTGGGCGGGGGAAAGGGAAGGGGTTTGGTAGTCATGGCAACACCGTCATAATTTATCATAACCAAGTGGCTAATATGCCTATAAGCGCTGAGCGCACTCTGACCCCAACACTCTGGCAGAAACACTTAAAATTCAGCCAGTCTATTCTCCGGCTCTTAAACACATGTAATTACCTAATTCAACATGCATTAGAAACATTGTGTTTAAATAATCATCTTAGATAGAATTCAGATAACGTTTCAATTATATTATAATAGTGTTATCTCCCATGCAGTGTACATAACAATTTAACCATCCACTCAGCTTGGCAGGGCAGAACAGATGGGACTTTAACATTATGCACAACTCATACATGATATTATACATTATGACAGTTAAGCTTTTTCATTAAGGGGGGGGGGGGGAAATCACATTCCATTTTTTGGATGAAAAATGACATTTTACTATAGCTTCCATTAAAAGCAATCCATTAAATGCCGAATGGTATAAACAGACAAATCCAAATGATCTATTAATGGTTTGCTACAGACTCACAAGGACAAGTTGTCAGTCAGTCAACAAGGAACCAACATTCCAGTGCTCTTTGTTCTGCATCTAGATGATGTTAGAGTTTAGAGAGCGGCAATCTAACATTCTCACCTTCAGCAGGAGCAGCCTACAGCTTATTTCCTGTGACTGTGTGCGTATGTATGTGTCGGAGGAGGAGGAGACAAGGTCTTGTGATTTCGAGGGGCTTCAAGGGCCTAACTAACCCTGTTGAGGACATCTCGTGCCTCTCTTCCTCTCCTCTCTTCGTCTCTCGTCCATGGCCCGCAGACACACAGAAACAGACCCAGGCCCACAGTCACAGAGACACACACACACACACACACACACACACACACACACACACACACACACACACACCACACACACACACAGACACAGACACAGACACAGACACAGACACACACACACACACACACACACACACACACACACACACACACACACACACACACACACACACACACAGCTATTTGTTTTAATTTCCCCGCTGGTGATTTGGATTCCGTTCTGGCAGTTCTGATTATACTGTACATTTCTAATGTGTTTGGTATCTGTAGCTTTCTCTGTAATCATAATGAACTGTACTTCATGAATTAACAAATAAAAAAACAAGAATTTACTTTTATCTTTGACATCGATAACAGCAACATGTTTGATGCTTTTTAATCATTGTGAATAAATGTATCCTGACTAATTTGTTGTTTCCTGAGAACAATGATGATACGGTAATGAGCTTGATTTAATTAATATGTGAGAAGTACCAGAGGAGCATGGCTATTTTTATACATAGAGAGCATAACTAGATGTAAATGTAGGTTTCGTACTGTACAGCATTCGTTTTGGAATCTTTTAGGATTATTTTGTGTATGTCAATGGGATGCCAGCAGACCTGGGATAACTATAGTTTTAACTATGCTTTGTGGAAAGTAACTATTTTCCCGGGGGAACAAATCATTACTTTGGAGATGACTACAAGTATTAGAATACAGATCACCCAAAAATTCAAATTTTTAAAACTATTTGAATACAATATTGTTTTTAATCAATTTCAATACAAATCAACTACTTTTTTGAAACTATTGGGTTGGCTGCCTTCAACTAATGGCAGTGCTGTATCTGGAACTGCAGTTTGAAATATAATGAATAGAGCACACACAATCTCTTATACTTAATCGTATACTACTCCAATCTATCTGACAGTCATATTTGATCCACACAATACATTTCTATCTCAGCATTTTGTAAATGTCCATTGCCCCAGGTGTACATAATCAAGTCAAACCAAACCAAGTGATATTTTGTTTCCTTTGACACTTAATAGCAATATTTTATTACAGTTAGTATTCACACATGTTACATTAAACTGTTCTTGTGCCTGTGTAATAAAACTGGAATTACTTTTGGAGCAAAATGTTTTGGTAATTGTATTTGAATTGCATAGCAATGAGCTGATTTTTCTTTGCTTCTGTACACAAGAGGAATAGCAACTGTTTCTTATTCCACTTATGTAATAACTCCATTATTATGCCATTATAAAGCAATTTCCAAAGTCCTATGTAACAACAATGTTGCTATTGTAATGATCACAAAGTTACTACACATGAATAAGAACTTGATATCAATTGTTACTGTATTACCTTGCAATACTCATTATGAACATGTATTTGTTAGTCATTTTGAAGCTGCAAAAGTGGTCTACTTTAATGTTGAGCTGATTCCATATCCCTCATGTATTTAATTCTAGGCTATAGGCTAAATGAAGATGTATATCTAAGAGCCCTCCAACCATCTGCTTGATCATATATTTAGACTAATTCAACTAATTGCTGTAGATTTCGGTTCTTTATTAAATATTTGGCAGCCATCAAAATATTTTTTTTCCTCTTTCAAATAACTTGCATATATTCAAATACCTTCAAATAATATTTGGTTTTCTGAGAGGTATTCAAAATAGTTGCCTTTTAGTTACTCTATATAAACTCTATATAAACTATATTAGACGACCCTGTATTTGAAAAGTTGATATTCTCAAGTAAACTACAAAATACAACAATTTTCTGCCCAGGTCTGGATGCCAGTGGAAAACAGAACGAGTTTATTGTGTAATGTTGTTTTGTTCTTGGTCCGGCGAAAGTCACAAACTTTGTTAGAATACTAGTTGCCTTCTTTTGTCATGTAGCACTATGATGTCTGCCTATGGGTGTGACATTTACTTACAGTACATCAGCATGTGACCAGAGAAACATGCTCAACAGAAACAGCCATGCAAAAAGCAGTTTCCAGGTTCTTATATTTAGCTCAGAGAAACCACAACGCCTCGTCTCTCAAACTGTCATCTCACGCGTAGCAGAGTGATTGTGACAGCTCTTCCTCCCAACACCCTTCATCTCTCCTTTCTCTGAATGTTGGCCAAGATACTCTGCAGTCTCTCTATCTCTTTCCTTCTTTCCATTTTTCTCGCTCTGCTCTCTCTTTCTCAGTTCTACAGAGAGAGGCTGTGCAGCTGCAGTTAGCCCCCCAATAGCCACATAACCTTTATCTAGAGACACGGTCCAAATTGAGCCGAGCGGATCTGTCCCCCAGGCAGCCTGTTGAAACAGACAACCTGACTCCTGAGCATCACCCTCCAGAGTCGTCCTCAGAACAACACCAGTCTGAAGGAGCAGCAGAGGGGTTTGGGGTTCAGCAATAAAAAGCTTTGTTCTTGACCCTGTTTGAACATTCCCTCTGAGGCCCAAAGCCTAGCAGAAGGCTGGACTGTCTACCTCAGGCACATGCTGAAAGTCTGCGCTGACTGCTCAGTGACACAGACGGAACATGAGTGGACCTGGTCAGCCGTTATGAAAAGTCAACAAGATCAGATATACAGAACAGGCAGGTCTCAGCTCCAACTTCTATTCTTCAACCCAGTAATCCTTCCACGTGACTAACGCACCAAGTAATTATGACTGATAACCCTACCAGCAGAGGCCTCAGAAGACAGAGACAATAGAGCTGTTATTTATAAACTTGCTCTGTGTTTGAGCGTAGAGAGGATGTCTGTTAGTCTGGAGGCCATTCCTGGACAGGCGTCACATTAGAGATGATTCCGGAGAATCTACACGTTAGATGAGTTCTAAACGAGGGCTGGTGATATCTGTAGAGGAATGCTCATCCAGAAGTCTCATGACTACCCCAGAGAACAACTACTCTATGGCTCTTTATAGACCAACACAATGAGGCCTCTATTAGTAGTCCACCCAGCCATGTGGAGCCATCTAACCATGGCCTGCTTCATTAAAGCCATAAGGAGCCTTTATCTGATAAGGGGAAACCAATGTTCTTTTCTCTTTGCTAATCCTGGGAGGAGATTTAGTAAGGAAGTCTGAACAACGATCTCAACAACAATCAATATCTGACCCGATGTTACTGTGAGCTGGTTATCAGTCTGTATATATCACAGCTTTCAGTCTGCCATTAGAGGTTGAAGAGTGTAAGAAAATACAATGCCTGATTCCACACACTGACTGACTGACTCTACCAGCTCTGTGATGTTCAGTACCAGTCTGACCTGTCAAACCAAATACGACCACTGTGTTTTTCTCCTCTTTAAGAGACAGTAGAGAAAGGCCTCATGAAGCAGGAAGAAAATATCTGAACGTTTCCTCTTTGTTTTCTTCCTCCGGAGCGAGTCAGTCTCTCTCCGTAACGGCTCTGAGACTGGCAGCAGAACCTGTCAGACTGATCTTTGTTTTGTGTCTCTGACTCAAACACAGTGATGACGAGGGGAGATATGAGGGGGGGATAGGGGTCAGGCCTGTCTGGTGTTGCTGCTGTGCATCTGACTACTGCAGCTAAGGCATGGCAGAATGGATAACACGTCAAATCACAGAGCTCTGTGAGTCACTTTAAACGATAAGATTGTACTAAGCACAAACTCAATGCGGGGCTTCAGTTAGGTCTAAATGTACAGTTCCTTATGTGTACTGGAGTGACTCAGACACAGGCCTATCTTTATGACACGGTCTATGGGCGTCTATAATATGAGAAACATCTGCTTGGTCCATCAGGCCCTATGGTGCTTTTTCTGCCAGTGCACCCTGGGAAAGTCTCTTAAAGTCTCCTGATTCTCAGACCTCTCTCTGTTTCTAGGCTGCTGTAATACTGGGGTAATACTGCTGTCAGGGGACTGACATAAATAACAACACAGGGTGGACTGACTGGGGATTGGATGTAGCCCACTCCTCTATGTTAGTTTATAGACCCTATAGACCACTGTGTTATACAGCGCCGGGGAGAAGAAGGACCAGTCTATGTAACCCTATGTTCTGAAGCTGACTATAACACGGGATCGGACGGACTTGACACTGTGCTTGTGTGTCATATGACTGTATGCACACCGTCTAACTCGACATCTCTTCTGTCTTTATGTATCCACAGGCTGACTCTGGGGACTCTTAATAATAAAGACACTTTCCAACACGCTCGTCGGCCCCGTTTCCACCATACCACTGCTATAACAGAAAGCAGGTCCACACACAGTCTACAGCCATGAGGATGTCCCAGGGAGCTCTTTACACCGGTCAGATGATATTAGTCATCGTATTACATGACTGATATTCCAAGAAAAGGGCTCCCTGTTCTTCCCTGATATGGGTGAGTAGTTCTAGGGGCCACTCAGTCCTCTGGCCGTGGCCGGCCAGTATGTGTTTCTATGACTGAAGCCACGGGGTGCTGTATCTGACAAGCTGCTTCAATAGAGGACGTTTCTTGTGTGGAGTTGGGAGGTGATTTGCATTTGAAACAGTTCCCCTCCTGCCTCTCTGCCTCCGCGGCCCGAGGCTAATGTTCCCTTTCCGTCCAGACCAGGCCCTGCACCTGTGGATCACACACACACACACACACACACACACACACACACACACACACACACACACACACACACACACACACACACCTGCAGACACACGGTCAGCGTACAGCCGCAGGCTATAGTTGACCGCTCTGCTCGCTGGCTGGACTCTATAGGCTTAATGATCCTTGACTGGACATCTGTGGACCACAGGCTTGAATGGGAACGCCATGGAACTCTCCTCTTCACTGTTATACTAGCTCTGTTATGTAGGATACAAAATGGCTGCCGGCTCAGTCTTTCATAAATTTATGAGATTAAGTGCATTTAAGAACTATGGAATTGCCAGAGTTCTACAGTGTGTTATAGGGATCTGTTTCTACCCAATAAATGTCAGAGCCACGCAATGAAATAAAATCAGGAAAGAATCAATCAGCTGTGCTAAAAACGAAAGTCACATTTAAGAGTCTTGTTTTCGACCACACTACAGCACACATCTCTAAAAGGGACGGCGTCATTGACAAGACAAAAGCTTGGATGGCTCAGTAACTAGCCTTAAATCATACGCACAGAACGGACTTCTCAGAGCCATTAAAACACACCCCCTCCTGTTGGAGTGATAAATGGAGGTGTTTGAATGGAAACACGTCTCGGCGTCGGGGTTTGTAATGTTCTCGCTGACAGTACTGTAATTCACTAAGCACCTTGCTGTGCCAGTTGTCATGGTGCCAGGTACACTGGCGCTCAGACTGGTATCATGGCATCAGGCCTGCTCTCTATTCACCTCCATACGTCTCAAGAACTGCTGGGTTCAAACAGCATTTGTCTTCTTTCAAACTCTTTAGCTAATCTTGATTGAGCTGGCCTGGCACAATTGGGCCAATTGAATAGTCCCAGAAGTGTAAACCCAGCCCATCTGTCACTCAAGGCAGGCTCAAGAAAACGCTCAAAGAATAATGCAATAAAACAAATCTGTTTTGAACCGAGGTATGATCCATCTTCGCTGAGTAGCCAAAACATACCCTGCCTGCTAAGCTGGTGTTTATGCTCCGACCCTTTTAAGGAATCATTTTTCAAACCTTTCAACCTTTGTGCCCTCAGAGCCGAGAGAAGAATATCCTGTGAACACCAAAGTAAGAGAAAACCCTGTGAATGGGATAAACTTTCCTTCTCAACGAGCATTTATACTGTGGACTAGCTGTTTTAAAGAATGTAAGCTTTTAAAAAAAAAAAAAGCAACTAAAAAGTGTTCAAGATTTACATATTT
Organism: Salmo salar; assembly: GCF_965601325.2. Lineage (NCBI taxonomy): Eukaryota > Metazoa > Chordata > Actinopteri > Salmoniformes > Salmonidae > Salmo > Salmo salar. The sequence continues at coordinate 77,702,282 of NC_138304.1, read as the reverse complement.
GTGTCCATTTGTGGACAAATACTTTGCCCTATATAAAACAGCCTAGTCAATAGTGACTAAGGTAAGAAAGCTAGGTGGGTCCATTAGCTAGCTGTATGGCCTAATCATTGACCTACTACCTCTGTAATTCACTGGTATAAAACATGCAGTGCTCAGTGCCATAAAACACACTATAAACTCAGAATAATGACTGTGTGCATACATAACGAACAGCCAGGCTCAGGGCATGTTGGGCTCACACACTACATCTTGCCCTGTCACTGGAGTCAGGAAAACTCAGCATTCTAGGCAGTCAATAGCGAAGTGCTTACACATTATATAGTGATGTAATAGGTTGATTGATTCGTGGGGCTGACTGGGTCTGTGACGTATACAGAGAGTATAGAAAGGTGAGGTCAGGACGCTACAGGACAACCACTGAGGTGCTTTAACCTGTTCGTCCTTTACATTCAACCTATATTACCATATGTATTTATCCTCTTGGCGGAGAGCCTCTCACCCACTCAGCCTCTCAACCATTTAACGCAGGGAGACATCACGCCTTAAAAGCAAACAGCATAGGAGGGAATGAACGCCTTGTCAACGAGAACAATGTAAAGGAGTTAATAGTGTATATAAAACTGGAGCGTTACAGGGGTGGAGGAACACTGCACACCTTCAGTACACTGAACAGTGACATAACAACTAACGTCACGATGCTGAACCTGAAGTCATGGTGTGTTGTTCAGAACTATAGATTGGCGTGCTGTGCCTTGAACGTGAGAGACTGCTTGGACAGGGCTTCCTGGTAAAACATGCTCATTTCTATCTCAAATGGGACTCGCTTGGATAAACAAGGGATAAATACCAATCTAAAAAATGTCTAAAATAACAACACATTGTATTTCCTCGAGGCAGATGCATTCCCCTTTGTATGACGATTAACAAGACTAAGCTGGAAAATGTTAAAAGGAGACACCAGTCACTATTCTCACTTACAAAATCTCCGATTTGTTTTCTCATCGTGGCTCCTACTAATCCAAAGGAAACAGTGTAATGGTTACATTTCTGAAACTGCCATGTCTCACCAAGCCTTCATCTGTGGAGTCCTGCTGTATGTCCACCCAGGAGTATACCTATTAGCTTACACTGATCTTGTCTTCATGGTAACAGAAACACCAAGCGGTCGACTGGGAGGTAAAGAAACACTCTAGAGCCACGCATAACAGCCACCGGCCTGTTGAACATATACACGCTCGCAGGACAAATCCTATTCGCCCTCTTATTCACCCTGTCTTCAGAAACCAAGCCTGGGGATTATAGAGACCTGAATGATCCAGTCATCATGGCTGTAGCTAGAATATTTGGAGATGCATAGTTGAGTTTTGTTCCTTGAGGCGTCATGGATGGGAGACCCATAGAAATGAGGAGAGCATTATTTCAGACCCAAATGAGGGGGTTCAGATATCAGCTTACGCTTCCTGCTCCAGGCCTCTGGTCAGCCACCCCTTCCCCCATCAGCCCATATCAGCCCCCTCCGCTAAGGTCAAAGGTCAGCAATCCCTCTTTCTCCCCAACAACCTCAACAAATAAAGTTACAGTCGCTAAATGTTCATATTTTCAACAGGAAGAAGATTGTTGTGTAGTGATTGTGATCGGAGTGCAACAGGCTAACTGGTAGAAATAAAACCGAGGTTGGAAACATGTTGTCCAACAATAACAGAGGTTTTCTGATGTTAATATCTCCCCCGCTGCCTATCAGTTGGAATCAGAAGGCCTGTTTCATTTGCATTCCCTGCTGTTCGGTCTGCAACACACACCAATGGGACTGAATGGGGGTGTGTCAGCAGCACAATACTCTCCAGACTGAATTTATCTCCATATGTCAAAAGGCGACCAGGGAAAGATTTTGGCACGGTGACAACAGACACCTTAATGCCAGGGTTACACTAGCCATTAACTAGTACACACGGCACCTCACCTCTGAAAAGTGGGTCCGTTGATCAATATCACCATTCAACATTATCCAGGCTATCTGTGAAAACAACAAGGCAGATTCAATTCCCTCAAAAGATCAAACAAGAAAGCGATCAATAGAATTTATACATAGACATGAAAGACAAATGTGACTTACGACAGAAAGAACAATTAGTATCAAAAAGAAGCAGTGACACAGATTTCCGATGATTGACAGGAGGACCAGAGTGGCTGAGCCCACCCACTGATGTTACAGTCAGATAAACCTGAAATTGAATAATTCTGGCAAATGAATGGGTGGAAATGTCACAATTTGATGCTGAGGGTGATTGCATATGTTTAATTAGAATAGGAGGAGTAAAAGACTGAACAATAGGAGGGATTTCAACAGAGAGAGGGAAGAGAGAGAGAGAGAGAGAGAGAGAGAGAGAGAGAGAGAGGGGGGGCTGTGTTTGTAGACTTACGCCAGTCTTTTGTGATAGAAGGTAACCGAGAACAAAAACATAATTTCAATTCAATAGCCAATAAAGGATAATGAATATAAATCCATAAATGCTTTCAAATGATTTCTACCCACCATTACACCAACAGCTAGAAATGACTGTCACAACATGCATATTCTTAAACATAATTCAGGTACCAGGCTTTTATCACTTTATATATAATAGAACTTGTCCTTATCTATTACATGAGTATATTCACTGATGGGACAAAGGATATAGCATGCCTGCCAGTCTCTGTTATTGGGTGGTGTTCAGCTCCACACCTCACCTGAAATCACAGTGACAGCCTGGGCTGATATTGAAATGCAGACACTCAACCAAAACAGAGAGAAATGGGAATAACTGAATACATAATATAACTGACAACAGTGTTGATTTGTTTTGTTGCAAATATCCGAAAATCTCTAACTTTGGCTCTTCTGTGAGGACAGTGAATCTGATAAGGTGCTAATTGCAATTTTGAAGACAGAAATAGTTTGAGATGATTCTTTTACCATACATTTGCCATTTATCATTCCAAATGATTTCTAACAAAAAACGGTAACGCTTGGGAGACTGGTGGTGTAAGTTTAGTCTCTCCCACCTGAGGAGACAAGAGCCAACAGAACAGGTGTAATGATGATCGGGATGGTTCTGACAGGGAGTAACCCACTCCCCTGAGGTAACCTAAACGCCTTTCAAAGAAGTGTTGATTAAAAAACGTTTTATTCTAGAGAGCTGCTGCCTTACTAGTCAGGTTCGTTTCCTAAGATGTATGGCTGGTCAAGGAAGTAGCTTGTGACTAAGTGTCCAGCCCTTTGTTATGTAGGACACATCTACTGCAGAGTGCAACTTTCCCTAGGGATAGTCATCATGTAGGATCTTAATTTGATCACCCTGTTGTTGCTGGAAATACGAACTTGTAGTGTATTCGAGGTTTAAAAGTATTCTAATGTTTGTAATTTCCACTTTAAAATGTCAGACTTGATTTGCCCTAACTTAAAATGTATCAACACCTACAAAATAGTTCATGAATTATAATCCACACAATATTTCATATTTCCTGTTACTGCAGGATTATTTTCCTACTGTGAGGAGCTGGTTAAATTAAGACCCTGCATCTGTAGCTCCTTGCATATTCTCTCTCTCTCTCTCTCTCTCTCTCTCTCTCTCTCTCTCTCTCTCTCTCTCTCTCTCTCTCTCTCTCTCTCTCTCTCCTGTTTACTTAAGGCTGTTTCCTCACAGTGTGGCCTGTCAGAGGAGAACGGTGGCATGCTCTGTGGCTGGCTGTCCTCTGCCATGTGGATCTCATTACATTACCATCTTCCTCACTGTCCAGCTCCATGCAAAGAATGATGGCCGTCTGGTATCATCTACATATAGTGGCTAGACAAATGACTAACTGACCTACTAGAGAAGACTATTTCTACAGACTGCATGTTCTGCCTGGCTGGAGAAAAGGTTCTGGCTGCAGGATACATAGAAACCCATTTCCTGTGATGTAGCTAGTTACACTGATGGGCCTCATTATAAAGTCATTGCTCACAGTGTCTCACTACTATAAATCCTGCCTGTTTGTCTGTCTGTATCTCTGTCTGCCTGCCTGTACCTGCCTGTGCTTGCCTGCCTCTCTACCCGCCTGCCTGTCTGTCTCCCTTTCTGCCTGCATGGCACTGCCAATTTCTCTCTGTGCGTGTGAGTCCTGCCTCTATATTCTTTGAAGATCAACAGCATGCTTCTTTGGGCTTAAAGAGTGTTTCAACCATGCGGAAAGGAAACAGGTGGTACGTGTTACCGTGGTTACTTCCCCCTCATGACAGGTTGTGTGGTTCCATATGGTTCTGACGGGCGTTTGGACAAGAGACAACAAGTCAACTTCAACGGCTTGAAGAGCGGTTTTCCCCCAGTGTATTCTAATGTACTCTGAATAAACCTCTCTTCGTTCCAGGGTTATTCATTTTGTATTGAATAGACTTTCCCTTCTTTTGCTGTTTCTATAGAAACTCTACATTTTGGTGCAAAGTTCTTCTCTTCATTACAAAGGACAAGATGCTCCTGAGTACCTCCCCACCTCCACCTCCACATGTAACAGTGTAACATCTTCCCCAGTGGACTCCCCCTGAAACACAATCACATAAACAAAGGCCAGTCTTCTTACTGACGCAGGATAAGTGCTTATTAGAGGAGACAAGCTGATTGGTGATTGTGTTGCAGTTGTCTGGCTGCTAGCAGAACAAATTGCCCACAAGGGCTGAAAAACAACTCTTGACTTTATGATGAGAGGAACAAACTGAGACATGGGAGCAGATTAAGGCAGAGTAGACGTGATTACGGGGCTATTGTTGTGGAATATCCTATCAGTCTGTTTCCTGCTGCTGCTGCCTGCTAAATACAGAACATAATAATCCCCATGTGATGCTGGAGGCTGGGAGGGTTGTGGGGGGGATGGGGTGGAGGGTGTTGCCTGGGTTAGGGGGGAGATGGAGTGGAAGGGGGCTGCCTGAGGCGAGACAGGATGTGGGGGGTAATTAAAACTACCTGTGTCTGATACACAAAGGTTACACTGCCCTCGTCTAAGGTTACAGGGGCTTTGTTTCAGGGGGTACTGACGTTTGTGAAATGTGTTAAAAGTCAGACCCCCTATAAGAGAAGAGTCTTGAGAGTTGTCCTTGAGTGATCTATTGTCCCTGAGTAATCTATTGTCCCTGAGTGATCTATTGTCCCTGAGTGATCTATTGTCCCTGAGTAATCTATTGTCCCTGAGTGATCTATTGTCCCTGAGTGATATATTGTCCCTGATTGATCTATTGTCCCTGAATGATCTAAATATGAGTCTGTCTTTCAGTATTGACCCAGCATCAGAGAGGTGAGCAGTGAAAGGAGAACACCACTCTGGTATCAGTTAACAATTATTACTGGAGATAATTAACAAATCCAATTAATACAGATTCATTGATAATAAACAGAGAGAGAAAGAGAGAGAGAGACAGAGAGAGAGAGAGAGAGAGAGAGAGAGAGAGAGAGAGAGAGAGAGAGAGAGAGAGAGAGAGAGAGAGAGTCAGACAGACAGAGAGAGAGAGACAAAACACAACAGAGGTGACTGAACAACACAATTGCAGGACGCAGGGTATTTCCATGGCAGTAGTGTCCAGAAGATGCCAAGGCCTTGTTTTTCTCTTTATTTGTGATATTGTGGTGTACATATGCTCATACACCATACATGCACGAGTAAACACACCAACAAGCTTTCACAACACTCCCCAGGTGGCGAAAAACCTAGCCTGGGCCAGAACAGTCTGCGGTGGAAGACAGGCCCAGACTAAATAGGACAGTGTTGATGGATGGGATGAGATTCTAAAGCCCCTGTTGGTTAAATGTGTGCCTGGTCTATACCATTAACACTGTATGTGCCTCCAATACACGGTTAATACTGTATATACCTCCTCTACACGGTTAATACTGTATGTACCTCCTCTACACGGTTAATACTGTATATACCTCTACACGGTTAATACTGTATGTACCTCCTCTACACGGTTAATACTGTATATACCTCCTCTACACGGTTAATACTGTATATACCTCCTCTACACGGTTAACACTGTATATACCTCCTCTACACGGTTAACACTGTATATACCTCCTCTACACGTGTAATACTGTATATACCTCCTCTACACGGTTAATACTGTATGTACCTCCTCTACACAGTTAACACTGTATGTACCTCCTCTACACGGTTAATACCGTATATACCTCTTCTACACGGTTAATACTGTATATACCTCCTCTACACGGTTAAGACTGTATATACCTCCTCTACACGGTTAATACTGTATATACCTCCTCTACACGGTTAATACTGTATGTACCTCCTCTACACAGTTAACACTGTATGTACCTCCTCTACATGGTTAACACTGTATATACCTCATATACACGGTTAATAATGTATGTACCCCCTCTACTCTTTTAACACTGTATATACCTCCTCTACACGGTTAATACTGTATATACCTCATCTACACGGTTAACACTGTATATACCTCCTCTACACGGTTAATACTGTATATACCTCCTCTTCACGGTTAATACTGTATATACCTCCTCTACACGGTTAATACTGTATATACCTCCTCTACACGGTTAACACTGTATATACCTCCTCTACACGTTTAACACTGTATATACCTCCTCTACACGGTTAATACTGTATATACCTTCTCTACACGGATAATACTGAATGTGCCTCCTATACACGGTTAATACTGTATGTACCTCCTCTACACGGTTAACACTGTATATACCTCCTCTACACGGTTAACACTGTATGTACCTCCTCTACACGGTTAATACTGAATATACCTTCTCTACACGGTTAACACTGTATATACCTCCTCTACACGTTTAACACTGTATATACCTCCTCTACACGGATAATACTGAATGTGCCTCCTATACACGGTTAATACTGTATGTACCTCCTCTACACGGTTAATACTGTATATACCTCCTCTACACGGTTAACACTGTATGTACCTCCTCTACACGGTTAATACTGAATATACCTTCTCTACACGGTTAACACTGTATATACCTCCTCTACACGGTTAACACTGTATATACCTCCTCTACACGGTTAATACTGTATGAACCTCCTCTACACGGTTAATACTGTATATACCTCCTCTACATGGTTAACAATGTATATACCTCCTCTACACGGTTAATACTGTATATACTTCCTCTACACGGTTAATACTGTATGTACCTCCTCTACACGGTTAACACTGTTTGTGCCTCCTATACACGGTTAATACTGTATATACCTCCTCTACACGGTTAACACTGTATATACCTCTACACGGTTAATAATGTATATACCTTCTCTACACGGTTAACACTGTATATACCTCCTCTACACGGTTAACAATGTATATACCTCCTCTACCCGGTTAATACTGTATGTACCTCCTCTACACGGTTAATACTGTATGTACCTCCTCTACACGGTTAACACTGTTAGTGCCTACTATACACGGTTAATACTGTATATACCTCCTCTACACGGTTAACACTGTATGTGCCTCCTATACACGGTTAATACTGTATATACCTCCTCTACACTGTTAACACTGTATATACCTCCTCTACACGGTTAATACTGTATATACCTCCTCTACACGGTTAATACTGTATATACCTCCTCTACACAGTTAATACTGTATATACCTCCTCTACACGGTTAATACTGTATGTACCTCCTCTACACGGTTAATACTGTATATACCTCCTCTACACGGTTAACACTGTATATACCTCCTCTACACGGTTAATACTGTATGTACCTCCTCTACACGGTTAATACTGTATATACCTCCTCTACACGGTTAACACTGTATATACCTCCTCAATACTATTAACACTGTATATACCTCTACACGGTTAATAATGTATATACCTCCTCTACACGGTTAACACTGTATATAGCTCCTCTACACGGTTAATACTGTATGTACCCCCTCTACTCTTTTAACACTGTATATACCTCCTCTACACGGTTAATACTGTATATACCTCATCTACACGGTTAACACGGTATATACCTCCTCTACATGGTTAATACTGTATATACCTCCTATACACGGTTAATACTGTATATACCTCCTCTACACGGTTAATACTGTATATACCTCCTCTACACGGATAATACTGAATGTGCCTCCTATACACGGTTAATACTGTATGTACCTCCTCTACACGGTTAATACTGTATATACCTCCTCTACACGGTTAACACTGTATGTACCTCCTCTACACGGTTAATACTGAATATACCTTCTCTACACGGTTAACACTGTATATACCTCCTCTACACGGTTAACACTGTATATACCTCCTCTACACGGTTAATACTGTATTAACCTCCTCTACACGGTTAATACTGTATATACCTCCTCTACACGGTTAACAATGTATATACCTCCTCTACACGGTTAATACTGTATATACTTCCTCTACACGGTTAATACTGTATGTACCTCCTCTACACGGTTAATACTGTATGAACCTCCTCTACACGGTTAACACTGTATATACCTCCTCTACACGGTTAATACTGTATGAACCTCCTCTACACGGTTAACACTGTATATACCTCCTCTACACTGTTAATACTGTATATACCTCCTCTACACGGTTAACACTGTATATACCTCCCCTATACTATTAACACTGTATATACCTCTACACGGTTAATAATTTATATACCTCCGCTATACGGTTAACACTGTATATACCTCCTATACACGGTTAATACTGTATGTACCTCCTCTACTCTTTTAACACTGTATATACCTCCCCTACACGGTTAACACTGTATATACCTCCTCTACACGGTTAATACATTTACATTTACATTTAAGTCATTTAGCAGACGCTCTTATCCAGAGCGACTTACTGTATATACCTCCTCTACACGGTTAATACTGTATATACCTCCTCTACTCTGTTAACACTGTATGTACCTCCTCTACACGGTTAATACTGTATATACCTCCTCTACACGGTTAACACTGTATGTACCTCCTCTACTCTGTTAACACTGTATGTACCTCCTCTACACGGTTAATACTGTATATACCTCCTCTACACGGTTAACACTGTATATACCTCCTCTACACGGTTAACACTGTACATACCTCCTCTACACGGTTAATACTGTATATACCTCCTCTACTCTGTTAACACTGTATATACCTCCTCTACGCGGTTAATACTGTATGTACCTCCTCTACACGGTTAATACTGTATATACCTCCTCTACACGATTAAGACTGTATATACCTCCTCTATAAGGTTAATACTGTATATACCTCCTCTACTCTGTTAACACTGTATGTACCTCCTCTACAAGGTTAATACTGTATATACCTCCTCTACACGGTTAACACTGTATGTACCTCCTCTACTCTGTTAACACTGTATGTACCTCCTCTACACGGTTAACACTGTATATACCTCCTCTACACGGTTAATACTGTATATACCTCCTCTACACGGTTAACACTGTATGTACCTCCTCTACACGGTTAATACCGTATATACCTCCTCTACACGATTAATACTGTATATACCTCCTCTACACGGTTAAGACTGTATATACCTCCTCTAAACGGTTAATACTGTATATACCTCCTCTACACGGTTAATACTGTATGTACCCCCTCTACACAGTTAACACTGTATGTACCTCCTCTACACGGTTAATACCGTATATACCTCCTCTACACGGTTAACACTGTATATAACTCCTCTACGCGGTTAATACCGTACATACCTCCTCTACACGGTTAATACTGTATATACCTCCTCTACACGGTTAATACTGTATATACCTCCTCTACACGGTTAACACTGTATGTACCTCCTCTACACGGTTAATACCGTATATACCTCCTCTACACGATTAATACTGTATATACCTCTACACGGTTAATAATTTATATACCTCCGCTATACGGTTAACACTGTATATACCTCCTATACACGGTTAACACTGTATGTACCTCCTCTACACGGTTAATACTGTATATACCTCCTCTACACGGTTAACACTGTATATACCTCCTCTACACGGTTAACACTGTACATACCTCCTCTACACGGTTAATACTGTATATACCTCCTCTACTCTGTTAACACTGTATATACCTCCTCTACGCGGTTAATACTGTATGTACCTCCTCTACACGGTTAATACTGTATATACCTCCTCTACACGGTTAATACTGTATATACCTCCTCTATACTATTAACACTGTATATACCTCTACACGGTTAATAATGTATATACCTCCTCTACATGGTTAACACTGTATATACCTCCTATACACGGTTAATACTGTATGTACCCCCTCTACTCTTTTAACACTGTATATACCTCCTCTACACGGTTAATACTGTATATACCTCATCTACACGGTTAACACTGTATATACCTCATCTACACGGTTAATACTGTATATACCTCATCTACACGGTTAATACTGTATATACCTCCTCTACACGGTTAATACTCTATATACCTCCTCTACACGGTTAATACTGTATATAGCTCCTCTACACGGTTAACACTGTATATACCTCCTCTACACGTTTAACACTGTATATACCTCCTCTACACGGTTAATACTGTATATACCTCCTCTACACGGATAATACTGAATGTGCCTCCTTTACACGGTTAATACTGTATATACCTCCTCTACACGGTTAATACTGTATATACCTCCTCTACACGGTTAACACTGTATGTACCTCCTCTACACGGTTAATACTGAATATACCTTCTCTACACGGTTAACACTGTATATACCTCCTCTACACGTTTAACACTGTATATACCTCCTCTACACGGTTAATACTGTATATACCTCCTCTACACGGATAATACTGAATGTGCCTCTTATACACGGTTAATACTGTATGTACCTCCTCTACACGGTTAATACTGTATATACCTCCTCTACACTGTTAACACTGTATGTACCTCCTCTACACGGTTAATACTGAATATACCTTCTCTACACGGTTAACACTGTATATACCTCCTCTACACGGTTAACACTGTATATACCTCCTCTACACGGTTAATACTGTATGAACCTCCTCTACACGGTTAATACTGTATATACCTCCTCTACACGGTTAACAATGTATATACCTCCTCTACACTGTTAATACTGTATATACTTCCTCTACACGGTTAATACTGTATGTACCTCCTCTACACGGTTAACACTGTTTGTGCCTCCTATACACGGTTAATACTGTATATACCTCCTCTACACGGTTAGCACTGTATATACCTCTACACGGTTAATAATGTATATACCTTCTCTACACGGTTAACACTGTATATACCTCCTCTACACGGTTAACACTGTATATACCTCCTCTACCCGGTTAATACTGTATGTACCTCCTCTACACGGTTAATACTGTATGTACCTCCTCTACACGGTTAACACTGTTAGTGCCTACTATACACGTTTAATACTGTATATACCTCCTCTACACGGTTAATACTGTATGTGCCTCCTATACACGGTTAATAATGTATATACCTCCTCTTCTCGGTTAACACTGTATATACCTCCTCTACACGGTTAATACTGTATATACCTCCTCTATATGGTTAATACTGTATATACCTCCTCTACACGGTTAATATTGTATGTACCTCCTCTAAACGTTTAATACTATATGTACCTCCTCTACACGGTTAATACTGTATGTACCTCCTCTACACGGTTAATACTGTATATACCTCCTCTACACGGTTAACACTGTATATACCACCTCTACACGGTTAATACTGTATGTACCTCCTCTACACGGTTAATACTGTATATACCTCCTCTACACGGTTAACACTGTATATACCTCCTCTATACTATTAACACTGTATATACCTCTACACGGTTAATAATGTATATACCTCCTCTACACGGTTAACACTGTATATACCTCCTATACACGGTTAATACTGTATGTACCCCCTCTACTCTTTTAACACTGTATATACCTCCTCTACACGGTTAATACTGTATATACCTCATCTACACGGTTAACACGGTATATACCTCCTCTACACGGTTAATACTGTATATACCTCCTATACACGGTTAATACTGTATATACCTCCTCTACACGGTTAACACTGTATATACCTCCTCTACACGGTTAACACTGTATATACCTCCTGTACACGGATAATACTGAATGTGCCTCCTATACACGGTTAATACTGTATATACCTCCTCTACACGGTTAATACTGTATATACCTCCTCTACACAGTTAATACTGTATATACCTCCTCTACACGGTTAATACTGTATATACCTCCTCTACACGGTTAATACTGTATATACCTTCTCTACACGGTTAATACTGTATATACCTCCTCTACACGCTTAATACTGTATATACCTCCTCTACACGGTTAATACTGTATGTACCTCCTCTAAACGGTTAATACTGTATGTACCTCCTCTACACGGTTAATACTGTATGTACCTCCTCTACACGGTTAATACTGTATATACCTCCTCTACACGGTTAACACTGTATACACCTCCTCTACACGGTTAATACTGTATGTACCTCCTCTACACGGTTAATACTGTATATACCTCCTCTACACGGTTAATACTGTATGTACCTCCTCTACTCGGTTAATACTGTATATACCTCCTCTACACGGTTAACACTGTATATACCTCCTCTATACTATTAACACTGTATATACCTCTACACGGTTAATAATGTATATACCTCCTCTACACGGTTAATACTGTATATACCTTCCTACACGGTTAATACTGTATATACCTCCTCTACACGGTTAATACTGTATATACCTCCTCTACACGGTTAATACTGTATGTACCTCCTCTAAACGGTTAATACTGTATGTACCTCCTCTACACGGTTAATACTGTATGTACCTCCTCTACACGGTTAATACTGTATATACCTCCTCTACTCTTTTAACACTGTATATACCTCCCCTACACGGTTAACACTATATATACCTCCTCTACACGGTTAATACTGTATATACCTCCTCTACACGGTTATTACTGTATATACCTCCTCTACTCTGTTAACACTGTATGTACCTCCTCTACACGGTTAATACTGTATATACCTCCTCTACACGGTTAACACTGTATGTACCTCCTCTACTCTGTTAACACTGTATGTACCTCCTCTACACGGTTAATACTATATATACCTCCTCTACACGGTTAACACTGTATATACCTCCTCTACACGGTTAACACTGTATATACCTCCTCTACACGGTTAATACTGTATATACCTCCTCTACTCTGTTAACACTGTATATACCTCCTCTACGCGGTTAATACTGTATGTACCTCCTCTACACGGTTAATACTGTATATACCTCCTCTACACGATTAAGACTGTATATACCTCCTCTATACGGTTAATACTGTATATACCTCCTCTACTCTGTTAACACTGTATGTACCTCCTCTACAAGGTTAATACTGTATATACCTCCTCTACACGGTTAACACTGTATGTACCTCCTCTACTCTGTAAACACTGTATGTACCTCCTCTACACGGTTAACACTGTATATACCTCCTCTACACGGTTAATACTGTATATACCTCCTCTACACGGTTAACACTGTATGTACCTCCTCTACACGGTTAATACCGTATATACCTCCTCTACACGGTTAATACTGTATATACCTCCTCTACACGGTTAAGACTGTATATACCTCCTCTACACGGTTAATACTATATATACCTCCTCTACACGGTTAATACTGTATGTACGCCCTCTACACAGTTAACACTGTATGTACCTCCTCTACACGGTTAATACCGTATATACCTCCTCTACACGGTTAATACAATATATATACCTCCTCGACACGGTTAAGACTGTATATACCTCCTCTACACGGTTAATACTGTATATACCTCCTCTACACGGTTAATACTGTATGTACCTCCTCTACACAGTTAACACTGTATGTACCTCCTCTACATGGTTAACACTGTATATACCTCCTCTACGCGGTTAACACTGTATATACCTCCTCTATACTATTAACACTGTATATACCTCTACACGGTTAATAATGTATATCCCTCCTCTACACGGTTAACACTGTATATACCTCCTATACACGGTTAATACTGTATGTACCTCCTCTACTCTTTTAACACTGTATATACCTCCTCTACACGGTTAATACTGTATATACCTCATCTACATGGTTAACACTGTATACACCTCCTCTACACGGTTAATACTGTATATACCTCCTCTACAATGTTAACACTGTATATACCTCCTCTACACGGTTAACACTGTATATACCTCCTCTACACTGTTAATACTGTATGTACCTCCTCTACACGGTTAATACTGTATGTACCTCCTCTACACGGTTAATACTGTATATACCTCCTCTACACGGTTAACACTGTATACACCTCCTCTACACGGTTAATACTGTATGTACCTCCTCTACACGGTTAATACTGTATATACCTCCTCTACACGGTTAATACTGTATGTACCTCCTCTACTCGGTTAATACTGTATATACCTCCTCTACACGGTTAACACTGTATATACCTCCTCTATACTATTAACACTGTATATACCTCTACACGGTTAATAATGTATATACCTCCTCTACACGGTTAATACTGTATATACCTTCTCTACACGGTTAATACTGTATATACCTCCTCTACACGGTTAATACTGTATATACCTCCTCTACACGGTTAATACTGTATGTACCTCCTCTAAACGGTTAATACTGTATGTACCTCCTCTACACGGTTAATACTGTATGTACCTCCTCTACACGGTTAATACTGTATATACCTCCTCTACTCTTTTAACACTGTATATACCTCCCCTACACGGTTAACACTATATATACCTCCTCTACACGGTTAATACTGTATATACCTCCTCTACACGGTTATTACTGTATATACCTCCTCTACTCTGTTAACACTGTATGTACCTCCTCTACACGGTTAATACTGTATATACCTCCTCTACACGGTTAACACTGTATGTACCTCCTCTACTCTGTTAACACTGTATGTACCTCCTCTACACGGTTAATACTATATATACCTCCTCTACACGGTTAACACTGTATATACCTCCTCTACACGGTTAACACTGTATATACCTCCTCTACACGGTTAATACTGTATATACCTCCTCTACTCTGTTAACACTGTATATACCTCCTCTACGCGGTTAATACTGTATGTACCTCCTCTACACGGTTAATACTGTATATACCTCCTCTACACGATTAAGACTGTATATACCTCCTCTATACGGTTAATACTGTATATACCTCCTCTACTCTGTTAACACTGTATGTACCTCCTCTACAAGGTTAATACTGTATATACCTCCTCTACACGGTTAACACTGTATGTACCTCCTCTACTCTGTAAACACTGTATGTACCTCCTCTACACGGTTAACACTGTATATACCTCCTCTACACGGTTAATACTGTATATACCTCCTCTACACGGTTAACACTGTATGTACCTCCTCTACACGGTTAATACCGTATATACCTCCTCTACACGGTTAATACTGTATATACCTCCTCTACACGGTTAAGACTGTATATACCTCCTCTACACGGTTAATACTATATATACCTCCTCTACACGGTTAATACTGTATGTACCCCCTCTACACAGTTAACACTGTATGTACCTCCTCTACACGGTTAATACCGTATATACCTCCTCTACACGGTTAATACAATATATATACCTCCTCGACACGGTTAAGACTGTATATACCTCCTCTACACGGTTAATACTGTATATACCTCCTCTACACGGTTAATACTGTATGTACCTCCTCTACACAGTTAACACTGTATGTACCTCCTCTACATGGTTAACACTGTATATACCTCCTCTACGCGGTTAACACTGTATATACCTCCTCTATACTATTAACACTGTATATACCTCTACACGGTTAATAATGTATATACCTCCTCTACACGGTTAACACTGTATATACCTCCTCTACACGGTTAATACTGTATATACCTCATCTACATGGTTAACACTGTATACACCTCCTCTACACGGTTAATACTGTATATACCTCCTCTACAATGTTAACACTGTATATACCTCCTCTACACGGTTAACACTGTATATACCTCCTCTACACTGTTAATACTGTATATACCTCCTCTACACGGTTAACACTGTATATACCTCCCCTATACTATTAACACTGTATATACCTCTACACGGTTAATAATTTATATACCTCCGCTATACGGTTAACACTGTATATACCTCCTATACACGGTTAATACTGTATATACCTCCTCTACTCTTTTAACACTGTATATACCTCCCCTACACGGTTAACACTATATATACCTCCTCTACACGGTTAATACTGTATATACCTCCTCTACACGGTTATTACTGTATATACCTCCTCTACTCTGTTAACACTGTATGTACCTCCTCTACACGGTTAATACTGTATATACCTCCTCTACACGGTTAACACTGTATGTACCTCCTCTACTCTGTTAACACTGTATGTACCTCCTCTACACGGTTAATACTATATATACCTCCTCTACACGGTTAACACTGTATATACCTCCTCTACACGGTTAACACTGTATATACCTCCTCTACACGGTTAATACTGTATATACCTCCTCTACTCTGTTAACACTGTATATACCTCCTCTACGCGGTTAATACTGTATGTACCTCCTCTACACGGTTAATACTGTATATACCTCCTCTACACGATTAAGACTGTATATACCTCCTCTATACGGTTAATACTGTATATACCTCCTCTACTCTGTTAACACTGTATGTACCTCCTCTACAAGGTTAATACTGTATATACCTCCTCTACACGGTTAACACTGTATGTACCTCCTCTACTCTGTTAACACTGTATGTACCTCCTCTACACGGTTAACACTGTATATACCTCCTCTACACGGTTAATACAATATATATACCTCCTCGACACGGTTAAGACTGTATATACCTCCTCTACACGGTTAATACTGTATATACCTCCTCTACACGGTTAATACTGTATGTACCTCCTCTACACAGTTAACACTGTATGTACCTCCTCTACATGGTTAACACTGTATATACCTCCTCTACGCGGTTAACACTGTATATACCTCCTCTATACTATTAACACTGTATATACCTCTACACGGTTAATAATGTATATACCTCCTCTACACGGTTAACACTGTATATACCTCCTCTACACTGTTAATACTGTATATACCTCCTCTACACGGTTAACACTGTATATACCTCCCCTATACTATTAACACTGTATATACCTCTACACGGTTAATAATTTATATACCTCCGCTATACGGTTAACACTGTATATACCTCCTATACACGGTTAATACTGTATATACCTCCTCTACTCTTTTAACACTGTATATACCTCCCCTACACGGTTAACACTATATATACCTCCTCTACACGGTTAATACTGTATATACCTCCTCTACACGGTTATTACTGTATATACCTCCTCTACTCTGTTAACACTGTATGTACCTCCTCTACACGGTTAATACTGTATATACCTCCTCTACTCTGTTAACACTGTATGTACCTCCTCTACACGGTTAATACTATATATACCTCCTCTACACGGTTAACACTGTATATACCTCCTCTACACGGTTAACACTGTATATACCTCCTCTACACGGTTAATACTGTATATACCTCCTCTACTCTGTTAACACTGTATATACCTCCTCTACGCGGTTAATACTGTATGTACCTCCTCTACACGGTTAATACTGTATATACCTCCTCTACACGATTAAGACTGTATATACCTCCTCTATACGGTTAATACTGTATATACCTCCTCTACTCTGTTAACACTGTATGTACCTCCTCTACAAGGTTAATACTGTATATACCTCCTCTACACGGTTAACACTGTATGTACCTCCTCTACTCTGTTAACACTGTATGTACCTCCTCTACACGGTTAACACTGTATATACCTCCTCTACACGGTTAATACAATATATATACCTCCTCGACACGGTTAAGACTGTATATACCTCCTCTACACGGTTAATACTGTATATACCTCCTCTACACTGTTAAGACTGTATATACCTCCTCTACACGGTTAATACTATATATACCTCCTCTACACGGTTAATACTGTATGTACCCCCTCTACACAGTTAACACTGTATGTACCTCCTCTACACGGTTAATACCGTATATACCTCCTCTACACGGTTAATACAATATATATACCTCCTCGACACGGTTAAGACTGTATATACCTCCTCTACACGGTTAATACTGTATATACCTCCTCTACACGGTTAATACTGTATGTACCTCCTCTACACAGTTAACACTGTATGTACCTCCTCTACATGGTTAACACTGTATATACCTCCTCTACGCTGTTAATACCGTACATACCTCCTCTACACGGTTAATACTGTATGTACCTCCTCTACACTGTTAACACTGTATGAACCTCCTCTACACGGTTAATACTGTATGTACCTCCTCTACACTGTTAACACTGTATATGCCTCCTCTACACGGTTAATACTGTATATACCTCCTCTACACATTTAATACTGTAAATACCTCCTCTACACGGTTAACACTGTATATACCTCCTCTACACGGTTAATACTGTGTATACCTCCTCTACACGGTTAACACTGTATATACCTCCTCTACACGGTTAACACTGTTTTCCTCCTCTACACGGTTAATACTGTGTATACCTCCTCTACACGGTTAACACTGTATATACCTCCTCTATACTATTAACACTGTATATACCTCTACACGGTTAATAATGTATATACCTCCTCTACACGGTTAACACTGTATATACCTCCTATACACGGTTAATACTGTATGTACCCCCTCTACTCTTTTAACACTGTATATACCTAATCTACACGGTTAATACTGTATATACCTCATCTACACGGTTAACACTGTATATACCTCCTCTACACGGTTAATACTGTATATACCTCCTCTACACGGTTAATACTGTATATACCTCCTCTACACGGTTAATACTCTATATACCTCCTCTACACGGTTATTACTGTATATACCTCCTCTACACGGTTAACACTGTATATACCTCCTCTACACGTTTAACACTGTATATACCTCCTCTACACGGTTAATACTGTATATACCTCCTCTACACGGATAATACTGAATGTGCCTCCTATACAGGGTTAATACTGTATGTACCTCCTCTACACTGTTAATACTGTATATACCTTCTCTACACGGTTAACACTGTATGTACCTCTACACGGTTAATAATTTATATACCTCCGCTATACGGTTAACACTGTATATACCTCCTATACACGGTTAATACTGTATGTACCTCCTCTACTCTTTTAACACTGTATATACCTCCCCTACACGGTTAACACTGTATATACCTCCTCTACACGGTTAATACTGTATATACCTCCTCTACACGGTTAATACTGTATATACCTCCTCTACTCTGTTAACACTGTATGTACCTCCTCTACACGGTTAATACTGTATATACCTCCTCTACACGGTTAACACTGTATGTACCTCCTCTACTCTGTTAACACTGTATGTACCTCATCTACACGGTTAATACTGTATATACCTCCTCTACACGGTTAACACTGTATATACCTCCTCTACACGGTTAACACTGTATATACCTCCTCTACACGGTTAATACTGTATATACCTCCTCTACACGGTTAACACTGTATGTACCTCCTCTACTCTGTTAACACTGTATGTACCTCCTCTACACGGTTAACACTGTATATACCTCCTCTACACGGTTAATACTGTATATACCTCCTCTACACGGTTAACACTGTATGTACCTCCTCTACTCTGTTAACACTGTATATACCTCCTCTACACGGTTAACACTGTATATACCTCCTCTACGCGGTTAATACTGTATGTACCTCCTCTACACAGTTAATACTGTATATACCTCCTCTACACGATTAAGACTGTATATACCTCCTCTATACGGTTAATACTGTATATACCTCCTCTACTCTGTTAACACTGTATGTACCTCCTCTACAAGGTTAATACTGTATATACCTCCTCTACACGGTTAACACTGTATGTACCTCCTCTACTCTGTTAACACTGTATGTACCTCCTCTACACGGTTAACACTGTATATACCTCCTCTACACGGTTAATACTGTATATACCTCCTCTACACGGTTAACACTGTATGTACCTCCTCTACACGTTTAATACCGTATATACCTCCTCTACACGGTTAATACTGTATATACCTCCTCTACACGGTTAAGACTGTATATACCTCCTCTACACGGTTAATACTGTATATACCTCCTCTACACGGTTAATACTGTATGTACCCCCTCTACACAGTTAACACTGTATGTACCTCCTCTACACGGTTAATACCGTATATACCTCCTCTACACGGTTAATACTGTATATACCTCCTCTACACGGTTAAGACTGTATATACCTCCTCTACACGGTTAATACTGTATATACCTCCTCTACACGGTTAATACTGTATGTACCTCCTCTACACAGTTCACACTGTATGTACCTCCTCTACATGGTTAACACTGAATATACCTCCTCTACGCGGTTAATACCGTACATACCTCCTCTACACGGTTAATACTGTATGTACCTCCTCTACACTGTTAACACTGTATGAACCTCCTCTACACGGTTAATACTGTATGTACCTCCTCTACACTGTTAACACTGTATATGCCTCCTCTACACGGTTAATACAGTATATACCTCCTCTACACGGTTAATACTGTAAATACCTCCTCTACACGGTTAACACTGTATATACCTCCTCTACACGGTTAATACTGTGTATACCTCCTCTACACGGTTAACACTGTATATACCTCCTCTACACGGTTAACACTGTTTTCCTCCTCTACACAGTTAATACTGTATATACCTCCTCTATGCTATTAACACTTTATATACCTCTACAAGGTTAATAATGTATATACCTCCTCTACACGGTTAACACTGTATATACCTCCTATACACGGTTAATACTGTATGTACCCCCTCTACTCTTTTAATATTGTATATACCTCCTCTACACGGTTAATACTGTATATACCTCATCTACACGGTTAACACTGTATATACCTCCTCTACACGGTTAATACTGTATATACCTCCTCTACACGGTTAATACTGTATATACCTCCTCTACACGGTTAATACTCTATATACCTCCTCTACACGGTTAATACTGTATATACCTCCTCTACACGGTTAACACTGTATATACCTCCTCTACACGTTTAACACTCTATATACCTCCTCTACACGGTTAATACTGGATATACCTCCTCTACACGGATAATACTGAATGTGCCTCCTATACAGGGTTAATACTGTATGTACCTCCTCTACACGGTTAATACTGTATATACCTTCTCTACACGGTTAACACTGTATGTACCTCTACACGGTTAATACTATATATACCTCCTCTACACGGTTAACACTGTATATACCTCCTCTACACGATTAACACTGTATATACCTCCTCTATACGGTTAATACTGTATATACCTCCTCTACACGGTTAACACTGTATATACCTCCTCTATACGGTTAATACTGTATATACCTCCTCTACACGGTTAATACTCTATATACCTCCTCTATACGGTTAATACTGTATATACCTCCTCTACACGGTTAATACTGTATGTACCTCCTCTAAACGGTTAATACTGTATGTACCTCCTCTACACGGTTAACACTGTATATAACTCCTCTACACGGTTAACACTCTATATACCTCCTCTACACTGTTAACACTGTATATACCTCCTCTACACGGTTAATACTGTATGTACCTCCTCTACTCTGTTAACACTGTATGTACCTCCTCTACACGGTTAATACTGTATGTACCTCCTCTACTCTGTTAACACTTTATATACCTCCTCTACACGGTTAATACTGTATATACCTCCTCTACACGGTTAACACTGTATATACCTCCTCTATACTATTAACACTGTATATGCCTCTACACGGTTAATAATGTATATACCTCCGCTACACGGTTAACACTGTATATACCTCCTATACACGGTTAATACTGTATGTACCTCCTCTACTCTTTTAACACTGTATATACCTCCTCTACACGGTTAACACTGTATATACCTCCTCTACACGGTTAATACTGTATATACCTCCTCTACACGGTTAATACTGTATATACCTCCTCTACTCTGTTAACACTGTATGTACCTCCTCTACACGGTTAACACTGTAGATACCTCCTCTACTCTGTTAACACTGTATGTACCTCCTCTACACGGTTAATACTGTATATACCTCCTCTACACGGTTAACACTGTATATACCTCCTCTACACGGTTAATACTGTATATACCTCCTCTACTCTGTTAACACCTTATATACCTCCTCTACGCGATTAATACCGTATGTACCTCCTCTACACGGTTAATACTGTATATACCTCCTCTACACGATTAAGACTGTATATACCTCCTCTATACGGTTAATACTTTATATACCTCCTCTACACGGTTAATACTGTATATACCTCCTCTACACGGTTAACACTGTATGTACCTCCTCTACACGGTTAACACTGTATATACCTCCTCTACGCGGTTAATACTGTATGTACCTCCTCTACACGGTTAATACTGTATATACCTCCTCTACACGATTAAGACTGTATATACCTCCTCTATACGGTTAATACTTTATATACATCCTCTACACGGTTAATACTCTATATACCTCCTCTACACGGTTAATACTGTATATACCTCCTCTACACGGTTAACACTGTATATACCTCCTCTACACGGTTAACACTGTATATACCTCCTCTACACGGTTAATACTGTATATACCTCCTCTACACGGATAATACTGAATGTGCCTCCTAAACACGGTTAATACTGTATGTACCTCCTCTACACGGTTAATACTGTATATACCTCCTCTACACGGTTAACACTGTATGTACCTCCTCTACACGGTTAATACTGTATATACCTTCTCTACACGGTTAACACTGTATGTACCTCTACACGGTTAATACTGTATATACCTCCTCTACACGGTTAACACTGTATATACCTCCTCTACATGGTTAAAATTGTATGTACCTCCTCTACACGGTTAATACTGTATGTACCTCCTAAACACGGTTAATACTGTATGTACCTCCTCTACACGGTTAATACTGTATATACCTCCTCTACACGGTTAACACTGTATGTACCTCCTCTACACGGTTAATACTGTATATACCTTCTCTACACGGTTAACACTGTATGTACCTCTACACGGTTAATACTGTATATACCTCCTCTACACGGTTAACACTGTATATACCTCCTCTACATGGTTAAAATTGTATGTACCTCCTCTACACGGTTAATACTGTATGTACCTCCTCTACACGGTTAATACTGTATATACCTCCTCTACACGGTTAATACTGTATATACTTCCTCTACACGGTTAATACTGTATGTACCTCCTCTACACGGTTAATACTGTATATACCTCCTCTACACGGTTAACACTGTATATACCTCCTCTACACTGTTAATAATGTATTTTCCTCCTCTACACGGTTAACACTGTATATACCTCCTCTATACTATTAACACTGTATATACCTCTACACTCTTAATACTGTATATACCTCCTCTACACGGTTAACACTGTATATACCTCCTCTATACTATTAACACTGTATATACCTCTACACGGTTAATAATGTATATACCTCCGCTACACGGTTACCACTGTATGTACCTCCTCTACACGGTTAATACTGTATATACCTCCTCTACACGGTTAACACTGTATATACCTCCTCTACACGGTTAATACTGTATATACCTCCTCTACTCTGTTAACACCTTATATACCTCCTCTACGCGGTTAATACCGTATGTACCTCCTCTACACGGTTAATACTGTATATACCTACTCTACACGATTAAGACTGTATATACCTCCTCTATACGGTTAATACTTTATATACCTCCTCTACACGGTTAATACTGTATATACCTCCTCTACACGGTTAACACTGTATGTACCTCCTCTACACGGTTAACACTGTATATACCTCCTCTACACGGTTAATACTGTATATACCTCCTCTACACGGTTAACACTGTATATACCTCCTCTACACGGTTAATACTGTATATACCTCCTCTACTCTGTTAACACTGTATATACCTCCTCTACGCGGTTAATACTGTATGTACCTCCTCTACACGGTTAATACTGTATATACCTCCTCTACACGATTAAGACTGT
The DNA here is from genome assembly GCF_965601325.2 of Salmo salar. Classification (NCBI taxonomy): domain Eukaryota; kingdom Metazoa; phylum Chordata; class Actinopteri; order Salmoniformes; family Salmonidae; genus Salmo; species Salmo salar. The sequence goes on along the minus strand of NC_138304.1, from coordinate 77,677,805 downwards.
ATATACCTCCTCTATACGGTTAATACTTTATACACCTCCTCTACACGGTTAATACTCTATATACCTCCTCTGCACGGTTAATACTGTATATACCTCCTCTACACTGTTAACACTGTATATACCTCCTCTACACGGTTAACACTGTATATACCTCCTCTACACGGTTAATACTGTATATACCTCCTCTACACGGATAATACTGAATGTGCCTCCTAAACACGGTTAATACTGTATGTACCTCCTCTACACGGTTAATACTGTATATACCTCCTCTACACGGTTAACACTGTATGTACCTCCTCTACACGGTTAATACTGTATATACCTTCTCTACACGGTTAACACTGTATGTACCTTTACACGGTTAATACTGTATATACCTCCTCTACACGGTTAACACTGTATATACCTCCTCTACATGATTAATATTGTATGTACCTCCTCTACACGGTTAATACTGTATGTACCTCCTCTACACGGTTAACACTGTATGTACCTCCTCTACACGGTTAACACTGTATGTGCCTCCTATACACGGTTAATACTGTATATACCTCCTCTACACGGTTAACACTGTATATACCTCCTCTACACGGTTAATACTGTATATACTTCCTCTACACGGTTAATACTGTATGTACCTCCTCTACACGGTTAACACTGTATATACCTCCTCTACACGGTTAACACTGTATATACCTCTACACGGTTAACAATGTATATACCTCCTCTACAGGGTTAACACTGTATATACCTCCTCTACACGGTTAACACTGTATGTGCCTCCTATACACCGTTAACACTGTATGTACCTCCTCTACACGGTTAATACTGTATATACCTCCTCTACACGGTTAACACTGTATATACCTCCTCTACCCGGTTAATACTGTATGTACCTCCTCTACACGGTTAATACTGTATGTACCTCCTCTACACGGTTAACACTGTTAGTGCCTCCTATACATGGTTAATACTGTATATACCTCCTCTATACTATTAACACTGTATATACCTCTACACTCTTAATACTGTATATACCTCCTCTACACGGTTAACACTGTATATACCTCCTCTATACTATTAACACTGTATATACCTCTACATGGTTAATAATGTATTTTCCTCCTCTACACGGTTAACACTGTATATACCTCCTCTATACTATTAACACTGTATATACCTCTACACTCTTAATACTGTATATACCTCCTCTACACGGTTAACACTGTATATACCTCCTCTATACTATTAACACTGTATATACCTCTACACGGTTAATAATGTATATACCTCCGCTACACGGTTACCACTGTATGTACCTCCTCTACACGGTTAATACTGTATATACCTCCTCTACACGGTTAACACTGTATATACCTCCTCTACACGGTTAATACTGTATATACCTCCTCTACTCTGTTAACACCTTATATACCTCCTCTACGCGGTTAATACCGTATGTACCTCCTCTACACGGTTAATACTGTATATACCTACTCTACACGATTAAGACTGTATATACCTCCTCTATACGGTTAATACTTTATATACCTCCTCTACACGGTTAATACTGTATATACCTCCTCTACACGGTTAACACTGTATGTACCTCCTCTACACGGTTAACACTGTATATACCTCCTCTACACGGTTAATACTGTATATACCTCCTCTACACGGTTAACACTGTATATACCTCCTCTACACGGTTAATACTGTATATACCTCCTCTACTCTGTTAACACTGTATATACCTCCTCTACGCGGTTAATACTGTATGTACCTCCTCTACACGGTTAATACTGTATATACCTCCTCTACACGATTAAGACTGTATATACCTCCTCTATACGGTTAATACTTTATACACCTCCTCTACACGGTTAATACTCTATATACCTCCTCTGCACGGTTAATACTGTATATACCTCCTCTACACTGTTAACACTGTATATACCTCCTCTACACGGTTAACACTGTATATACCTCCTCTACACGGTTAATACTGTATATACCTCCTCTACACGGATAATACTGAATGTGCCTCCTAAACACGGTTAATACTGTATGTACCTCCTCTACACGGTTAATACTGTATATACCTCCTCTACACGGTTAACACTGTATGTACCTCCTCTACACGGTTAATACTGTATATACCTTCTCTACACGGTTAACACTGTATGTACCTTTACACGGTTAATACTGTATATACCTCCTCTACACGGTTAACACTGTATATACCTCCTCTACATGATTAATATTGTATGTACCTCCTCTACACGGTTAATACTGTATGTACCTCCTCTACACGGTTAACACTGTATGTACCTCCTCTACACGGTTAACACTGTATGTGCCTCCTATACACGGTTAATACTGTATATACCTCCTCTACACGGTTAACACTGTATATACCTCCTCTACACGGTTAATACTGTATATACTTCCTCTACACGGTTAATACTGTATGTACCTCCTCTACACGGTTAACACTGTATATACCTCCTCTACACGGTTAACACTGTATATACCTCTACACGGTTAACAATGTATATACCTCCTCTACAGGGTTAACACTGTATATACCTCCTCTACACGGTTAACACTGTATGTGCCTCCTATACACCGTTAACACTGTATGTACCTCCTCTACACGGTTAATACTGTATATACCTCCTCTACACGGTTAACACTGTATATACCTCCTCTACCCGGTTAATACTGTATGTACCTCCTCTACACGGTTAATACTGTATGTACCTCCTCTACACGGTTAACACTGTTAGTGCCTCCTATACATGGTTAATACTGTATATACCTCCTCTACACGGTTAACACTGTATGTGCCTCCTATACACGGTTAATACTGTATATACCTCCTCTACACGGTTAACACTGTATATACCTCCTCTACACGGTTAATACTGTATATACCTCCTCTACACGGATAATACTGAATGTGCCTCCTATACACGGTTAATACTGTATATACCTCTACACGGTTAATACTGTATATACCTCCTCTACACAGTTAATACTGTATATACCTCCTCTACACGGTTAATACTGTATATACCTCCTCTACACGGTTAATACTGTATATACCTCCTCTACACAGTTAATACTGTATATACCTCCTCTATATGGTTAATACTGTATATACCTCCTCTACACGGTTAATACTGTATGTACCTCCTCTAAACGGTTAATACTGTATGTACCTCCTCTACACGGTTAATATTCTACGTACCTCCTCTACACGGTTAATACTGTATATACCTCCTCTACACGGTTAACACTGTATATACCTCCTCTACACTGTTAATACTGTATGTACCTCCTCTACACGGTTAATACTGTATATACCTCCTCTACACGGTTAATACTGTATGTACCTCCTCTACTCGGTTAATACTGTATATACCTCCTCTACACGGTTAACACTGTATATACCTCCTCTATACTATTAACACTGTATATACCTCTACACGGTTAATAATGTATATACCTCCTCTACACGGTTAACACTGTATATACCTCCTCTACACGGTTAACACTGTATATACCTCCTATACACGGTTAATGCTGTATGTACCCCCTCTACTCTTTTAACACTGTATATACCTCCTCTACACGGTTAATACTGTATATACCTCCTCTACACGGTTAATAATGTATATACTTCCTCTACACGGTTAATACTGTATGTACCTCCTCTACACGGTTAACACTGTTTGTGCCTCCTATACACGGTTAATACTGTATATACCTCCTCTACACGGTTAACACTGTATATACCTCTACACGGTTAACAATGTATATACCTCCTCTACACGGTTAACACTGTATGTACCTCCTCTACACGGTTAATACTGTATATACCTTCTCTACACGGTTAACACTGTATGTACCTCTACACGTTTAATACTGTACATACCTCCTCTACACGGTTAACACTGTATATACCTCCTCTACATGGTTAATATTGTATGTACCTCCTCTACACGGTTAATACTGTATGTACCTCCTCTACACGGTTAACACTGTATGTACCTCCTCTACACGGTTAACACTGTATGTGCCTCCTATACACGGTTAATACTGTATATACCTCCTCTACACGGTTAACACTGTATATACCTCCTCTACACGGTTAATACTGTATATACCTCCTCTACTCTGTTAACACCTTATATACCTCCTCTACGCGGTTAATACCGTATGTACCTCCTCTACACGGTTAATACTGTATATACCTCCTCTACACGATTAAGACTGTATATACCTCCTCTATACGGTTAATACTTTATATACCTCCTCTACACGGTTAATACTCTATATACCTCCTCTACACGGTTAATACTGTATATACCTCCTCTACACGGTTAACACTGTATATACCTCCTCTACACGGTTAACACTGTATATACCTCCTCTACACGGTTAATACTGTATATACCTCCTCTACACGGATAATACTGAATGTGCCTCCTAAACACGGTTAATACTGTATGTACCTCCTCTACACGGTTAATACTGTATATACCTCCTCTACACGGTTAACACTGTATGTACCTCCTCTACACGGTTAATACTGTATATACCTTCTCTACACGGTTAACACTGTATGTACCTTTACACGGTTAATACTGTATGTACCTCCTCTACACGGTTAATACTGTATATACCTCCTCTACACGGTTAACACTGTATGTACCTCCTCTACACGGTTAATACTGTATATACCTTCTCTACACGGTTAACACTGTATGTACCTTCTACACGGTTAATACTGTATATACCTCCTCTACACGGTTAACACTGTATATACCTCCTCTACATGGTTAATATTGTATGTACCTCCTCTACACGGTTAATACTGTATGTACCTCCTCTACACGGTTAACACTGTATGTACCTCCTCTACACGGTTAACACTGTATGTGCCTCCTATACACGGTTAATACTGTATATACCTCCTCTACACGGTTAACACTGTATATACCTCCTCTACACGGTTAATACTGTATATACTTCTCTACACGGTTAATACTGTATGTACCTCCTCTACACGGTTAACACTGTATATACCTCCTCTACACGGTTAACACTGTATGTGCCTCCTATACACCGTTAACACTGTATGTACCTCCTCTACACGGTTAATACTGTATATACCTCCTCTACACGGTTAACACTGTATATACCTCCTCTACCCGGTTAATACTGTATGTACCTCCTCTACACGGTTAATACTGTATGTACCTCCTCTACACGGTTAACACTGTTAGTGCCTCCTATACATGGTTAATACTGTATATACCTCCTCTACACGGTTAACACTGTATGTGCCTCCTATACACGGTTAATACTGTATATACCTCCTCTACACGGTTAACACTGTATATACCTCCTCTACACGGTTAATACTGTATATACCTCCTCTACACGGATAATACTGAATGTGCCTCCTATACACGGTTAATACTGTATATACCTCTACACGGTTAATACTGTATATACCTCCTCTACACAGTTAATACTGTATATACCTCCTCTACACGGTTAATACTGTATATACCTCCTCTACACGGTTAATACTGTATATACCTCCTCTACACAGTTAATACTGTATATACCTCCTCTATATGGTTAATACTGTATATACCTCCTCTACACGGTTAATACTGTATGTACCTCCTCTAAACGGTTAATACTGTATGTACCTCCTCTACACGGTTAATATTCTACGTACCTCCTCTACACGGTTAATACTGTATATACCTCCTCTACACGGTTAACACTGTATATACCTCCTCTACACTGTTAATACTGTATGTACCTCCTCTACACGGTTAATACTGTATATACCTCCTCTACACGGTTAATACTGTATGTACCTCCTCTACTCGGTTAATACTGTATATACCTCCTCTACACGGTTAACACTGTATATACCTCCTCTATACTATTAACACTGTATATACCTCTACACGGTTAATAATGTATATACCTCCTCTACACGGTTAACACTGTATATACCTCCTCTACACGGTTAACACTGTATATACCTCCTATACACGGTTAATGCTGTATGTACCCCCTCTACTCTTTTAACACTGTATATACCTCCTCTACACGGTTAATACTGTATATACCTCCTCTACACGGTTAATAATGTATATACTTCCTCTACACGGTTAATACTGTATGTACCTCCTCTACACGGTTAACACTGTTTGTGCCTCCTATACACGGTTAATACTGTATATACCTCCTCTACACGGTTAACACTGTATATACCTCTACACGGTTAACAATGTATATACCTCCTCTACACGGTTAACACTGTATGTACCTCCTCTACACGGTTAATACTGTATATACCTTCTCTACACGGTTAACACTGTATGTACCTCTACACGTTTAATACTGTACATACCTCCTCTACACGGTTAACACTGTATATACCTCCTCTACATGGTTAATATTGTATGTACCTTCTCTACACGGTTAATACTGTATGTACCTCCTCTACACGGTTAACACTGTATGTACCTCCTCTACACGGTTAACACTGTATGTGCCTCCTATACACGGTTAATACTGTATATACCTCCTCTACACGGTTAACACTGTATATACCTCCTCTACACGGTTAATACTGTATATACCTCCTCTACTCTGTTAACACCTTATATACCTCCTCTACGCGGTTAATACCGTATGTACCTCCTCTACACGGTTAATACTGTATATACCTACTCTACACGATTAAGACTGTATATACCTCCTCTATACGGTTAATACTTTATATACCTCCTCTACACGGTTAATACTGTATATACCTCCTCTACACGGTTAACACTGTATGTACCTCCTCTACACGGTTAACACTGTATATACCTCCTCTACACGGTTAATACTGTATATACCTCCTCTACACGGTTAACACTGTATATACCTCCTCTACACGGTTAATACTGTATATACCTCCTCTACTCTGTTAACACTGTATATACCTCCTCTACGCGGTTAATACTGTATGTACCTCCTCTACACGGTTAATACTGTATATACCTCCTCTACACGATTAAGACTGTATATACCTCCTCTATACGGTTAATACTTTATATACCTCCTCTACACGGTTAATACTCTATATACCTCCTCTACACGGTTAATACTGTATATACCTCCTCTACACTGTTAACACTGTATATACCTCCTCTACACGGTTAACACTGTATATACCTCCTCTACACGGTTAATACTGTATATACCTCCTCTACACGGATAATACTGAATGTGCCTCCTAAACACGGTTAATACTGTATGTACCTCCTCTACACGGTTAATACTGTATATACCTCCTCTACACGGTTAACACTGTATGTACCTCCTCTACACGGTTAATACTGTATATACCTTCTCTACACGGTTAACACTGTATGTACCTTTACACGGTTAATACTGTATATACCTCCTCTACACGGTTAACACTGTATATACCTCCTCTACATGATTAATATTGTATGTACCTCCTCTACACGGTTAATACTGTATGTACCTCCTCTACACGGTTAACACTGTATGTACCTCCTCTACACGGTTAACACTGTATGTGCCTCCTATACACGGTTAATACTGTATATACCTCCTCTACACGGTTAACACTGTATATACCTCCTCTACACGGTTAATACTGTATATACTTCCTCTACACGGTTAATACTGTATGTACCTCCTCTACACGGTTAACACTGTTTGTGCCTCCTATACACGGTTAATACTGTATATACCTCCTCTACACGGTTAACACTGTATATACCTCTACACGGTTAACAATGTATATACCTCCTCTACAGGGTTAACACTGTATATACCTCCTCTACACGGTTAACACTGTATGTGCCTCCTATACACCGTTAACACTGTATGTACCTCCTCTACACGGTTAATACTGTATATACCTCCTCTACACGGTTAACACTGTATATACCTCCTCTACCCGGTTAATACTGTATGTACCTCCTCTACACGGTTAATACTGTATGTACCTCCTCTACACGGTTAACACTGTTAGTGCCTCCTATACATGGTTAATACTGTATATACCTCCTCTACACGGTTAACACTGTATGTGCCTCCTATACACGGTTAATACTGTATATACCTCCTCTACACGGTTAACACTGTATATACCTCCTCTACACGGTTAATACTGTATATACCTCCTCTACACGGATAATACTGAATGTGCCTCCTATACACGGTTAATACTGTATATACCTCTACACGGTTAATACTGTATATACCTCCTCTACACAGTTAATACTGTATATACCTCCTCTACACGGTTAATACTGTATATACCTCCTCTACACGGTTAATACTGTATATACCTCCTCTACACAGTTAATACTGTATATACCTCCTCTATATGGTTAATACTGTATATACCTCCTCTACACGGTTAATACTGTATGTACCTCCTCTAAACGGTTAATACTGTATGTACCTCCTCTACACGGTTAATATTCTACGTACCTCCTCTACACGGTTAATACTGTATATACCTCCTCTACACGGTTAACACTGTATATACCTCCTCTACACTGTTAATACTGTATGTACCTCCTCTACACGGTTAATACTGTATATACCTCCTCTACACGGTTAATACTGTATGTACCTCCTCTACTCGGTTAATACTGTATATACCTCCTCTACACGGTTAACACTGTATATACCTCCTCTATACTATTAACACTGTATATACCTCTACACGGTTAATAATGTATATACCTCCTCTACACGGTTAACACTGTATATACCTCCTCTACACGGTTAACACTGTATATACCTCCTATACACGGTTAATGCTGTATGTACCCCCTCTACTCTTTTAACACTGTATATACCTCCTCTACACGGTTAATACTGTATATACCTCCTCTACACGGTTAATAATGTATATACTTCCTCTACACGGTTAATACTGTATGTACCTCCTCTACACGGTTAACACTGTTTGTGCCTCCTATACACGGTTAATACTGTATATACCTCCTCTACACGGTTAACACTGTATATACCTCTACACGGTTAACAATGTATATACCTCCTCTACACGGTTAACACTGTATGTACCTCCTCTACACGGTTAATACTGTATATACCTTCTCTACACGGTTAACACTGTATGTACCTCTACACGTTTAATACTGTACATACCTCCTCTACACGGTTAACACTGTATATACCTCCTCTACATGGTTAATATTGTATGTACCTCCTCTACACGGTTAATACTGTATGTACCTCCTCTACACGGTTAACACTGTATGTACCTCCTCTACACGGTTAATACTGTATATACCTTCTCTACACGGTTAACACTGTATGTGCCTCCTATACACGGTTAATACTGTATATACCTCCTCTACATGGTTAACACTGTATATACCTCCTCTACACGGTTAATACTGTATATACTTCCTCTACACGGTTAATACTGTATGTACCTCCTCTACACGGTTAACACTGTATATACCTCCTCTACACTGTTAATAATGTATTTTCCTCCTCTACACGGTTAACACTGTATATACCTCCTCTATACTATTAACACTGTATATACCTCTACACTCTTAATACTGTATATACCTCCTCTACACGGTTAACACTGTATATACCTCCTCTATACTATTAACACTGTATATACCTCTACACGGTTAATAATGTATATACCTCCGCTACACGGTTACCACTGTATATACCTCCTATACACGGTTAATACTGTATTTACCTCCTCTACTCTTTTAACACTGTATATACCTCCTCTACACGGTTAATACTGTATATACCTCCTCTACACGGTTAATACTGTATATACCTCCTCTACTCTGTTAACACTGTATGTACCTCCTCTACACGGTTAACACTGTAGGTACCTCCTCTACTCTGTTAACACTGTATGTACCTCCTCTACACGGTTAATACTGTATATACCTCCTCTACACGGTTAACACTGTATATACCTCCTCTACACGGTTAATACTGTATATACCTCCTCTACTCTGTTAACACCTTATATACCTCCTCTACGCGGTTAATACCGTATGTACCTCCTCTACACGGTTAATACTGTATATACCTCCTCTACACGATTAAGACTGTATATACCTCCTCTATACGGTTAATACTTTATATACCTCCTCTACACGGTTAATACTGTATATACCTCCTCTACACGGTTAACACTGTATGTACCTCCTCTACACGGTTAACACTGTATATACCTCCTCTACACGGTTAATACTGTATATACCTCCTCTACACGGTTAACACTGTATATACCTCCTCTACACGGTTAATACTGTATATACCTCCTCTACTCTGTTAACACTGTATATACCTCCTCTACGCGGTTAATACTGTATGTACCTCCTCTACACGGTTAATACTGTATATACCTCCTCTACACGATTAAGACTGTATATACCTCCTCTATACGGTTAATACTTTATATACCTCCTCTACACGGTTAATACTCTATATACCTCCTCTACACGGTTAATACTGTATATACCTCCTCTACACTGTTAACACTGTATATACCTCCTCTACACGGTTAACACTGTATATACCTCCTCTACACGGTTAATACTGTATATACCTCCTCTACACGGATAATACTGAATGTGCCTCCTAAACACGGTTAATACTGTATGTACCTCCTCTACACGGTTAATACTGTATATACCTCCTCTACACGGTTAACACTGTATGTACCTCCTCTACACGGTTAATACTGTATATACCTTCTCTACACGGTTAACACTGTATGTACCTTTACACGGTTAATACTGTATATACCTCCTCTACACGGTTAACACTGTATATACCTCCTCTACATGATTAATATTGTATGTACCTCCTCTACACGGTTAATACTGTATGTACCTCCTCTACACGGTTAACACTGTATGTACCTCCTCTACACGGTTAACACTGTATGTGCCTCCTATACACGGTTAATACTGTATATACCTCCTCTACACGGTTAACACTGTATATACCTCCTCTACACGGTTAATACTGTATATACTTCCTCTACACGGTTAATACTGTATGTACCTCCTCTACACGGTTAACACTGTTTGTGCCTCCTATACACGGTTAATACTGTATATACCTCCTCTACACGGTTAACACTGTATATACCTCTACACGGTTAACAATGTATATACCTCCTCTACAGGGTTAACACTGTATATACCTCCTCTACACGGTTAACACTGTATGTGCCTCCTATACACCGTTAACACTGTATGTACCTCCTCTACACGGTTAATACTGTATATACCTCCTCTACACGGTTAACACTGTATATACCTCCTCTACCCGGTTAATACTGTATGTACCTCCTCTACACGGTTAATACTGTATGTACCTCCTCTACACGGTTAACACTGTTAGTGCCTCCTATACATGGTTAATACTGTATATACCTCCTCTACACGGTTAACACTGTATGTGCCTCCTATACACGGTTAATACTGTATATACCTCCTCTACACGGTTAACACTGTATATACCTCCTCTACACGGTTAATACTGTATATACCTCCTCTACACGGATAATACTGAATGTGCCTCCTATACACGGTTAATACTGTATATACCTCTACACGGTTAATACTGTATATACCTCCTCTACACAGTTAATACTGTATATACCTCCTCTACACGGTTAATACTGTATATACCTCCTCTACACGGTTAATACTGTATATACCTCCTCTACACAGTTAATACTGTATATACCTCCTCTATATGGTTAATACTGTATATACCTCCTCTACACGGTTAATACTGTATGTACCTCCTCTAAACGGTTAATACTGTATGTACCTCCTCTACACGGTTAATATTCTACGTACCTCCTCTACACGGTTAATACTGTATATACCTCCTCTACACGGTTAACACTGTATATACCTCCTCTACACTGTTAATACTGTATGTACCTCCTCTACACGGTTAATACTGTATATACCTCCTCTACACGGTTAATACTGTATGTACCTCCTCTACTCGGTTAATACTGTATATACCTCCTCTACACGGTTAACACTGTATATACCTCCTCTATACTATTAACACTGTATATACCTCTACACGGTTAATAATGTATATACCTCCTCTACACGGTTAACACTGTATATACCTCCTCTACACGGTTAACACTGTATATACCTCCTATACACGGTTAATACTGTATGTACCCCCTCTACTCTTTTAACACTGTATATACCTCCTCTACACGGTTAATACTGTATATACCTCCTCTACACGGTTAATAATGTATATACTTCCTCTACACGGTTAATACTGTATGTACCTCCTCTACACGGTTAACACTGTTTGTGCCTCCTATACACGGTTAATACTGTATATACCTCCTCTACACGGTTAACACTGTATATACCTCTACACGGTTAACAATGTATATACCTCCTCTACACGGTTAACACTGTATGTACCTCCTCTACACGGTTAATACTGTATATACCTTCTCTACATGGTTAACACTGTATGTACCTCTACACGTTTAATACTGTACATACCTCCTCTACACGGTTAACACTGTATATACCTCCTCTACATGGTTAATATTGTATGTACCTCCTCTACACGGTTAATACTGTATGTACCTCCTCTACACGGTTAACACTGTATGTACCTCCTCTACACGGTTAACACTGTATGTGCCTCCTATACACGGTTAATACTGTATATACCTCCTCTACACGGTTAACACTGTATATACCTCCTCTACACGGTTAATACTGTATATACTTCCTCTACACGGTTAATACTGTATGTACCTCCTCTACACGGTTAACACTGTATATACCTCCTCTACACGGTTAATACTGTATATACCTCCTCTACACGGTTAACACTGTATATACCTCCTCTACACGGTTAATACTGTATATACCTCCTCTACTCTGTTAACACTGTATATACCTCCTCTACGCGGTTAATACTGTATGTACCTCCTCTACACGGTTAATACTGTATATACCTCCTCTACACGATTAAGACTGTATATACCTCCTCTATACGGTTAATACTTTATATACCTCCTCTACACGGTTAATACTCTATATACCTCCTCTACACGGTTAATACTGTATATACCTCCTCTACACTGTTAACACTGTATATACCTCCTCTACACGGTTAACACTGTATATACCTCCTCTACACGGTTAATACTGTATATACCTCCTCTACACGGATAATACTGAATGTGCCTCCTAAACACGGTTAATACTGTATGTACCTCCTCTACACGGTTAATACTGTATATACCTCCTCTACACGGTTAACACTGTATGTACCTCCTCTACACGGTTAATACTGTATATACCTTCTCTACACGGTTAACACTGTATGTACCTTTACACGGTTAATACTGTATATACCTCCTCTACACGGTTAACACTGTATATACCTCCTCTACATGATTAATATTGTATGTACCTCCTCTACACGGTTAATACTGTATGTACCTCCTCTACACGGTTAACACTGTATGTACCTCCTCTACACGGTTAACACTGTATGTGCCTCCTATACACGGTTAATACTGTATATACCTCCTCTACACGGTTAACACTGTATATACCTCCTCTACACGGTTAATACTGTATATACTTCCTCTACACGGTTAATACTGTATGTACCTCCTCTACACGGTTAACACTGTATATACCTCCTCTACACGGTTAATACTGTATATACTTCCTCTACACGGTTAATAGTGTATGTACCTCCTCTACACGGTTAACACTGTTTGTGCCTCCTATACACGGTTAATACTGTATATACCTCCTCTACACGGTTAACACTGTATATACCTCTACACGGTTAACAATGTATATACCTCCTCTACAGGGTTAACACTGTATATACCTCCTCTACACGGTTAACACTGTATGTGCCTCCTATACACCGTTAACACTGTATGTACCTCCTCTACACGGTTAATACTGTATATACCTCCTCTACACGGTTAACACTGTATATACCTCCTCTACCCGGTTAATACTGTATGTACCTCCTCTACACGGTTAATACTGTATGTACCTCCTCTACACGGTTAACACTGTTAGTGCCTCCTATACATGGTTAATACTGTATATACCTCCTCTACACGGTTAACACTGTATGTGCCTCCTATACACGGTTAATACTGTATATACCTCCTCTACACGGTTAACACTGTATATACCTCCTCTACACGGTTAATACTGTATATACCTCCTCTACACGGATAATACTGAATGTGCCTCCTATACACGGTTAATACTGTATATACCTCTACACGGTTAATACTGTATATACCTCCTCTACACAGTTAATACTGTATATACCTCCTCTACACGGTTAATACTGTATATACCTCCTCTACACGGTTAATACTGTATATACCTCCTCTACACAGTTAATACTGTATATACCTCCTCTATATGGTTAATACTGTATATACCTCCTCTACACGGTTAATACTGTATGTACCTCCTCTAAACGGTTAATACTGTATGTACCTCCTCTACACGGTTAATATTCTACGTACCTCCTCTACACGGTTAATACTGTATATACCTCCTCTACACGGTTAACACTGTATATACCTCCTCTACACTGTTAATACTGTATGTACCTCCTCTACACGGTTAATACTGTATATACCTCCTCTACACGGTTAATACTGTATGTACCTCCTCTACTCGGTTAATACTGTATATACCTCCTCTACACGGTTAACACTGTATATACCTCCTCTATACTATTAACACTGTATATACCTCTACACGGTTAATAATGTATATACCTCCTCTACACGGTTAACACTGTATATACCTCCTCTACACGGTTAACACTGTATATACCTCCTATACACGGTTAATACTGTATGTACCCCCTCTACTCTTTTAACACTGTATATACCTCCTCTACACGGTTAACACTGTATATACCTCCTCTACATGGTTAATATTGTATGTACCTCCTCTACACGGTTAATACTGTATGTACCTCCTCTACACGGTTAACACTGTATGTACCTCCTCTACACGGTTAACACTGTATGTGCCTCCTATACACGGTTAATACTGTATATACCTCCTCTACACGGTTAACACTGTATATACCTCCTCTACACGGTTAATACTGTATATACTTCCTCTACACGGTTAATACTGTATGTACCTCCTCTACACGGTTAATACTGTATATACCTCCTCTACACGGTTAACACTGTATATACCTCCTCTATACTATTAACACTGTATATACCTCTACACTCTTAATACTGTATATACCTCCTCTACACGGTTAACACTGTATATACCTACTCTATACTATTAACACTGTATATACCTCTACACGGTTAATAATGTATATACCTCCGCTACACGGTTAACACTGTATATACCTCCTATACACGGTTAATACTGTATGTACCTCCTCTACTCTTTTAACACTGTATATACCTCCTCTACACAGTTAATACTGTATATACCTCCTCTACACGGTTAACACTGTATATACCTCCTCTACACGGTTAATACTGTATATACCTCCTCTACACGGTTAACACTGTATATACCTCCTCTACACGTTTAACACTCTATATACCTCCTCTACACGGTTAATACTGTATATACCTCCTCTACACGGTTAATACTGTATATACCTCCTCTACACGGTTAACACTGTATATACCTCCTCTACACGTTTAACACTCTATATACCTCCTCTACACGGTTAATACTGTATATACCTCCTCTACACGGATAATACTGAATGTGCCTCCTATACAGGGATAATACTGTATGTACCTCCTCTACACGGTTAATACTGTATATACCTTCTCTACACGGTTAACACTGTATGTACCTCTACACGGTTAATACTGTATATACCTCCTCTACACGGTTAACACTGTATATACCTCCTCTACACGATTAACACTGTATATACCTCCTCTATACGGTTAATACTGTATATACCTCCTCTACACGGTTAACACTGTATATACCTCCTCTATACGGTTAATACTGTATATACCTCCTCTACACGGTTAATACTCTATATACCTCCTCTATACGGTTAATACTGTATATACCTCCTCTACACGGTTAACACTGTATATAACTCCTCTACACGGTTAACACTGTATATACCTCCTCTACACGGTTAATACTGTATATACCTCCTCTACACGGATAATACTGAATGTGCCTCCTAAACACGGTTAATACTGTATGTACCTCCTCTACACGGTTAATACTGTATACACCTCCTCTACACGGTTAACACTGTATATACCTCCTCTACACGGTTAACACTGTATATACCTCCTCTATACTATTAACACTGTATATACCTCTACACGGTTAATAATGTATATACCTCCTCTACACGGTTAACACTGTATATACCTCCTATACACGGTTAATACTGTATATACCTCATCTACACGGTTAATACTGTATATACCTCCTCTACACTGTTAACACTGTATATACCTCCTCTACACGGTTAATACTGTATGTACCTCCTCTACTCTGTTAACACTGTATGTACCTCCTCTACACGGTTAATACTGTATGTACCTCCTCTACTCTGTTAACACTTTATATACCTCCTCTACACGGTTAATACTGTATATACCTCCTCTACACGGTTAACACTGTATATACCTCCTCTATACTATTAACACTGTATATGCCTCTACACGGTTAATAATGTATATACCTCCGCTACACGGTTAACACTGTATATACCTCCTATACACGGTTAATACTGTATGTACCTCCTCTACTCTTTTAACACTGTATATACCTCCTCTACACGGTTAACACTGTATATACCTCCTCTACACGGTTAATACTGTATATACCTCCTCTACACGGTTAATACTGTATATACCTCCTCTACTCTGTTAACACTGTATGTACCTCCTCTACACGGTTAACACTGTAGGTACCTCCTCTACTCTGTTAACACTGTATGTACCTCCTCTACACGGTTAATACTGTATATACCTCCTCTACACGGTTAACACTGTATATACCTCCTCTACACGGTTAATACTGTATATACCTCCTCTACTCTGTTAACACCTTATATACCTCCTCTACGCGGTTAATACCGTATGTACCTCCTCTACACGGTTAATACTGTATATACCTCCTCTACACGATTAAGACTGTATATACCTCCTCTATACGGTTAATACTTTATATACCTCCTCTACACGGTTAATACTGTATATACCTCCTCTACACGGTTAACACTGTATGTACCTCCTCTACACGGTTAACACTGTATATACCTCCTCTACGCGGTTAATACTGTATGTACCTCCTCTACACGGTTAATACTGTATATACCTCCTCTACACGATTAAGACTGTATATACCTCCTCTATACGGTTAATACTTTATATACATCCTCTACAAGGTTAATACTCTATATACCTCCTCTACACGGTTAATACTGTATATACCTCCTCTACACGGTTAACACTGTATATACCTCCTCTACACGGTTAACACTGTATATACCTCCTCTACACGGTTAATACTGTATATACCTCCTCTACACGGATAATACTGAATGTGCCTCCTAAACACGGTTAATACTGTATATACCTCCTCTACACGGTTAACACTGTATATACCTCCTCTACATGGTTAAAATTGTATGTACCTCCTCTACACGGTTAATACTGTATGTACCTCCTAAACACGGTTAATACTGTATGTACCTCCTCTACACGGTTAATACTGTATATACCTCCTCTACACGGTTAACACTGTATGTACCTCCTCTACACGGTTAATACTGTATATACCTTCTCTACACGGTTAACACTGTATGTACCTCTACACGGTTAATACTGTATATACCTCCTCTACACGGTTAACACTGTATATACCTCCTCTACATGGTTAAAATTGTATGTACCTCCTCTACACGGTTAATACTGTATGTACCTCCTCTACACGGTTAATACTGTATATACCTCCTCTACACGGTTAATACTGTATATACTTCCTCTACACGGTTAATACTGTATGTACCTCCTCTACACGGTTAATACTGTATATACCTCCTCTACACGGTTAACACTGTATATACCTCCTCTACACTGTTAATAATGTATTTTCCTCCTCTACACGGTTAACACTGTATATACCTCCTCTATACTATTAACACTGTATATACCTCTACACTCTTAATACTGTATATACCTCCTCTATACTATTAACACTGTATATACCTCTACACGGTTAATAATGTATATACCTCCGCTACACGGTTAACACTGTATATACCTCCTATACACGGTTAATACTGTATTTACCTCCTCTACTCTTTTAACACTGTATATACCTCCTCTACACGGTTAATACTGTATATACCTCCTCTACACGGTTAATACTGTATATACCTCCTCTACTCTGTTAACACTGTATGTACCTCCTCTACACGGTTAACACTGTAGGTACCTCCTCTACTCTGTTAACACTGTATGTACCTCCTCTACACGGTTAATACTGTATATACCTCCTCTACACGGTTAACACTGTATATACCTCCTCTACACGGTTAATACTGTATATACCTCCTCTATATGGTTAATACTGTATATACCTCCTCTACACGGTTAATACTGTATGTACCTCCTCTAAACGGTTAATACTGTATATACCTCCTCTACACGATTAAGACTGTATATACCTCCTCTATACGGTTAATACTGTATATACCTCCTCTACACGGTTAATACTGTATATACCTCCTCTACTCTGTTAACACTGTATGTACCTCCTCTACACGGTTAACACTGTAGGTACCTCCTCTACTCTGTTAACACTGTATGTACCTCCTCTACACGGTTAATACTGTATATACCTCCTCTACACGGTTAACACTGTATATACCTCCTCTACACGTTTAACACACTATATACCTCCTCTACACGGTTAATACTGTATATACCTCCTCTACACGGATAATACTGAATGTGCCTCCTATACAGGGATAATACTGTATGTACCTCCTCTACACGGTTAATACTGTATATACCTCCTCTACACGGTTAACACTGTATATACCTCCTCTATACTATTAACACTGTATATACCTCTACACGGTTAATAATGTATATACCTCCTCTACACGGTTAACACTGTATATACCTCCTATACACGGTTAATACTGTATATACCTCATCTACACGGTTAATACTGTATATACCTCCTCTACACGGTTAATACTGTATATACCTCCTCTACACGGTTAATACTCTATATACCTCCTCTACACGGTTAATACTGTATATACCTTCTCTACACGGTTAACACTGTATGTACCTCTACACGGTTAATACTGTATATACCTCCTCTACACGATTAACACTGTATATACCTCCTCTATACGGCTAATACTGTATATACCTCCTCTACACGGTTAACACTGTATATACCTCCTCTATACGGTTAATACTGTATATACCTCCTCTACACGGTTAATACTCTATATACCTCCTCTATACGGTTAATACTGTATATACCTCCTCTACACGGTTAATACTGTATGTACCTCCTCTAAACGGTTAATACTGTATGTACCTCCTCTACACGGTTAACACTGTATATAACTCCTCTACACGGTTAACACTGTATATACCTCCTCTACACGGTTAATACTGTATATACCTCCTCTACACGGATAATACTGAATGTGCCTCCTAAACACGGTTAATACTGTATGTACCTCCTCTACACGGTTAATACTGTATACACCTCCTCTACATGGTTAACACTGTATATACCTCCTCTACACGGTTAACACTGTATATACCTCCTCTATACTATTAACACTGTATATACCTCTACACGGTTAATAATGTATATACCTCCTCTACACGGTTAACACTGTATATACCTCCTATACACGGTTAATACTGTATATACCTCATCTACACGGTTAATACTGTATATACCTCCTCTACACGGTTAATACTGTATGTACCTCCTCTACTCTGTTAACACTGTATGTACCTCCTCTACACGGTTAATACTGTATGTACCTCCTCTACTCTGTTAACACTTTATATACCTCCTCTACACGGTTAACACTGTATATACCTCCTCTATACTATTAACACTGTATATACCTCTACACTCTTAATACTGTATATACCTCCTCTACACGGTTAACACTGTATATACCTCCTCTATACTATTAACACTGTATATGCCTCTACACGGTTAATAATGTATATACCTCCGCTACACGGTTAACACTGTATATACCTCCTCTACACGGTTAACACTGTAGGTACCTCCTCTACTCTGTTAACACTGTATGTACCTCCTCTAAACGGTTAATACTGTATGTACCTCCTCTACACGGTTAACACTGTATATAACTCCTCTACACGGTTAACACTGTATATACCTCCTCTACACGGTTAATACTGTATATACCTCCTCTACACGGATAATACTGAATGTGCCTCCTAAACACGGTTAATACTGTATGTACCTCCTCTACACGGTTAATACTGTATACACCTCCTCTACACGGTTAACACTGTATATACCTCCTCTACACGGTTAACACTGTATATACCTCCTCTATACTATTAACACTGTATATACCTCTACACGGTTAATAATGTATATACCTCCTCTACACGGTTAACACTGTATATACCTCCTATACACGGTTAATACTGTATATACCTCATCTACACGGTTAATACTGTATATACCTCCTCTACACGGTTAATACTGTATGTACCTCCTCTACTCTGTTAACACTGTATGTACCTCCTCTACACGGTTAATACTGTATGTACCTCCTCTACTCTGTTAACACTTTATATACCTCCTCTACACGGTTAACACTGTATATACCTCCTCTATACTATTAACACTGTATATACCTCTACACTCTTAATACTGTATATACCTCCTCTACACGGTTAACACTGTATATACCTCCTCTATACTATTAACACTGTATATGCCTCTACACGGTTAATAATGTATATACCTCCGCTACACGGTTAACACTGTATATACCTCCTCTACACGGTTAACACTGTAGGTACCTCCTCTACTCTGTTAACACTGTATGTACCTCCTCTACACGGTTAATACTGTATATACCTCCTCTACACGGTTAACACTGTATATACCTCCTCTACACGGTTAATACTGTATATACCTCCTCTACTCTGTTAACACCTTATATACCTCCTCTACGCGGTTAATACCGTATGTACCTCCTCTACACGGTTAATACTGTATATACCTCCTCTACACGATTAAGACTGTATATACCTCCTCTATACGGTTAATACTTTATATACCTCCTCTACACGGTTAATACTGTATATACCTCCTCTACACGGTTAACACTGTATGTACCTCCTCTAAACGGTTAATACTGTATGTACCTCCTCTACACGGTTAATATTCTACGTACCTCCTCTACACGGTTAATACTGTATATACCTCCTCTACACGGTTAACACTGTATATACCTCCTCTACACGGTTAATACTGTATGTACCTCCTCTACACGGTTAATACTGTATATACCTCCTCTACACGGTTAATACTGTATGTACCTCCTCTACTCAGTTAATACTGTATATACCTCCTCTACACGGTTAACACTGTATATACCTCCTCTATACTATTAACACTGTATATACCTCTACACGGTTAATAATGTATATACCTCCTCTACACGGTTAACACTGTATATACCTCCTCTACACGGTTAACACTGTATATACCTCCTATACACGGTTAATACTGTATTTACCCCCTCTACTCTTTTAACACTGTATATACCTCCTCTACACGGTTAATACTGTATATACCTCCTCTACACGGTTAATAATGTATATACTTCCTCTACACGGTTAATACTGTATGTACCTCCTCTACACGGTTAACACTGTTTGTGACTCCTATACACGGTTAATACTGTATATACCTCCTCTACACGGTTAACACTGTATATACCTCTACACGGTTAACAATGTATATACCTCCTCTACACGGTTAACACTGTATGTACCTCCTCTACACGGTTAATACTGTATATACCTTCTCTACACGGTTAACACTGTATGTACCTCTACACGTTTAATACTGTACATACCTCCTCTACACGGTTAACACTGTATATACCTCCTCTACATGGTTAATATTGTATGTACCTCCTCTACACGGTTAATACTGTATGTACCTCCTCTACACGGTTAACACTGTATGTACCTCCTCTACACGGTTAACACTGTATGTGCCTCCTATACACGGTTAATACTGTATATACCTCCTCTACACGGTTAACACTGTATATACCTCCTCTACACGGTTAATACTGTATATACTTCCTCTACACGGTTAATACTGTATGTACCTCCTCTACACGGTTAATACTGTATATACCTCCTCTATACTATTAACACTGTATATACCTCTACACGGTTAATAATGTATATACCTCCTCTACACGGTTAACACTGTATATACCTCCTATACACGGTTAATACTGTATATACCTCATCTACACGGTTAATACTGTATATACCTCCTCTACACGGTTAATACTGTATGTACCTCCTCTACTCTGTTAACACTGTATGTACCTCCTCTACACGGTTAATACTGTATGTACCTCCTCTACTCTGTTAACACTTTATATACCTCCTCTACACGGTTAACACTGTATATACCTCCTCTATACTATTAACACTGTATAT
The DNA here is from genome assembly GCF_965601325.2 of Salmo salar. Lineage (NCBI taxonomy): Eukaryota > Metazoa > Chordata > Actinopteri > Salmoniformes > Salmonidae > Salmo > Salmo salar. The sequence continues at coordinate 77,654,914 of NC_138304.1, read as the reverse complement.
ACCTCTACACTCTTAATACTGTATATACCTCCTCTATACTATTAACACTGTATATGCCTCTACACGGTTAATAATGTATATACCTCCGCTACACGGTTAACACTGTATATACCTCCTCTACACGGTTAACACTGTAGGTACCTCCTCTACTCTGTTAACACTGTATGTACCTCCTCTACACGGTTAATACTGTATATACCTCCTCTACACGGTTAACACTGTATATACCTCCTCTACACGGTTAATACTGTATATACCTCCTCTACTCTGTTAACACCTTATATACCTCCTCTACGCGGTTAATACCGTATGTACCTCCTCTACACGATTAATACTGTATATACCTCCTCTACACGATTAATACTGTATATACCTCCGCTACACGGTTAACACTGTATATACCTCCTATACACGGTTAATACTGTATTTACCTCCTCTACTCTTTTAACACTGTATATACCTCCTCTACACGGTTAATACTGTATATACCTCCTCTACACGGTTAATGCTGTATATACCTCCTCTACTCTGTTAACACTGTATGTACCTCCTCTACACGGTTAACACTGTAGGTACCTCCTCTACTCTGTTAACACTGTATGTACCTCCTCTACACGGTTAATACTGTATATACCTCCTCTACACGGTTAACACTGAATATACCTCCTCTACACGGTTAATACTGTATATACCTCCTCTACTCTGTTAACACCTTATATACCTCCTCTACGCGGTTAATACCGTATGTACCTCCTCTACACGGTTAATACTGTATATACCTCCTCTACACGATTAAGACTGTATATACCTCCTCTATACGGTTAATACTTTATATACCTCCTCTACACGGTTAATACTGTATATACCTCCTCTACACGGTTAACACTGTATGTACCTCCTCTACACGGTTAACACTGTATATACCTCCTCTACACGGTTAATACTGTATATACCTCCTCTACACGGTTAACACTGTATATACCTCCTCTACACGGTTAATACTGTATATACCTCCTCTACTCTGTTAACACTGTATATACCTCCTCTACGCGGTTAATACTGTATGTACCTCCTCTACACGGTTAATACTGTATATACCTCTTCTACACGATTAAGACTGTATATACCTCCTCTATACGGTTAATACTTTATATACCTCCTCTACACGGTTAATACTCTATATACCTCCTCTACACGGTTAATACTGTATATACCTCCTCTACACTGTTAACACTGTATATACCTCCTCTACACGGTTAACACTGTATATTACTCCTCTACACGGTTAATACTGTATATACCTCCTCTACACGGATAATACTGAATGTGCCTCCTAAACATGGTTAATACTGTATGTACCTCCTCTACACGGTTAATACTGTATATACCTCCTCTACACGGTTAACACTGTATGTACCTCCTCTACACGGTTAATACTGTATATACCTTCTCTACACGGTTAACACTGTATGTACCTCTACACGGTTAATACTGTATATACCTCCTCTACACGGTTAACACTGTATATACCTCCTCTACATGATTAATATTGTATGTACCTCCTCTACACGGTTAATACTGTATGTACCTCCTCTACACGGTTAACACTGTATGTACCTCCTCTACACGGTTAACACTGTATGTGCCTCCTATACACGGTTAATACTGTATATACCTCCTCTACACGGTTAACACTGTATATACCTCCTCTACACGGTTAATACTGTATATACTTCCTCTACACGGTTAATACTGTATGTACCTCCTCTACACGGTTAACACTGTTTGTGCCTCCTATACACGGTTAATACTGTATATACCTCCTCTACACGGTTAACACTGTATATACCTCTACACGGTTAACAATGTATATACCTCCTCTACAGGGTTAACACTGTATATACCTCCTCTACACGGTTAACACTGTATGTGCCTCCTATACACCGTTAATACTGTATATACCTCCTCTACACGGTTAACACTGTATATACCTCCTCTACCCGGTTAATACTGTATGTACCTCCTCTACACGGTTAATACTGTATGTAACTCCTCTACACGGTTAACACTGTTAGTGCCTCCTATACATGGTTAATACTGTATATACCTCCTCTACACGGTTAACACTGTATGTGCCTCCTATACACGGTTAATACTGTATATACCTCCTCTACACGGTTAACACTGTATATACCTCCTCTACACGGTTAATACTGTATATACCTCCTCTACACGGATAATACTGAATGTGCCTCCTATACACGGTTAATACTGTATATACCTCCTCTACACGGTTAATACTGTATATACCTCCTCTACACAGTTAATACTGTATATACCTCCTCTACACGGTTAATACTGTATATACCTCCTCTACACGGTTAATACTGTATATACCTCCTCTACACAGTTAATACTGTATATACCTCCTCTATATGGTTAATACTGTATATACCTCCTCTACACGGTTAATACTGTATGTACCTCCTCTAAACGGTTAATACTGTATGTACCTCCTCTACACGGTTAATATTCTACGTACCTCCTCTACACGGTTAATACTGTATATACCTCCTCTACACGGTTAACACTGTATATACCTCCTCTACACGGTTAATACTGTATGTACCTCCTCTACACGGTTAATACTGTATATACCTCCTCTACACGGTTAATACTGTATGTACCTCCTCTACTCGGTTAATACTGTATATACCTCCTCTACACGGTTAACACTGTATATACCTCCTCTATATTATTAACACTGTATATACCTCTACACGGTTAATAATGTATATACCTCCTCTACACGGTTAACACTGTATATATATCCTATACACGGTTAATACTGTATGTACCCCCTCTACTCTTTTAACACTGTATATACCTCCTCTACACGGTTAATACTGTATATACCTCCTCTACACGGTTAATAATGTATATACTTCCTCTACACGGTTAATACTGTATGTACCTCCTCTACACGGTTAACACTGTTTGTGCCTCCTATACACGGTTAATACTGTATATACCTCCTCTACACGGTTAACACTGTATATACCTCTACACGGTTAACAATGTATATACCTCCTCTACAGGGTTAACACTGTATATACCTCCTCTACACGGTTAACACTGTATGTGCCTCCTATACACCGTTAACACTGTATGTACCACCTCTACACGGTTAATACTGTATATACCTCCTCTACACGGTTAACACTGTATATACCTCCTCTACCCAGTTAATGCTGTATGTACCTCCTCTACACGGTTAATACTGTATGTACCTCCTCTACACGGTTAACACTGTTAGTGCCTCCTATACACGGTTAATACTGTATATACCTCCTCTACACGGTTAACACTGTATGTGCCTCCTATACACGGTTAATACTGTATATACCTCCTCTACACGGTTAACACTGTATATACCTCCTCTACACGGTTAATACTGTATATACCTCCTCTACACGGATAATACTGAATGTGCCTCCTATACACGGTTAATACTGTATATACCTCCTCTACACGGTTAATACTGTATATACCTCCTCTACACAGTTAATACTGTATATACCTCCTCTACACGGTTAATACTGTATATACCTCCTCTACACGGTTAATACTGTATATACCTCCTCTACACGGTTAATACTGTATATACCTCCTCTATATGGTTAATACTGTATATACCTCCTCTACACGGTTAATACTGTATGTACCTCCTCTAAACGGTTAATACTGTATGTACCTCCTCTACACGGTTAATATTGTATGTACCTCCTCCACACGGTTAATACTGTATATACCTCCTCTACACGGTTAACACTGTATATACCTCCTCTACACGGTTAATACTGTATGTACCTCCTCTACACGGTTAATACTGTATATACCTCCTCTACACGGTTAATACTGTATGTACCTCCTCTACTCGGTTAATACTGTATATACCTCCTCTACACGGTTAACACTGTATATACCTCCTCTATACTATTAACACTGTATATACCTCTACACGGTTAATAATGTATATACCTCCTCTACACGGTTAACACTGTATATACCTCCTATACACGGTTAATACTGTATGTACCCCCTCTACTCTTTTAACACTGTATATACCTCCTCTACACGGTTAATACTGTATATACCTCATCTACACGGTTAACACTGTATATACCTCCTCTACACGGTTAATACTGTATATACCTCCTCTACAGGGTTAATACTGTATATACCTCCTCTACACGGTTAATGCTGTATATACCTCCTCTACACGGTTAACACTGTATATACCTCCTCTACACGGTTAACACTGTATATACCTCCTCTACACGGTTAATACTGTATATACCTCCTCAACACGGATAATACTGAATGTGCCTCCTATACACGGTTAATACTGTATATACCTCCTCTACACGGTTAATACTGTATATACCTCCTCTACACGGTTAATACTGTATATACCTCCTCTACACGGTTAATACTGTATGTACCTCCTCTACTCGGTTAATACTGTATATACCTCCTCTACACGGTTAACACTGTATATACCTCCTCTATACTATTAACACTGTATATACCTCTACACGGTTAATAATGTATATACCTCCTCTACACGGTTAACACTGTATATACCTCCTATAAACGGTTAATACTGTATGTACCCCCTCTACTCTTTTAACACTGTATATACCTCCTCTACACGGTTAATACTGTATATACCTCATCTACACGGTTAACACTGTATATACCTCCTCTACACGGTTAATACTGTATATACCTCCTCTACACGGTTAATACTGTATATACCTCCTCTACACGGTTAACACTGTATATACCTCCTCTACACGGTTAATACTGTATATACCTCCTCTACACGGATAATACTGAATGTGCCTCCTATACACGGTTAATACTGTATATACCTCTCTACACGGTTAATACTGTATATACCTCCTCTACACAGTTAATACTGTATATACCTCCTCTACACGGTTAATACTGTATATACCTCCTCTACACGGTTAATACTGTATATACCTCCTCTACACGGTTAATACTGTATATACCTCCTCTACACAGTTAACACTGTATATACCTCCTCTACACGGTTAATACTGTATGTACCTCCTCTACACGGTTAATACTGTATATACCTCCTCTACACGGTTAATACTGTATGTACCTCCTCTACTCGGTTAATACTGTATATACCTCCTCTACACGGTTAACACTGTATATACCTCCTCTATACTATTAACACTGTATATACCTCTACACGGTTAATAATGTATATACCTCCTCTACACGGTTAACACTGTATATACCTCCTATACACGGTTAATACTGTATGTACCCCCTCTACTCTTTTAACACTGTATATACCTCCTCTACACGGTTAATACTGTATATACCTCATCTACACGGTTAACACTGTATATACCTCCTCTACACGGTTAATACTGCATATACCTCCTCTACACGGTTAATACTGTATATACCTCCTCTACACGGTTAATGCTGTATGTACCTCCTCTACACGGTTAACACTGTATATACCTCCTCTACACGGTTAACACTGTATATACCTCCTCTACACGGTTAATACTGTATATACCTCCTCAACACGGATAATACTGAATGTGCCTCCTATACACGGTTAATACTGTATATACCTCCTCTACACGGTTAATACTGTATATACCTCCTCTACACGGTTAATACTGTATATACCTCCTCTACACGGTTAATACTGTATGTACCTCCTCTACTCGGTTAATACTGTATATACCTCCTCTACACGGTTAACACTGTATATACCTCTTCTATACTAATAACACTGTATATACCTCTACACGGTTAATAATGTATATACCTCCTCTACACGGTTAACACTGTATATACCTCCTATACACGGTTAATACTGTAGGTACCCCCTCTACTCTTTTAACACTGTATATACCTCCTCTACACGGTTAATACTGTATATACCTCATCTACACGGTTAACACTGTATATACCTCCTCTACACGGTTAATACTGTATATACCTCCTCTACACGGTTAATACTGTATATACCTCCTCTACACGGTTAATGCTGTATATACCTCCTCTACACGGTTAACACTGTATATACCTCCTCTACACGGTTAACACTGTATATACCTCCTCTACACGGTTAACACTGTATATACCTCCTCTACACGGTTAATACTGTATATACCTCCTCAACACGGATAATACTGAATGTGCCTCCTATACACGGTTAATACTGTATATACCTCCTCTACACGGCTAACACTGTATATACCTCCTCTACTCTTTTAACACTGTATATACCTCCTTTACACGGTTAATACTGTATATACCTCATCTACACGGTTAACACTGTATATACCTCCTCTACACGGTTAATAGTGTATATACCTCCTCTACACGGTTAATACTGTATATACCTCCTCTACACGGTTAATACTGTATATACATCCTCTACACGGTTAACACTGTATATACCTCCTCTACACGGTTAATACTGTATATACCTCCTCTACTCTGTTAACACTGTATGTACCTCCTCTACACGGTTAATACTGTATATACCTCCTCTACACGGTTAACACTGTATGTACCTCCTCTACACGGTTAACACTGTATATACCTCCTCTTCACGGTTAATACTGTATATACCTCCTCTACGCGGTTAACACTGTATATACCTCCTCTACACGGTTAATACTGTATATACCTCCTCTACTCTGTTAACACTGTATATACCTCCTCTACGCGGTTAATACTGTATGTACCTCCTCTATACCATTAACACTGTATATACCTCCTCTACGCGGTTAATACTGTATGTACCTCCTCTACACGGTTAATACTGTATATACCTCCTCTACACGGTTAACACTGTATATACCTCCTATACACGGTTAATACTGTATGTACCTCCTCTACTCTTTTAACACTGTATATACCTCCTCTACACGGTTAATACTGTATATACCTCATCTACACGGTTAACACTGTATATACCTCCTCTACATGGTTAATACTGTATATACCTCCTCTACACGGTTAACACTGTATATACCTCCTCTACACGGTTAATACTGTATATACCTCCTCTACACGGATAATACTGAATGTGCCTCCTATACACGGTTAATACTGTATATACCTCCTCTACACGGTTAATACTGTATATACCTCCTCTACACAGTTAATACTGTATATACCTCCTCTACACGGTTAATACTGTATATACCTCCTCTACACGGTTAATACTGTATATACCTCCTCTACACGGTTAATACTGTATATACCTCCTCTATATGGTTAATACTGTATATACCTCCTCTACACGGTTAACCTGTTGGGTCTAGGGGGCAGCATTTGCACGTCTGGATAAAAAAAATGTATCCGATTTAATCTGGTTACTAATCCTACCCAGTAACTAGAATATGCATATACTTATTATATATGGATAGAAAACACTCTAAAGTTTCTAAAACTGTTTGAATGGTGTCTGTGAGTATAACAGAACTCATTTGGCAGGCAAAACCCTGAGACATTTTCTGACAGGAAGTGGATACCTGATGTGTTGTATTGACTTTAAACCTATCCCATTGAAAAACACAGGGGCTTAGGAATATTTTGGCACTTCCTATTGCTTCCACTAGATGTCACCAGCCTTTACAAAGTGTTTTGAGTCTTCTGGAGGGAGATCTGACCGAACAAGAGCCATGGAACGATGATGTCCCATTTGACACCTGGCGCGCGAGTTCATGTTGGGTACCCTCGTTCCAATACGTTATAAAAGAGTATGCATTCGTCCACCTTGAATATTATTCATGTTCTGGTTAAAAAAGGCCCTAATGATTTATGCTATACAACGTTTGACATGTTTGAACGAACGGAAATATATTTTTTCCCCTCGTTCGTGACGAGAAGTCCGGCTGGCATGTGCTAACGAGACGGAGATTTTTGGACATAAATGATGAGCTTTTTTGAACAAAACTACATTCGTTATGGACCTGTGATACCTGGAAGTGACATCTGATGAAGAGAATCAAAGGTAATGGATTATTTACATAGTATTTTCGATTTTAGATCTCCCCAACATGACGTCTAGTCTGTATCGCAACGCGTATTTTTCTGGGCGCAGTGCTCAGATTATTGCAAAGTGTGATTTCCCAGTAAGGTTATTTTTAAATCTGGCAAGTTGATTGAGTTCAAGAGATGTAAATCTATAATTCTTTAAATGACAATATAATATTTTACCAATGTTTTCTAATTTTAATTATTTAATTTGTGACGCTGACTTGACTGCCGGTTATTGGAGGGAAACGATTTCCTCAACATCAATGCCATAGTAAAACGCTGTTTTTGGATATAAATATGAACTTGATAGAACTAAAAATGCATGCATTGTCTAACATAATGTCCTAGGAGTGTCATCTGATGGAGATTGTAAAAGGTTAGTGCATCATTTTAGCTGGTTTTATGGTTTTGGTGACCCTGTCTTTGACTTGACAAAACATTACACACAACTCTTGTAAATGTACTGTCCTAACATACTCTAAATTTATGCTTTCGCCGTAAAACCTTTTTGAAATCGTAAAACGTGGTTAGATTAAGGAGATGTTTATCTTTCAAATGGTGTAAAATAGTTGTATTTTTGAAAAATTTGAATTTTGACATTTATTTGGATTCAAATTTGCCGCTCTTGAAATGCACCTGCTGTTGATGGAGTGCACCACGGGTGGCACGCTAGCGTCCCACCTAGCCCCAAGAGGTTTTAATACTGTATGTACCTCCTCTAAACGGTTAATACTGTATGTACCTCCTCTACACGGTTAATATTGTATGTACCTCCTCTACACGGTTAATACTGTATATACCTCCTCTACACGGTTAACACTGTATATACCTCCTCTACACGGTTAATACTGTATGTACCTCCTCTACACGGTTAATACTGTATATACCTCCTCTACACGGTTAATACTGTATGTACCTCCTCTACTCGGTTAATACTGTATATACCTCCTCTACACGGTTAACACTGTATATACCTCCTCTATACTATTAACACTGTATATACCTCTACACGGTTAATAATGTATATACCTCCTCTACACGGTTAACACTGTATATACCTCCTATACACGGTTAATACTGTATGTACCCCCTCTACTCTTTTAACACTGTATATACCTCCTCTACACGGTTAATACTGTATATACCTCATCTACACGGTTAACACTGTATATACCTCCTCTACACGGTTAATACTGTATATACCTCCTCTACACGGTTAATACTGTATATACCTCCTCTACACGGTTAATGCTGTATATACCTCCTCTACACGGTTAACACTGTATATACCTCCTCTACACGGTTAACACTGTATATACCTCCTCTACACGGATAATACTGAATGTGCCTCCTATACACGGTTAATACTGTATATACCTCCTCTACACGGTTAATACTGTATATACCTCCTCTACACGGTTAATACTGTATATACCTCCTCTACACGGCTAACACTGTATATACCTCCTCTACTCTTTTAACACTGTATATACCTCCTCTACACGGTTAATACTGTATATACCTCATCTACACGGTTAACACTGTATATACCTCCTCTACACGGTTAATAGTGTATATACCTCCTCTACACGGTTAATACTGTATATACCTCCTCTACACGGTTAATACTGTATATACATCCTCTACACGGTTAACACTGTATGTACCTCCTCTACACGGTTAAAACTGTATATACCTCCTCTTCACGGTTAATACTGTATATACCTCCTCTACGCGGTTAACACTGTATATACCTCCTCTACACGGTTAATACTGTATATACCTCCTCTACACGGTTAATACTGTATATACCTCCTCTACTCTGTTAACACTGTATATACCTCCTCTACGCGGTTAATACTGTATGTACCTCCTCTATACCATTAACACTGTATATACCTCCTCTACGCGGTTAATACTGTATGTACCTCCACTACACGGTTAATACTGTATATACCTCCTCTACACGGTTAACACTGTATATACCTCCTATACACGGTTAATACTGTATGTACCTCCTCTACTCTTTTAACACTGTATATACCTCCTCTACACGGTTAATACTGTATATACCTCATCTACACTGTTAACACTGTATATACCTCCTCTACACGGTTAATACTGTATATACCTCCTCTACACGGTTAACACTGTATATACCTCCTCTACACGGTTAATACTGTATATACCTCCTCTACACGGATAATACTGAATGTGCCTCCTATACACGGTTAATACTGTATATACCTCCTCTACACGGTTAATACTGTATATACCTCCTCTACACAGTTAATACTGTATATACCTCCTCTACACGGTTAATACTGTATATACCTCCTCTACACGGTTAATACTGTATATACCTCCTCTACACGGTTAATACTGTATATACCTCCTCTATATGGTTAATACTGTATATACCTCCTCTACACGGTTAATACTGTATGTACCTCCTCTAAACGGTTAATACTGTATGTACCTCCTCTACACGATTAATATTGTATGTACCTCCTCTACACGGTTAATACTGTATGTACCTCCTCTACACGGTTAATATTGTATGTACCTCCTCTACACGGTTAATACTGTATATACCTCCTCTACACGGTTAACACTGTATATACCTCCTCTACACGGTTAATACTGTATGTACCTCCTCTACACGGTTAATACTGTATATACCTCCTCTACACGGTTAATACTGTATGTACCTCCTCTACTCGGTTAATACTGTATATACCTCCTCTACACGGTTAACACTGTATATACCTCCTCTATACTATTAACACTGTATATACCTCTACACGGTTAATAATGTATATACCTCCTATACACGGTTAATACTGTATGTACCCCCTCTAATCTTTTAACACTGTATATACCTCCTCTACACGGTTAATACTGTATATACCTCATCTACACTGTTAACACTGTATATACCTCCTCTACACGGTTAATACTGTATATACCTCCTCTACACGGTTAATACTGTATATACCTCCTCTACACGGTTAATGCTGTATATACCTCCTCTACACGGTTAACACTGTATATACCTCCTCTACACGGTTAACACTGTATATACCTCCTCTACACGGTTAATACTGTATATACCTCCTCAACACGGATAATACTGAATGTGCCTCCTATACACGGTTAATACTGTATATACCTCCTCTACACGGTTAATACTGTATATACCTCCTCTACACGCTTAATACTGTATATACCTCCTCAACACGGATAATACTGAATGTGCCTCCTCTACACGGTTAATACTGTATATACCTCCTCTACACGGTTAATACTGTATATACATCCTCTACACGGTTAACACTGTATATACCTCCTCTACACGGTTAATACTGTATATACCTCCTCTACTCTGTTAACACTGTATGTACCTCCTCTACACGGTTAATACTGTATATACCTCCTCTACACGGTTAACACTGTATGTACCTCCTCTACACGGTTAACACTGTATATACCTCCTCTTCACGGTTAATACTGTATATACCTCCTCTACGCGGTTAACACTGTATATACCTCCTCTACACGGTTAATACTGTATATACCTCCTCTACTCTGTTAACACTGTATATACCTCCTCTACGCGGTTAATACTGTATGTACCTCCTCTATACCATTAACACTGTATATACCTCCTCTACGCGGTTAATACTGTATGTACCTCCTCTACACGGTTAATACTGTATATACCTCCTCTACACGGTTAACACTGTATATACCTCCTATACACGGTTAATACTGTATGTACCTTCTCTACTCTTTTAACACTGTATATACCTCCTCTACACGGTTAATACTGTATATACCTCATCTACACGGTTAACACTGTATATACCTCCTCTACACGGTTAATACTGTATATACCTCCTCTACACGGTTAACACTGTATATACCTCCTCTACACGGTTAATACTGTATATACCTCCTCTACACGGATAATACTGAATGTGCCTCCTATACACGGTTAATACTGTATATACCTCCTCTACACGGTTAATACTGTATATACCTCCTCTACACAGTTAATACTGTATATACCTCCTCTACACGGTTAATACTGTATATACCTCCTCTACACGGTTAATACTGTATATACCTCCTCTACACGGTTAATACTGTATATACCTCCTCTATATGGTTAATACTGTATATACCTCCTCTACACGGTTAACCTGTTGGGTCTAGGGGGCAGCATTTGCACGTCTGGATAAAAAAAATGTATCCGATTTAATCTGGTTACTAATCCTACCCAGTAACTAGAATATGCATATACTTATTATATATGGATAGAAAACACTCTAAAGTTTCTAAAACTGTTTGAATGGTGTCTGTGAGTATAACAGAACTCATTTGGCAGGCAAAACCCTGAGACATTTTCTGACAGGAAGTGGATACCTGATGTGTTGTATTGACTTTAAACCTATCCCATTGAAAAACACAGGGGCTTAGGAATATTTTGGCACTTCCTATTGCTTCCACTAGATGTCACCAGCCTTTACAAAGTGTTTTGAGTCTTCTGGAGGGAGATCTGACCGAACAAGAGCCATGGAACGATGATGTCCCATTTGACACCTGGCGCGCGAGTTCATGTTGGGTACCCTCGTTCCAATACGTTATAAAAGAGTATGCATTCGTCCACCTTGAATATTATTCATGTTCTGGTTAAAAAAGGCCCTAATGATTTATGCTATACAACGTTTGACATGTTTGAACGAACGGAAATATATTTTTTCCCCTCGTTCGTGACGAGAAGTCCGGCTGGCATGTGCTAACGAGACGGAGATTTTTGGACATAAATGATGAGCTTTTTTGAACAAAACTACATTCGTTATGGACCTGTGATACCTGGAAGTGACATCTGATGAAGAGAATCAAAGGTAATGGATTATTTACATAGTATTTTCGATTTTAGATCTCCCCAACATGACGTCTAGTCTGTATCGCAACGCGTATTTTTCTGGGCGCAGTGCTCAGATTATTGCAAAGTGTGATTTCCCAGTAAGGTTATTTTTAAATCTGGCAAGTTGATTGAGTTCAAGAGATGTAAATCTATAATTCTTTAAATGACAATATAATATTTTACCAATGTTTTCTAATTTTAATTATTTAATTTGTGACGCTGACTTGACTGCCGGTTATTGGAGGGAAACGATTTCCTCAACATCAATGCCATAGTAAAACGCTGTTTTTGGATATAAATATGAACTTGATAGAACTAAAAATGCATGCATTGTCTAACATAATGTCCTAGGAGTGTCATCTGATGGAGATTGTAAAAGGTTAGTGCATCATTTTAGCTGGTTTTATGGTTTTGGTGACCCTGTCTTTGACTTGACAAAACATTACACACAACTCTTGTAAATGTACTGTCCTAACATACTCTAAATTTATGCTTTCGCCGTAAAACCTTTTTGAAATCGTAAAACGTGGTTAGATTAAGGAGATGTTTATCTTTCAAATGGTGTAAAATAGTTGTATTTTTGAAAAATTTGAATTTTGACATTTATTTGGATTCAAATTTGCCGCTCTTGAAATGCACCTGCTGTTGATGGAGTGCACCACGGGTGGCACGCTAGCGTCCCACCTAGCCCCAAGAGGTTTTAATACTGTATGTACCTCCTCTAAACGGTTAATACTGTATGTACCTCCTCTACACGGTTAATATTGTATGTACCTCCTCTACACGGTTAATACTGTATATACCTCCTCTACACGGTTAACACTGTATATACCTCCTCTACACGGTTAATACTGTATGTACCTCCTCTACACGGTTAATACTGTATATACCTCCTCTACACGGTTAATACTGTATGTACCTCCTCTACTCGGTTAATACTGTATATACCTCCTCTACACGGTTAACACTGTATATACCTCCTCTATACTATTAACACTGTATATACCTCTACACGGTTAATAATGTATATACCTCCTCTACACGGTTAACACTGTATATACCTCCTATACACGGTTAATACTGTATGTACCCCCTCTACTCTTTTAACACTGTATATACCTCCTCTACACGGTTAATACTGTATATACCTCATCTACACGGTTAACACTGTATATACCTCCTCTACACGGTTAATACTGTATATACCTCCTCTACACGGTTAATACTGTATATACCTCCTCTACACGGTTAATGCTGTATATACCTCCTCTACACGGTTAACACTGTATATACCTCCTCTACACGGTTAACACTGTATATACCTCCTCTACACGGATAATACTGAATGTGCCTCCTATACACGGTTAATACTGTATATACCTCCTCTACACGGTTAATACTGTATGTACCTCCTCTAAACGGTTAATACTGTATGTACCTCCTCTACACGATTAATATTGTATGTACCTCCTCTACACGGTTAATACTGTATGTACCTCCTCTACACGGTTAATATTGTATGTACCTCCTCTACACGGTTAATACTGTATATACCTCCTCTACACGGTTAACACTGTATATACCTCCTCTACACGGTTAATACTGTATGTACCTCCTCTACACGGTTAATACTGTATATACCTCCTCTACACGGTTAATACTGTATGTACCTCCTCTACTCGGTTAATACTGTATATACCTCCTCTACACGGTTAACACTGTATATACCTCCTCTATACTATTAACACTGTATATACCTCTACACGGTTAATAATGTATATACCTCCTCTACACGGTTAACACTGTATATACCTCCTATACACGGTTAATACTGTATGTACCCCCTCTACTCTTTTAACACTGTATATACCTCCTCTACACGGTTAATACTGTATATACCTCATCTACACGGTTAACACTGTATATACCTCCTCTACACGGTTAATACTGTATATACCTCCTCTACACGGTTAATGCTGTATATACCTCCTCTACACGGTTAACACTGTATATACCTCCTCTACACGGTTAATACTGTATATACCTCCTCAACACGGATAATACTGAATGTGCCTCCTATACACGGTTAATACTGTATATACCTCCTCTACACGGTTAATACTGTATATACCTCCTCTACACGCTTAATACTGTATATACCTCCTCTACACGGTTAATACTGTATATACCTCCTCTACACGGCTAACACTGTATATACCTCCTCTACTCTTTTAACACTGTATATACCTCCTCTACACGGTTAATACTGTATATACCTCATCTACACGGTTAACACTGTATATACCTCCTCTACACGGTTAATAGTGTATATACCTCCTCTACACGGTTAATACTGTATATACCTCCTCTACACGGTTAATACTGTATATACATCCTCTACACGGTTAACACTGTATGTACCTCCTCTACACGGTTAAAACTGTATATACCTCCTCTTCACGGTTAATACTGTATATACCTCCTCTACGCGGTTAACACTGTATATACCTCCTCTACACGGTTAATACTGTATATACCTCCTCTACACGGTTAATACTGTATATACCTCCTCTACTCTGTTAACACTGTATATACCTCCTCTACGCGGTTAATACTGTATGTACCTCCTCTATACCATTAACACTGTATATACCTCCTCTACGCGGTTAATACTGTATGTACCTCCACTACACGGTTAATACTGTATATACCTCCTCTACACGGTTAACACTGTATATACCTCCTATACACGGTTAATACTGTATGTACCTCCTCTACTCTTTTAACACTGTATATACCTCCTCTACACGGTTAATACTGTATATACCTCATCTACACTGTTAACACTGTATATACCTCCTCTACACGGTTAATACTGTATATACCTCCTCTACACGGTTAACACTGTATATACCTCCTCTACACGGTTAATACTGTATATACCTCCTCTACACGGATAATACTGAATGTGCCTCCTATACACGGTTAATACTGTATATACCTCCTCTACACGGTTAATACTGTATATACCTCCTCTACACAGTTAATACTGTATATACCTCCTCTACACGGTTAATACTGTATATACCTCCTCTACACGGTTAATACTGTATATACCTCCTCTACACGGTTAATACTGTATATACCTCCTCTATATGGTTAATACTGTATATACCTCCTCTACACGGTTAATACTGTATGTACCTCCTCTAAACGGTTAATACTGTATGTACCTCCTCTACACGATTAATATTGTATGTACCTCCTCTACACGGTTAATACTGTATGTACCTCCTCTACACGGTTAATATTGTATGTACCTCCTCTACACGGTTAATACTGTATATACCTCCTCTACACGGTTAACACTGTATATACCTCCTCTACACGGTTAATACTGTATGTACCTCCTCTACACGGTTAATACTGTATATACCTCCTCTACACGGTTAATACTGTATGTACCTCCTCTACTCGGTTAATACTGTATATACCTCCTCTACACGGTTAACACTGTATATACCTCCTCTATACTATTAACACTGTATATACCTCTACACGGTTAATAATGTATATACCTCCTATACACGGTTAATACTGTATGTACCCCCTCTAATCTTTTAACACTGTATATACCTCCTCTACACGGTTAATACTGTATATACCTCATCTACACTGTTAACACTGTATATACCTCCTCTACACGGTTAATACTGTATATACCTCCTCTACACGGTTAATACTGTATATACCTCCTCTACACGGTTAATGCTGTATATACCTCCTCTACACGGTTAACACTGTATATACCTCCTCTACACGGTTAACACTGTATATACCTCCTCAACACGGATAATACTGAATGTGCCTCCTATACACGGTTAATACTGTATATACCTCCTCTACACGGTTAATACTGTATATACCTCCTCTACACGCTTAATACTGTATATACCTCCTCTACACGGTTAATACTGTATGTACCTCCTCTACTCGGTTAATACTGTATATACCTCCTCTACACGGTTAACACTGTATATACCTCCTCTATACTATTAACACTGTATATACCTCTACACGGTTAATAATGTATATACCTCCTCTACACGGTTAACACTGTATATACCTCCTCTACACGGTTAATACTGTATATACCTCCTCTACTCTGTTAACACTGTATATACCTCCTCTACGCGGTTAATACTGTATGTACCTCCTCTATACCATTAACACTGTATATACCTCCTCTACGCGGTTAATACTGTATGTACCTCCTCTACTCGGTTAATACTGTATATACCTCCTCTACACGGTTAACACTGTATATACCTCCTCTATACTATTAACACTGTATATACCTCTACACGGTTAATAATGTATATACCTCCTCTACACGGTTAACACTGTATATACCTCCTCTACACGGTTAATACTGTATATACCTCCTCTACTCTGTTAACACTGTATATACCTCCTCTACGCGGTTAATACTGTATGTACCTCCTCTATACCATTAACACTGTATATACCTCCTCTACGCGGTTAATACTGTATGTACCTCCTCTACACGGTTAATACTGTATATACCTCCTCTACACGGTTAACACTGTATATACCTCCTATACACGGTTAATACTGTATGTACCTCCTCTACTCTTTTAACACTGTATATACCTCCTCTACACGGTTAATACTGTATATACCTCATCTACACGGTTAACACTGTATATACCTCCTCTACACGGTTAATACTGTATATACCTCCTCTACACGGTTAACACTGTATATACCTCCTCTACACGGTTAATACTGTATATACCTCCTCTACACGGATAATACTGAATGTGCCTCCTATACACGGTTAATACTGTATATACCTCCTCTACACGGTTAATACTGTATATACCTCCTCTACACAGTTAATACTGTATATACCTCCTCTACACGGTTAATACTGTATATACCTCCTCTACACGGTTAATACTGTATATACCTCCTCTACACGGTTAATACTGTATATACCTCCTCTATATGGTTAATACTGTATATACCTCCTCTACACAGTTAACCTGTTGGGTCTAGGGGGCAGCATTTGCACGTCTGGATAAAAAAAATGTATCCGATTTAATCTGGTTACTAATCCTACCCAGTAACTAGAATATGCATATACTTATTATATATGGATAGAAAACACTCTAAAGTTTCTAAAACTGTTTGAATGGTGTCTGTGAGTATAACAGAACTCATTTGGCAGGCAAAACCCTGAGACATTTTCTGACAGGAAGTGGATACCTGATGTGTTGTATTGACTTTAAACCTATCCCATTGAAAAACACAGGGGCTTAGGAATATTTTGGCACTTCCTATTGCTTCCACTAGATGTCACCAGCCTTTACAAAGTGTTTTGAGTCTTCTGGAGGGAGATCTGACCGAACAAGAGCCATGGAACGATGATGTCCCATTTGACACCTGGCGCGCGAGTTCATGTTGGGTACCCTCGTTCCAATACGTTATAAAAGAGTATGCATTCGTCCACCTTGAATATTATTCATGTTCTGGTTAAAAAAGGCCCTAATGATTTATGCTATACAACGTTTGACATGTTTGAACGAACGGAAATATATTTTTTCCCCTCGTTCGTGACGAGAAGTCCGGCTGGCATGTGCTAACGAGACGGAGATTTTTGGACATAAATGATGAGCTTTTTTGAACAAAACTACATTCGTTATGGACCTGTGATACCTGGAAGTGACATCTGATGAAGAGAATCAAAGGTAATGGATTATTTACATAGTATTTTCGATTTTAGATCTCCCCAACATGACGTCTAGTCTGTATCGCAACGCGTATTTTTCTGGGCGCAGTGCTCAGATTATTGCAAAGTGTGATTTCCCAGTAAGGTTATTTTTAAATCTGGCAAGTTGATTGAGTTCAAGAGATGTAAATCTATAATTCTTTAAATGACAATATAATATTTTACCAATGTTTTCTAATTTTAATTATTTAATTTGTGACGCTGACTTGACTGCCGGTTATTGGAGGGAAACGATTTCCTCAACATCAATGCCATAGTAAAACGCTGTTTTTGGATATAAATATGAACTTGATAGAACTAAAAATGCATGCATTGTCTAACATAATGTCCTAGGAGTGTCATCTGATGGAGATTGTAAAAGGTTAGTGCATCATTTTAGCTGGTTTTATGGTTTTGGTGACCCTGTCTTTGACTTGACAAAACATTACACACAACTCTTGTAAATGTACTGTCCTAACATACTCTAAATTTATGCTTTCGCCGTAAAACCTTTTTGAAATCGTAAAACGTGGTTAGATTAAGGAGATGTTTATCTTTCAAATGGTGTAAAATAGTTGTATTTTTGAAAAATTTGAATTTTGACATTTATTTGGATTCAAATTTGCCGCTCTTGAAATGCACCTGCTGTTGATGGAGTGCACCACGGGTGGCACGCTAGCGTCCCACCTAGCCCCAAGAGGTTTTAATACTGTATGTACCTCCTCTAAACGGTTAATACTGTATGTACCTCCTCTACACGGTTAATATTGTATGTACCTCCTCTACACGGTTAATACTGTATATACCTCCTCTACACGGTTAACACTGTATATACCTCCTCTACACGGTTAATACTGTATGTACCTCCTCTACACGGTTAATACTGTATATACCTCCTCTACACGGTTAATACTGTATGTACCTCCTCTACTCGGTTAATACTGTATATACCTCCTCTACACGGTTAACACTGTATATACCTCCTCTATACTATTAACACTGTATATACCTCTACACGGTTAATAATGTATATACCTCCTCTACACGGTTAACACTGTATATACCTCCTATACACGGTTAATACTGTATGTACCCCCTCTACTCTTTTAACACTGTATATACCTCCTCTACACGGTTAATACTGTATATACCTCATCTACACGGTTAACACTGTATATACCTCCTCTACACGGTTAATACTGTATATACCTCCTCTACACGGTTAATACTGTATATACCTCCTCTACACGGTTAATGCTGTATATACCTCCTCTACACGGTTAACACTGTATATACCTCCTCTACACGGTTAACACTGTATATACCTCCTCTACACGGATAATACTGAATGTGCCTCCTATACACGGTTAATACTGTATATACCTCCTCTACACGGTTAATACTGTATATACCTCCTCTACACGGTTAATACTGTATATACCTCCTCTACACGGCTAACACTGTATGTACCTCCTCTACTCTTTTAACACTGTATATACCTCCTCTACACGGTTAATACTGTATATACCTCATCTACACGGTTAACACTGTATATACCTCCTCTACACGGTTAATAGTGTATATACCTCCTCTACACGGTTAATACTGTATATACCTCCTCTACACGGTTAATACTGTATATACATCCTCTACACGGTTAACACTGTATGTACCTCCTCTACACGGTTAACACTGTATATACCTCCTCTTCACGGTTAATACTGTATATACCTCCTCTACGCGGTTAACACTGTATATACCTCCTCTACACGGTTAATACTGTATATACCTCCTCTACACGGTTAATACTGTATATACCTCCTCTACTCTGTTAACACTGTATATACCTCCTCTACGCGGTTAATACTGTATGTACCTCCTCTATACCATTAACACTGTATATACCTCCTCTACGCGGTTAATACTGTATGTACCTCCTCTACACGGTTAATACTGTATATACCTCCTCTACACGGTTAACACTGTATATACCTCCTATACACGGTTAATACTGTATGTACCTCCTCTACTCTTTTAACACTGTATATACCTCCTCTACACGGTTAATACTGTATATACCTCATCTACACTGTTAACACTGTATATACCTCCTCTACACGGTTAATACTGTATATACCTCCTCTACACGGTTAACACTGTATATACCTCCTCTACACGGTTAATACTGTATATACCTCCTCTACACGGATAATACTGAATGTGCCTCCTATACACGGTTAATACTGTATATACCTCCTCTACACGGTTAATACTGTATATACCTCCTCTACACAGTTAATACTGTATATACCTCCTCTACACGGTTAATACTGTATATACCTCCTCTACACGGTTAATACTGTATATACCTCCTCTACACGGTTAATACTGTATATACCTCCTCTATATGGTTAATACTGTATATACCTCCTCTACACGGTTAATACTGTATGTACCTCCTCTAAACGGTTAATACTGTATGTACCTCCTCTACACGATTAATATTGTATGTACCTCCTCTACACGGTTAATACTGTATGTACCTCCTCTACACGGTTAATATTGTATGTACCTCCTCTACACGGTTAATACTGTATATACCTCCTCTACACGGTTAACACTGTATATACCTCCTCTACACGGTTAATACTGTATGTACCTCCTCTACACGGTTAATACTGTATATACCTCCTCTACACGGTTAATACTGTATGTACCTCCTCTACTCGGTTAATACTGTATATACCTCCTCTACACGGTTAACACTGTATATACCTCCTCTATACTATTAACACTGTATATACCTCTACACGGTTAATAATGTATATACCTCCTATACACGGTTAATACTGTATGTACCCCCTCTAATCTTTTAACACTGTATATACCTCCTCTACACGGTTAATACTGTATATACCTCATCTACACTGTTAACACTGTATATACCTCCTCTACACGGTTAATACTGTATATACCTCCTCTACACGGTTAATACTGTATATACCTCCTCTACACGGTTAATGCTGTATATACCTCCTCTACACGGTTAACACTGTATATACCTCCTCTACACGGTTAACACTGTATATACCTCCTCTACACGGTTAATACTGTATATACCTCCTCAACACGGATAATACTGAATGTGCCTCCTATACACGGTTAATACTGTATATACCTCCTCTACACGGTTAATACTGTATATACCTCCTCTACACGCTTAATACTGTATATACCTCCGCTACACGGTTAATACTGTATGTACCTCCTCTACTCGGTTAATACTGTATATACCTCCTCTACACGGTTAACACTGTATATACCTCCTCTATACTATTAACACTGTATATACCTCTACACGGTTAATAATGTATATACCTCCTCTACACGGTTAACACTGTATATACCTCCTATACACGGTTAATACTGTATGTACCCCCTCTACTCTTTTAACACTGTATATACCTCCTCTACACGGTTAATACTGTATATACCTCATCTACACGGTTAACACTGTATATACCTCCTCTACACGGTTAATACTGTATATACCTCCTCTACACGGTTAATACTGTATATACCTCCTCTACACGGTTAACACTGTATGTACCTCCTCTACACGGTTAATACTGTATATACCTCCTCTACACGGATAATACTGAATGTGCCTTCTATACACGGTTAATACTGTATATACCTCTCTACACGGTTAATACTGTATATACCTCCTCTACACAGTTAATACTGTATATACCTCCTCTACACGGTTAATACTGTATATACCTCCTCTACACGGTTAATACTGTATATACCCCTCCCGGTCTGATACCTCCCGGTTAATACTGTATATACCTCCTCTACACGGTTAATACTGTATGTACCTCCTCTAAACGGTTAATACTGTATGTACCTCCTCTACACTGTTAATATTGTATGTACCTCCTCTACACGGTTAATACTGTATATACCTCCTCTACACGGTTAACACTGTATATACCTCCTCTACACGGTTAATACTGTATGTACCTCCTCTACACGGTTAATACTGTATATACCTCCTCTACACGGTTAATACTGTATATACCTCCTCTACACGGTTAATACTGTATGTACCTCCTCTACTCGGTTAATACTGTATATACCTCCTCTACACGGTTAACACTGTATATACCTCCTCTATACTATTAACACTGTATATACCTCTACACGGTTAATAATGTATATACCTCCTCTACACGGTTAACACTGTATATACCTCCTATACACGGTTAATACTGTATGTACCCCCTCTACTCTTTTAACACTGTATATATCTCCTCTACACGGTTAATACTGTATATACCTCATCTACACGGTTAACACTGTATATACCTCCTCTACACGGTTAATACTGTATATACCTCCTCTACACGGTTAATACTGTATATACCTCCTCTACACGGTTAATGCTGTATATACCTCCTCTACACGGTTAACACTGTATATACCTCCTCTACACGGTTAACACTGTATATACCTCCTCTACACGGTTAATACTGTATATACCTCCTCAACACGGATAATACTGAATGTGCCTCCTATACACGGTTAATACTGTATATACCTCCTCTACACGGTTAATACTGTATATACCTCCTCTACACGGTTAATACTGTATATACCTCCTCTACACGGTTAATACTGTATGTACCTCCTCTACTCGGTTAATACTGTATATACCTCCTCTACACGGTTAACACTGTATATACCTCCTCTATACTATTAACAC
Source organism: Salmo salar (assembly GCF_965601325.2). Taxonomy (NCBI): domain Eukaryota; kingdom Metazoa; phylum Chordata; class Actinopteri; order Salmoniformes; family Salmonidae; genus Salmo; species Salmo salar. The sequence continues at coordinate 77,631,304 of NC_138304.1, read as the reverse complement.
TGTATATACCTCTACACGGTTAATAATGTATATACCTCCTCTACACGGTTAACACTGTATATACCTCCTATACACGGTTAATACTGTATGTACCCCCTCTACTCTTTTAACACTGTATATACCTCCTCTACACGGTTAATACTGTATATACCTCCTCTACACGGATAATACTGAATGTGCCTTCTATACACGGTTAATACTGTATATACCTCTCTACACGGTTAATACTGTATATACCTCCTCTACACAGTTAATACTGTATATACCTCCTCTACACGGTTAATACTGTATATACCTCCTCTACACGGTTAATACTGTATATACCTCCTCTACACGGTTAATACTGTATATACCTCCTCTATATGGTTAATACTGTATATACCTCCTCTACACGGTTAATACTGTATGTACCTCCTCTAAACGGTTAATACTGTATGTACCTCCTCTACACGGTTAATATTGTATGTACCTCCTCTACACGGTTAATACTGTATATACCTCCTCTACACGGTTAACACTGTATATACCTCCTCTACACGGTTAATACTGTATGTACCTCCTCTACACGGTTAATACTGTATATACCTCCTCTACACGGTTAATACTGTATATACCTCCTCTACACGGTTAATACTGTATGTACCTCCTCTACTCGGTTAATACTGTATATACCTCCTCTACACGGTTAACACTGTATATACCTCCTCTAATCTATTAACACTGTATATACCTCTACACGGTTAATAATGTATATACCTCCTCTACACGGTTAACACTGTATATACCTCCTATACACGGTTAATACTGTATGTACCCCCTCTACTCTTTTAACACTGTATATACCTCCTCTACACGGTTAATACTGTATATACCTCATCTACACGGTTAACACTGTATATACCTCCTCTACACGGTTAATACTGTATATACCTCCTCTACACGGTTAATACTGTATATACCTCCTCTACACGGTTAATGCTGTATATACCTCCTCTACACGGTTAACACTGTATATACCTCCTCTACACGGTTAACACTGTATATACCTCCTCTACACGGTTAATACTGTATATACCTCCTCAACACGGATAATACTGAATGTGCCTCCTATACACGGTTAATACTGTATATACCTCCTCTACACGGTTAATACTGTATATACCTCCTCTACACGGTTAATACTGTATATACCTCCTCAACACGGTTAATACTGTATGTACCTCCTCTACTCGGTTAATACTGTATATACCTCCTCTACACGGTTAACACTGTATATACCTCCTCTATACTATTAACACTGTATATACCTCTACACGGTTAATAATGTATATACCTCCTCTACACGGTTAACACTGTATATACCTCCTATACACGGTTAATACTGTATGTACCCCCTCTACTCTTTTAACACTGTATATACCTCCTCTACACGGTTAATACTGTATATACCTCATCTACACGGTTAACACTGTATATACCTCCTCTACACGGTTAATACTGTATATACCTCCTCTACACGGTTAATACTGCATATACCTCCTCTACACGGTTAACACTGTATATACCTCCTCTACACGGTTAACACTGTATATACCTCCTCTACACGGTTAATACTGTATATACCTCCTCTACACGGATAATACTAAGTGTGCCTCCTATACACGGTTAATACTGTATATACCTCCTCTACACGGTTAATACTGTATATACCTCCTCTACACGGTTAATACTGTATATACCTCCTCTACACGGCTAACACTGTATATACCTCCTCTACTCTTTTAACACTGTATATACCTCCTCTACACGGTTAATACTGTATATACCTCATCTACACGGTTAACACTGTATATACCTCCTCTACACGGTTAATAGTGTATATACCTCCTCTACACGGTTAATACTGTATATACCTCCTCTACACGGTTAATACTGTATATACATCCTCTACACGGTTAACACTGTATATACCTCCTCTACACGGTTAATACTGTATATACCTCCTCTACTCTGTTAACACTGTATGTACCTCCTCTACACGGTTAATACTGTATATACCTCCTCTACACGGTTAACACTGTATGTACCTCCTCTACTCTGTTAACACTGTATGTACCTCCTCTACACGGTTAATACTGTATATACCTCCTCTACACGGTTAACACTGTATGTACCTCCTCTACACGGTTAACACTGTATATACCTCCTCTTCACGGTTAATACTGTATATACCTCCTCTACGCGGTTAACACTGTATATACCTCCTCTACACGGTTAATACTGTATGTACCTCCTCTATAGCATTAACACTGTATATACCTCCTCTACGCGGTTAATACTGTATGTACCTCCTCTACACGGTTAATACTGTATATACCTCCTCTACACGGTTAACACTGTATATACCTCCTATACACGGTTAATACTGTATGTACCTCCTCCACTCTTTTAACACTGTATATACCTCCTCTACACGTTTAATACTGTATATACATCCTCTACACGGTTAACACTGTATATACCTCCTCTACACGGTTAATACTGTATATACCTCCTCTACTCTGTTAACACTGTATGTACCTCCTCTACACGGTTAATACTGTAAATATCTCCTCTACACGGTTAACACTGTATGTACCTCCTCTACTCTGTTAACACTGTATGTACCTCCTCTACACGGTTAATACTGTATATACCTCCTCTACACGGTTAACACTGTCTATACCTCCTCTACACGGCTAACACTGTATATACCTCCTCTACACGGTTAATACTGTATATACCTCCTCTACTCTGTTAACACTGTATATACCTCCTCTACGCGGTTAATACTGTATGTACCTCCTCTACACGGTTAATACTGTATATACCTCCTCTACACGGTTAACACTGTATATAGCTCCTATACACGGTTAATACTGTATGTACCTCCTCTACTCTTTTAACACTGTATATACCTCCTCTATACGGTTAATACTGTATATACCTCCTCTACACAGTTAATACTGTATATACCTCCTCTACACGGTTAACACTGTATGTACCTCCTCTACACGGTTAACACTGTATATACCTCCTCTACATGGTTAATACTGTATATACCTCCTCTACGCGGTTAACACTGTATATACCTCCTCTACACGGTTAATACTGTATATACCTCCTCTACTCTGTTAACACTGTATATACCTCCTCTACGCGGTTAATACTGTATGTACCTCCTCCACTCTTTTAACACTGTATATACCTCCTCTACACGTTTAATACTGTATATACCTCATCTACACGGTTAACACTGTATATACCTCCTCTACATGGTTAATACTGTATATACCTCCTCTACACGATTAACACTGTATATACCTCCTCTATACGGTTAATACTGTATATACCTCCTCTACACGGTTAATACTGTATGTACTTCCTCTACACGGTTAACACTTTATATACCTCCTCTATACGGTTAATACTGTATATACCTCCTCTACACGGTTAATACTGTATGTACCTCCTCTAAACGGTTAATACTGTATGTACCTCCTCTACACGGTTAATACTGTATGTACCTCCTCAACACGGTTAATACTGTATATACCTCCTCTACACGGTTAACACTGTATATATCTCCTCTACACGGTTAATACTGTATATACCTCCTCTACACGGTTAATACTGTATATACCTCCTTTACACGGTTAACACTGTATATACCTCCTCTATACCATTAACACTGTATGTACCTCCTCTACACGGTTAATACTGTATATACCTCCTCTATACCATTAACACTGTATGTACCTCCTCTTCACGGTTAATACTGTTTATACCTCCTCTACATGGTTAATACTGTATATACCTCCTCTATACCATTAACACTGTATATACCTCCTATACATGGTTAATACTGTATATACCTCCTCTACACGGTTAATACTGTATAAACCTCCTCTACACAGTTAATACTGTATTTACCTCCTCTATACCATTAATACTGTATATACCTCCTCTACACGGTTAATACTGTATAAACCTCCTCTACATGGTTAATACTGTATATACCTCCTCTATACCTTTAATACTGTATATACCTCCTCTACACGGTTAATACTGTATGAACCTCCTCTGCTCCACACTGTTAAGTCCAGATTATTTCCACTAATGCCGCTGGCCTACTGACATAACAACAGAGACTAGTAGTACCCTTCACCACCTGTTCTGGAATGACCAATGTGTTTCTTTACATAATATGTCATTGTTGTACTGTATGTGTGGCTATAGTTTTGTTCAATGTTGTGTCAGTGTATGTAAGTTGTTTTGTCTGAAACTTTGTTGTTTCTGCTGCTGTTGGACCAGGTCTCTGTTGAAAAAGAGATTTTATCTCAATGAGAAGAACCTGTATAAATAAAGGTTAAATAAATTTCTAAAAATAGGATCAGGAGATCTGGCAGTCTCACTGGACGAATATCCTAATTGCAGAGACAGACGCTGGAGTTGTGACTCTGTGATCTGATGAGGCAGGGATTTGATGCCCGGTTAAAGCCCGATTTTCCCTAGTGAAACTGGAGGAGCCATGCGCCAGGCTGCAGAGTTGGATGTGGCTTGTCATGTACAATAAAGGAATGTTGGGGCCGGTAGGTTCTGTGGGTTGGGTGGGTTGGGTGTGTATCCCCTTTCACTGTGTGTTGGTGAGGAGGAGTGGGGCTCACTATGGTGAGGAGGAGAAGCAGGGCTAGTGTAACTGTACAGATCATTGTCTCCCCTCATACAGCCTTTACGTACTCCCTGACCCATTGGCTCCTCCCCTGGCTCCAAGGCTGCAGTCTGGATCAGAGAGACATCCCTACAGAGACCTAACCTTAACCGTTCAGAGACCTAACCTTAACCGTTCAGAGACCTAACCTTAACCGTTCAGAGACCTAACCTTAACCGTTCAGAGACCTAACCTTAACCGTTCAGAGACCTAACCTTAACCGTTCAGAGACCTAACCTTACCGTTCGAGATCTAACCTTAACCGTTCAGAGACCTAACCTTAACCGTTCAGAGACCTAACCTTAACCGTTCAGAGACCTAACCTTAACCGTTCAGAGATCTAACCTTAACCGTTCAGAGACCTCCAGGAGTTCACAGGACTCTGAGCTCGATGTGTGCCCCGCCCCCACCACAACACCGCCAGCTGAAATCAGAGTTTTTTTAAACTCTTTAAATCACCAGCTAAATGATTACGGTGTTCTGCTGAGATGGATGTCTTGAGCAGAGAGATGGGGGGGGGGACAGAGAGAGAGAGAGAGAGAGAGAGAGAGAGAGAGAGAGAGAGAGAGAGAGAGAGAGAGAGAGAGAGAGAGAGAGAGGAGGAGAGAGAGAGAGAGAGAGAGAGAGAGAGAGAGAGAGAGAGAGAGAGAGAGAGAGAGAGGAGAGAGAGAGAGAGAGCTATTAATAACATGAACTCCAACCTCCATTCAGATGGATGAATTAGAACCATTAGTGCAGGAGATTTTTATAACTTGTGTGTGTGAGAACGACAGAGGTCTTGAATGCACAATCTATAGCTTAACAAATACCCACAGTCTCAAACAAGTCCACAAAAGCTCCTCTGTGCAGCCGTATAATTAATATCTGTTTTAAGGCTAATAATAGAAAGAATAAACGTTTACATAAATAGAGGTCTATAACTTTGGTGTTAGCTGTAAGTATTTCCCAGTAGGTATCACTGTTTCTGTTCTCTCCTCGCGACCTTGCTGGCACCTTCCTGCTTTAACCAGAGCAGATAAAACACATTGTATTTATTTGAGTGTAATCATTAGGATTAAGCTCCTGAAGAAAGACATTAATATAGAATCCCCTGTGCCTCCCCCTCCTCTCACTTTACCCCCGTGCTCTCCCTCCCTCCCTCCCTCCCCCATCCTCCCTCCCACTACCCCCCCAGCTTTGCAGCACTGAGCCTTTTCATTCAGAAGGAAAATGGAGGCAGTGGTTTGGAGATGCTTTGAGCTCCTGCCAAACTCTCGTCTGCATTGTGGAGCTTACAGCTGGGCATTCCTTTATCCTGCTCTTTCTCTGTCCCTCTCTTTCTTTCTCGGTCCCTCTTTTTCTCTGTCCCTCTCTTTCTTTCTTTTATTCTTTCGGTGGTGCTTTTCTTGCTGCTCTCTACAGAGAGGGGGGAAGGGGTCACTTGTCACTGGGCCAACTTTTTGGGTTTCCAGCCAGTACACCCTCCTTCTTCCCTCCCTCCTCCCCGTACACCCTCCTTCCCTCCTTCCTCAATGGCAGGCTGTAAACACAAGAGGAGTGAGAGGGGGAGAGGAGGGGAAGGGGGGCTAAGGCACACTCTAAACTCCCCCTCACATGCTGCCTCTCTTCTCCCCACCTCCTCTGCTGCTCTCCAGTATGGTTTAAACATACAGCATGCCTTATTAACATAGTTAGAGAGAGAGAGAGAGCGAGAGAGAGAGAGGGGTGGGGGGACAATAGAAGATAGGAACAGAGGGAGAAAACAGGGATACATAAGATTGCTGAAGTAATATAGAGAGAAGGAGATGCAAAGGGAGATACAGAGAGAGAGAGAAAGATAATGAGAGCGAGAGACAGAGAAGGGGATGGAATACTCAAATAAAGACAGTGATCGGATAACAAGCTGTGGGACTCTGAGACAGACTTTATCTCTCATAGAAAAAAATTGATATTAAAAAGAGATGGAGATAGTGCAGTAATTTACTCCGATACACAGTAGTCTGAAGATTGTGAGTTATGACTGTAAATTAGATTAAATGGAGGCTCATCAGATCCCCCTCTTCCAGTACTCTCATACTTCCAGTACTCTCATATTTCCAGTACTCTCATATTTCCAGTACTCTCATACTTCCAGTACTCTCATATTTCCAGTACTCTCATACTTCCAGTACTCTCATACTTCCAGTACTCTCATATTTCCAGTACTCTCATACTTCCAATACTCTCATATTTCCAGTACTCTCATACTTCCAGTACTCTCATATTTCCAGTACTCTCATATTTCCAGGACTCTCATACTTCCAGTACTCTCATACTTCCAGTTCTCTCATACTTCCAGTACTCTCATACTTCCAGTACTCTCATACTTCCAGTACTCTTATATTTCCAGTACTCTCATTCGTGTGAAACTCCTACTGAAAGCCTCAAAGGGATGACAAGCACCTGATGCATCCAACAACCGCCAGGAAACCTCCAGTAAACCACTCACTTATTAGTACTAGTTGTTGGCTCTTCAGTTTAATCGTCAGGCACTGGCCTGTCTGGCAGACAGTCTACCAGTCTACTCTGTTCCGGGATCAGGTGCTCCTGACTTGTTGAACATCAGGCCTTGTGAAAGTAATGGAAGCTAAACCTACTTTATATATACAGTATGTAAATGAAAAGAAAAACATCTGTGTCCGTTTGTATCTGAAAGTTGAGTAAAAAGCACACTTCATCATCATGTTCCGGCATTGTCCTCCACCGTGGTAAGATAGCGTAATGAATATAGAGAGATGAATAATATGGACATTGCTAAACATGGGACAGATAGCTGCTGAGAATGACAGCTCTTTCTTTCATGCAGACTAATCAAATCCCAAATTAAATCAACTCGGCTGCATTAGCCACAGCCAACGCAAAGCACCTCGGCACAAATTCATTTTGGATTTGAATAACAAATGAATCCTTTTAGAGGAGCGTGCTGTTCTGGTAATGATCTGACTCCCAGGGATCACTCATAGTTTGGTAAAGGTTACGTCTCCATGACAACTTGAAGAGCGAAGGAAGAAAGAGGAGGGGAAAACTGTCGATTAGGAGCTCAGGGGAAAACGCTTCTCTTCTGTTTAATGTCAAGAAAGCAGGAATCTGTGAATCTGTGAATCTGTATCTGTTTATATGTAGCATCTGTTGAAGCTCCCAATGTCACATTTTACTGTATCATAAAAGCAACAACAACAAAAAATACTTTATAACCCTTGCATAATTTAGTATTATGCAAGGGTATACACATTTATGCTTGTAAAAATGGTCCATTCAGGGAACATTTTCCTTCTTTAGTTTTGGGTTTCCCAGTTACCACCTTGTTGGTCGTTAGTAGCATACAGTATATGACAAGGTAGTTTTACTACAGACATTTGCTTGTTTTTCAGACAACACCTGTCCCGCTAAGGACTTATCCTTTCTGTTGGAAGGCGTGGGCCTATCAGTCATAAATCCACACAGTGAGAATACATAGTATTATTAGGTTGATGCTTAACTAAGAGTCCATCATGCTGTCAACTGTGTCCATGTAATACTTGTTGCTTCAAGGTGTTTCAGGTGTGGTGTGTGTCATCATGGCGTTTAAGGTGTGGTCTGTGTCCCTGGGTCGTGTGTGTCTCCACAATGCTGTCATCGGCATGCAGTGACTGTGGTGTAAATGTAGCGGCATGACGACATGCGAGAGGGGAGAAAAGAGAGATCAGAAGTTATTAAAACAAGGTGCTCTCCATCTGCTCAGATACATTGGCCTCGTCCAAAATGGCACTCTAGTCCCTGTAGTGAACAAACATTAAGAACACCCGTCCTAATATTGAGTTGCACCACCCATTTTGCCATCATTACTGCCTCAATTCATCTATGTATGGTCTCTACAAGGCTTGGAAAGCGTTCCACAGGGATGCTGACCCATGTCGACTCCCAATGCTTCCCACAGTTGTGTCAAATTGGCTGGATGTCCTTTGGGTGGTGGACCATTCTTGATACACACGGGAAACTGTTGAGCGTGAAAAACCCAGCAGCATTGCAGTTCTTGACACAAACCGGTGCGCCTGGCACCAACAACCATACCCCGTTCAAAGGCACTTAAATATTTTGTCTTGCCCATTCACCTTCTGAATGGCACACAAACACAATCCATGTGTCAATTGTCTCAAGGCTTAAAATCATTCTGTAACATGTCTCCTCCCCTTCATCTACACTGATCAAAGTGGATTTAACAAGTGACATCAATAAGGGATCATAACGTTCATCTGGTCAGTTTATGTCATGGAAAGAGCAGGTGTTCATAATGAGTTGTACACTCAGTGCAGTGCACTCCTTTTGAAGGACCCTCAGCCAGGCTGCCTTCACCTGTTAGACCCTGCTCGGTGACCCTCCAGATACACTTCTCCATAATCTAATGGGAAAGCAGGAAGCTGTGGTCTTGAAAAATGTCACGTTTGCACTGAGCTTCCTTTAAGCTCTTCTGCTGCATTAATTTTACTCATTGACTGAAAGTGGACAGGTAAAGTCTTAATGCAGTCACAGATGACCTTTTAATCAACACCTACGTGCCAACACTTGGTAAATAAACCAAACTAAGCCTTTACTGCTTGAAGATGAAGTGGTAACAGTGGGTTGAGTCATCGCTTGAGAAATGTGTAGGCGACTCAAAAGTTGCACGCAAATCTCCATTGGACATCTACGTATGATTTAAGATCCCATTCCTCAAGCTGGGAATAAGCCCTGAAAGATGAAGCCTTAACTACCGTGAACACAGTTGGCACGCATCCATATAGTCATCATCTCTCTGTCTTCACCCATACATAACCCTCCCTGCTTCCTCCCCCTGCCGTAACCTGCTCTGCTCCCTCCCACTGCTCCACTCCCTCCCTCCTACTACCTCTCATCTACCTGCACGTTTCCCATTCCCAGCCATCCATCAACCACTACCTTCCTGTCTACATCCTTCACTCCGCCCACTGTGTCGGTCTCAAGCCTCTTGCCTTTCATTTCATGGATCATAGATCTTCTGCGTTCCTCCCAGCTCACAGTTCACTCCCCAACCTGAGAGAGTCGTGCCTCTACAGACAGCCCAGCCAGAGAGAGAGAGCAATGCTGTAAGCTGATACCTGGACGCTCCACTACAGTTCCCCTTGAGGGGATGTGAATGGTTGACATGTGGACACACCTAGTCTCTACAGCAACGCACACTCGCCCGTTCTCAAAACCTGCATCCTGTTCCAAACCCACAGCCAGCTGTACGCCTGTCTTAGACCCTGAGGCAAGAGGCAGAGCTTGGGAACGTCTCTTTCCGTCTCTTTTACAGAGATGTGAGGTGTTGACAGCTCTGCATTATAAAGACAAATTGTCTAAGGTAGAGCATTTCCAGAGGCGTAGATTGACAGTCCAAAACACTGAAGGGATGACTTAACTGAAATTCAAGACACTGCAAAGAACCTTGCAGTCTAAGTTGAAAAGTTCTCAGAGTGTGTGGGATGTAAAATGGATGACATTTGAAATCAGTTTGAGGCTGTTGAGATATTATATGTCACAGTAACTGAAGGGAAGACAACAAAAAAAAACGGTGACCTTGACTCTCACATAATGTGTGTGAGAGAGAGGGAAAGCACAGGGGGAGAGGGGGAGAAAGAGTGCAACAGTGAGAGATATAGACACAGAGAGAGAAAGGCAGCAAGAGAGCAAGGGTGAGAGAGATTGAGAATGAAAGAGAGCAAGAGCGAGACAGAGAAGAGAGGGTGAGGGAAAGAGCATGAGAATAGTGCATTGAGTGGAAGGGTGGTAGAGGTAGCTGGTTAGTTGTGGATTGTGGACAGGCATTGCAGAGAGCTGGTGGTATACGTGACAGACTATGATTTGCATATAAATGCTGTGAGTCTGGAGCCTGGCAGCAGGGGGTAGGAGTGGCTGGGAAGGGGTTAAGTGGCAGCCTTTTACTCGGTTTTTAAATAGCAGCATGCTGGATTTACTCTGGGCTGTGCTGAGTGGTGTGGCAGAGCTATCATTTAGAAATCACCAGCAGCTTCAGTGCCTGGGAGGACTATATAGTCCAGGATTTACATAGTGCATGCTTGTTATGCACGGATATTTGTGAAGGTATGAAAAAAACACCAGGGTTAAATTCAGTGTATCACCCTCTTACTGTCTGAATACAGACAACAAAACAGAGATGAAACATGTATCCAAGACTTTTGCCTCACTAATCCAGCCACAGTCTTTGACATTGACTTTGTAGCAGTGCTTAATTTGAGCCGGATCCTGTTCACCTCTCAGATTTGACTTTGTTTGTTCCGGCACCTATTTGCCCAGATCCGGTACCTCTCGCGGCATGATTTATTAATAATTTCACTGTTCGCACTGTAGACATTTTAATAAAAGCGATCAGCATTAAATCAAGTTGCCTCCTCGTTATTTATCCCGCCCCTCAGAAAGACCATCACGTAAAAGCACGGTGATCCTTTTGTGTAATCATCCTATCCTGCCACACTGATTCCAGACCTGCTCTCTTATTTCTATATAGAGGTTATGGGGAGGGCCGGTGGGGTAAGTAACTGATCTTGACACAGGTCTTGGTAGTGGTGGTCAGCAAGTGAAAAGGTCCCTAAGTAATCACGTTACTTAGCCTCGTCGTCTCCCTACTGAATTTGAATTGAGGGAAAGCCAAATAAAAAATGGATAAGAAAAGGCATTCGAGTTTGACATTTTTCAAGTCCAAAAATCCAGAGAAAGATGGTGAATGGAACCCAGAATTAGCGAGAGAACTGTCAGTTCCGGAGGAGAGGAGTGAGGGTCAAACAGTTCCTGATGGCGATGCCTTAGCTAGCAGCGCTGCTAATCCTGCCAGTTCAGCCTCACCACCGGGCCCTCCACTAACTAGCAGGCCTATTAGAGAGTCACACTCTGGTCTTGTGCGCAGCTGAGTATGTGCGTATGGCGAGTGTTCTGCAGTGTGGTCTAAAATTTTTGCTGTACATCGATGTCTAGAAAATTAGGCTATAAGATATTCAGACTTGTGTAAGCCCCACAGCTATACTCAAGTATGTGGGCATACCTTGGAGAGTGCTGTCTGTTTCTCCACCATAGATAGTAGGCTACTTGGCTGCTACGTCGTGTTGGACACTTTTTTTTATCAATGTTCAACTGTATCAACTTCAGAGCCCCCCCAGAACCCCCACCCCCAACCACCATCTCGCGCTCACTATGTGTTCTGGGACCTCCCGATTCACAAATGAAGCACTGCTCTGTAGGACAGCTCAGTGAGCTCCAGACACTTGTGGTTCTCAGTTAGACCACAGTCCTCTGTGGTGGAAGTGCACTGTAATTATGTAGAGTCTGCTGAGTCCCTCTGTAGCGACAACGAGATAAATTCCTCTTAAAGACTAAAGACTATAGATTACAGTAGAGAGACAAAGACTATAGACTACAGTAGAGACACAGACAAAAGACTACAGGAGAGAGACAGACTATATACTACAGTAGAGTGACAGACTAAAGACTACAGTAGAGACACAAAGACTATAGGCTACAGTAGAGACACAAAGACTATAGACTACAGTAGAGACACAGACTATAGACTACAGTAGAGACACAGACTATAGACTACAGTAGAGAGACAGACTATATACTACAGTAGAGAGACAGACTATAGACTACAGTAGAGAGACAGACTATAGACTACAGTAGAGAGACAGACTATAGACTACAGTAGAGACACAAAGACTATAGACTACAGTAGAGACACAGACTATAGACTACAGTAGAGACACAGACTACTGACTACAGTAGAGAGACAGACTATATACTACAGTAGAGAGACAGACTATAGACTACAGTAGAGACACAAAGACTATAGACTACAGTAGAGAGACAGACTATATTATACAGTAGAGAGACAGACTATAGACTACAGTAGAGACACAGACTATATACTACAGTAGAGAGACAGACTATAGACTACAGTAGAGAGACAGACTATAGACTACAGTAGAGACACAGACTATAGACTACAGTAGAGAGACAGACTATAGACTACAGTAGAGAGACAGACTATAGACTACTGGAGAGAGACAGACTATAGAGTACAGTAGAGAGACAGACTATGGACTACTGGAGAGGGACAGACTATAGACTACTGGAGAGAGACAGACTATAGACTACAGTAGAGAGACAGGCTATAGTCTACAGTAGAGAGACAAAGATGATAGACTACAGTAGAGAGACAGGCTATAGACTACAGTAGAGAGACAAAGACTATAGACTACAGTAGAGAGACAGGCTATAGACTACAGTAGAGAGACAGGCTATAGATTACAGTAGAGAGACAAAGACTATAGACTACAGTAGAGAGACAGGCTATAGACTACAGTAGAGAGACAAAGACTATAGACTACAGTAGAGAGACAGACTATATTCTACAGTAGAGAGACAGGCTATAGACTACAGTAGAGAGACAGATTATAGACTACAGTAGAGAGACAAAGACTATAGACTACAGTAGAGAGACAGGCTATAGACTACAGTAGAGAGACAGACTATATTCTACAGTAGAGAGACAGACTATATTCTACAGTAGAGAGACTGACTATATTCTACAGTAGAGAGACAGACTATAGACTACATTAGAGAGACAGACTATATTCTACAGTAGAGAGACAGACTATAGACTACAGTAGAGAGACAGACTATATTCTACAGTAGAGAGACAGACTGTAGACTACAGTAGAGAGACAGACTATATTCTACAGTAGAGAGACAGACTATATTCTACAGTAGAGAGACAAAGACTATATTCTACAGTAGAGAGACAGACTATATTCTACAGTAGAGAGACAGACTATATTCTACAGTAGAGAGACAGACTATATTCTACAGTAGAGAGTCAGACTATAGACTACAGTAGAGAGACAGACTATATTCTACAGTAGAGAGACAGACTATATTTTACAGTAGAGAGACAGACTATATTCTACAGTAGAGAGTCAGACTATATTCTACAGTAGAGAGACAGACTATATTCTACAGTAGAGAGACAGGCTATAGACTACAGTAGAGAGACAGACTATATACTACAGTAGAGAGACAGACTATAGACTACAGTAGAGAGACAGATTATAGACTACAGCAGAGAGACAGACTATAGTCTAAAGTAGAGAGACAAAGACTATATTCTACAGTAGAGAGACAGACTATATACTACAGTAGAGAGACAGACTATATTCTACAGTAGAGAGACAGACTATATACTACAGTAGAGAGACAGACTATATTCTACAGTAGAGAGACAAAGAATATATACTACAGTAGATAGACAGACTATATTCTACAGTAGAGAGACAAAGACTATATTCTACAGTAGAGAGACAGACTATAGACTACAGTAGAGAGACAGACTATATTCTACAGTAGAGAGACAGACTATATTCTACAGTAGAGAGACAGACTATATTCTACAGTAGAGAGACAGACTATATTCTACAGTAGAGAGACAGACTATAGACTACAGTAGAGAGACAGACTATATTCTACAGTAGAGAGACAGACTATATTCTACAGTAGAGAGACAGACTATAGACTACAGTAGAGAGTCAGACTATAGACTACAGTAGAGAGACAGACTATATTCTACAGTAGAGAGACAGACTATAGACTACAGTAGAGAGACAAAGACTATAGACTACAGTAGAGAGAAAGACTATAGACTACAGTAGAGAGACAGACTATAGACCAAAGTAGAGAGACAGACTGTATTCTACAGTAGAGAGACAGACTATATTCTACAGTAGAGAGACAGACTATATTCTACAGTAGAGAGACGGACTATATTCTACAGTAGAGAGACAGGCTATAGACTACAGTAGAGAGACAGACTATATACTACAGTAGAGAGACAGACTATAGACTACAGTAGAGAGACAGATTATAGACTACAGCAGAGAGACAGACTATAGTCTAAAGTAGAGAGACAAAGACTATATTCTACAGTAGAGAGACAGACTATATACTACAGTAGAGAGACAGACTATATTCTACAGTAGAGAGACAGACTATATACTACAGTAGAGAGACAGACTATATTCTACAGTAGAGAGACAAAGACTATATACTACAGTAGATAGACAGACTATATTCTACAGTAGAGAGACAAAGACTATATTCTACAGTAGAGAGACAGACTATATCCTACAGTAGAGAGACAGACTATATTCTACAGTAGAGAGACAGACTCTATTCTTCAGTAGAGAGACAGACTATATTCTACAGTAGAGAGAAAGACTCTATACTACAGTAGAGAGACAGACTATATACTACAGTAGAGAGAAAGACTATATACTACAGTAGAGAGACAGACTATATTCTGCTGTAGAGACAGACTCTATTCTACAGTAGAGAGACAGACTATATTCTACAGTAGAGAGAAAGACTACATACTACAGTAGAGAGACAGACTATATTCTGCTGTAGAGACAGACTATATTCTACAGTATAGAGACAGACTATATTCTACAGTAGAGATACAGACTATATTCTACAGTAGAGAGACAGACTATATTCTACAGTAGAGAGACAGACTATATACTACAGTAGAGAGACCGACTATATTCTACAGTAGAGATACAGACTATATTCTACAGTAGAGAGACAGACTATATTCTACAGTAGAGAGACAGACTATATTCTACAGTAGAGACACAGACTATATTCTACAGTAGAGAGACAGACTATATTGGACAGTAGAGACACAGACTATATTCTACAGTAGAGACACAGACTATATTCTACAATAGAGACACAGACTATATTCTACAGTAGAGACACAGACTATATTCTACAGTAGAGACACAGACTATATTCTACAGTAGAGACACAGACTATATTCTACAGTAGAGAGACAGACTATATTCTACAGTAGAGAGACAGACTATAGACTACAGTATAGAGACAGACTATATTATTCAGTAGAGAGACAGACTATATTCTACATTAGAGATACACAGACTATATTCTACAGTAGAGAGACAGACTCTATTCTACAGTAGAGAGACAGACTATATTCTACAGTAGAGAGAAAGACTATATACTACAGTAGAGAGACAGACTATATTATACAGTAGAGACAGACTATATTCTACAGTAGAGAGACAGACTATAGACTACAGTAGAGAGACAGACTATATTCTACAGTAGAGAGACAGACTATATTCTACAGTAGAGAGACTGACTATATTCTACAGTAGAGAGACAGACTATAGACTACATTAGAGAGACAGACTATATTCTACAGTAGAGAGACAGACTATAGACTACAGTAGAGAGACAGACTATATTCTACAGTAGAGAGACAGACTGTAGACTACAGTAGAGAGACAGACTATATTCTACAGTAGAGAGACAGACTATATTCTACAGTAGAGAGACAAAGACTATATTCTACAGTAGAGAGACAGACTATATTCTACAGTAGAGAGACAGACTATATTCTACAGTAGAGAGACAGACTATATTCTACAGTAGAGAGTCAGACTATAGACTACAGTAGAGAGACAGACTATATTCTACAGTAGAGAGACAGACTATATTTTACAGTAGAGAGACAGACTATATTCTACAGTAGAGAGTCAGACTATATTCTACAGTAGAGAGACAGACTATATTCTACAGTAGAGAGACAGGCTATAGACTACAGTAGAGAGACAGACTATATACTACAGTAGAGAGACAGACTATAGACTACAGTAGAGAGACAGATTATAGACTACAGCAGAGAGACAGACTATAGTCTAAAGTAGAGAGACAAAGACTATATTCTACAGTAGAGAGACAGACTATATACTACAGTAGAGAGACAGACTATATTCTACAGTAGAGAGACAGACTATATACTACAGTAGAGAGACAGACTATATTCTACAGTAGAGAGACAAAGAATATATACTACAGTAGATAGACAGACTATATTCTACAGTAGAGAGACAAAGACTATATTCTACAGTAGAGAGACAGACTATAGACTACAGTAGAGAGACAGACTATATTCTACAGTAGAGAGACAGACTATATTCTACAGTAGAGAGACAGACTATATTCTACAGTAGAGAGACAGACTATATTCTACAGTAGAGAGACAGACTATAGACTACAGTAGAGAGACAGACTATATTCTACAGTAGAGAGACAGACTATATTCTACAGTAGAGAGACAGACTATAGACTACAGTAGAGAGTCAGACTATAGACTACAGTAGAGAGACAGACTATATTCTACAGTAGAGAGACAGACTATAGACTACAGTAGAGAGACAAAGACTATAGACTACAGTAGAGAGAAAGACTATAGACTACAGTAGAGAGACAGACTATAGACCAAAGTAGAGAGACAGACTGTATTCTACAGTAGAGAGACAGACTATATTCTACAGTAGAGAGACAGACTATATTCTACAGTAGAGAGACGGACTATATTCTACAGTAGAGAGACAGGCTATAGACTACAGTAGAGAGACAGACTATATACTACAGTAGAGAGACAGACTATAGACTACAGTAGAGAGACAGATTATAGACTACAGCAGAGAGACAGACTATAGTCTAAAGTAGAGAGACAAAGACTATATTCTACAGTAGAGAGACAGACTATATACTACAGTAGAGAGACAGACTATATTCTACAGTAGAGAGACAGACTATATACTACAGTAGAGAGACAGACTATATTCTACAGTAGAGAGACAAAGACTATATACTACAGTAGATAGACAGACTATATTCTACAGTAGAGAGACAAAGACTATATTCTACAGTAGAGAGACAGACTATATCCTACAGTAGAGAGACAGACTATATTCTACAGTAGAGAGACAGACTCTATTCTTCAGTAGAGAGACAGACTATATTCTACAGTAGAGAGAAAGACTCTATACTACAGTAGAGAGACAGACTATATACTACAGTAGAGAGAAAGACTATATACTACAGTAGAGAGACAGACTATATTCTGCTGTAGAGACAGACTCTATTCTACAGTAGAGAGACAGACTATATTCTACAGTAGAGAGAAAGACTACATACTACAGTAGAGAGACAGACTATATTCTGCTGTAGAGACAGACTATATTCTACAGTATAGAGACAGACTATATTCTACAGTAGAGATACAGACTATATTCTACAGTAGAGAGACAGACTATATTCTACAGTAGAGAGACAGACTATATACTACAGTAGAGAGACCGACTATATTCTACAGTAGAGATACAGACTATATTCTACAGTAGAGAGACAGACTATATTCTACAGTAGAGAGACAGACTATATTCTACAGTAGAGACACAGACTATATTCTACAGTAGAGAGACAGACTATATTGGACAGTAGAGACACAGACTATATTCTACAGTAGAGACACAGACTATATTCTACAATAGAGACACAGACTATATTCTACAGTAGAGACACAGACTATATTCTACAGTAGAGACACAGACTATATTCTACAGTAGAGACACAGACTATATTCTACAGTAGAGAGACAGACTATATTCTACAGTAGAGAGACAGACTATAGACTACAGTATAGAGACAGACTATATTATTCAGTAGAGAGACAGACTATATTCTACATTAGAGATACACAGACTATATTCTACAGTAGAGAGACAGACTCTATTCTACAGTAGAGAGACAGACTATATTCTACAGTAGAGAGAAAGACTATATACTACAGTAGAGAGACAGACTATATTATACAGTAGAGACAGACTATATTCTACAGTAGAGAGACAGACTATAGACTACAGTAGAGAGACAGACTATATTCTACAGTTGAGAGACAGACTGTAGACTACAGTAGAGAGACAGACTATATTCTACAGTAGAGAGACAGATTATATTCTACAGTAGAGAGACTGACTATATTCTACAGTAGAGAGACAGACTATATTCTACAGTAGAGAGACATACTTTAGACTACATTACAGAGACAGACTATATTCTACAGTAGAGAGACAGACTATAGACTACAATAGAGAGACAGACTATATTCTACAGTGGAGAGACAGACTATATTCTACAGTAGAGAGACAGGCTATAGACTACAGTAGAGAGACAGACTATATACTACAGTAGAGAGACAGACTATAGACTACAATAGAGAGACAGACTATATTCTACAGTAGAGAGACAGACTATATTCTACAGTAGAGAGACAGCCTATAGACTACAATAGAGAGACAGACTATATTCTACAGTAGAGAGAAAGACTATATACTACAGTAGAGAGACAGACTATATTATACAGTAGAGACAGACTATATTCTACAGTTGAGAGACAGACTGTAGATTACAGTAGAGAGACAGACTATATTCTACAGTAGAGAGACAGACTATATTCTACAGTAGAGAGACTGACTATATTCTACAGTAGAGAGACAGACTATATTCTACAGTAGAGAGACAGACTATAGACTACATTAGAGAGACAGACTATATTCTACAGTAGAGAGACAGACTATAGACTACAGTAGAGAGACAGACTATATTCTACAGTAGAGAGACAGACTGTAGACTACAGTAGAGAGACAGACTATATTCTACAGTAGAGAGACAGACTATATTCTACAGTAGAGAGACAAAGATTATATTCTACAGTAGAGAGACAGACTATAGGCTACAGTAGAGAGACAGACTATAGACTACAGTAGAGAGACAGACTATAGACTACAGTAGGGAGACAGACTATATTTTACAGTAGAGAGACAGACTATATTCTACAGTAGAGAGTCAGACTATATTCTACAGTAGAGAGACAGACTCTATTCTACAGTAGAGAGACAGACTATATACTACAGTAGAGAGACAGAAAATATTCTACAGTAGAGAGACAGACTATATACTACAGTAGAGAGACAGACTATAGACTACAGTAGAGAGACAGATTATAGACTACAGCAGAGAGACAGACTATAGTCTAAAGTAGGGAGACAAAGACTATATTCTACAGTAGAGAGACAGACTATATACTACAGTAGAGAGACAGACTATATTCTACAGTAGAGAGACAGACTATATACTACAGTAGAGAGACAGACTATATTCTACAGTAGAGAGACAAAGACTATATACTACAGTAGATAGACAGACTATATTCTACAGTAGAGAGACAAAGACTATATTCTACAGTAGAGAGACAGACTATAGACTACAGTAGAGAGACAGACTATATTCTACAGTAGAGAGACAGACTATATTCTACAGTAGAGAGACAGACTATATTCTACAGTAGAGAGACAGACTATATTCTACAGTAGAGAGACAGACTATAGACTACAGTAGAGAGACAGACTATATTCTACAGTAGAGAGACAGACTATATTCTACAGTAGAGAGACAGACTATAGATTACAGTAGAGAGTCAGACTATAGACTACAGTAGAGAGACAGACTATATTCTACAGTAGAGAGACAGACTATAGACTACAGTAGAGAGACAGACTATATTCTACAGTGGAGAGACAGACTATATTCTACAGTAGAGAGACAGACTATATTCTACAGTAGAGAGACAGACTATATTCTACAGTAGAGAGACAGACTATATACTACAGTAGAGAGACAGACTATAGACTACAATAGAGAGACAGACTATATTCTACAGTGAAGAGACAGACTATAGTCTACAGTAGAGAGACAGAATATAGACTACAGTAGAGGGACAGACTATAGACTACAGTAGAGAGACAGACTATAGACTACAGTAGAGAGACAAAGACTATAGACTACAGTAGAGAGACAGACTATAGACTACAGTAGAGAGACAGACTATAGACTAAAGTAGAGAGACAGACTGTACTCTACAGTAGAGAGACAGACTATATTCTACAGTAGAGAGACAGGCTATAGACTACAGTAGAGAGACAGACTATAGACTACAGTAGAGAGAGAGACTATATTCTACAGTAGAGAGAAAGACTATATACTACAGTAGAGAGACAGACTATATACTACAGTAGAGAGAAAGACTATATACTACAGTAGAGAGACAGACTATATTCTGCTGTAGAGACAGACTATATTCTACAGTAGAGAGACAGACTATATTCTACAGTAGAGAGACAGACTATATTCTACAGTAGAGACACAGACTATATTCTACAGTAGAGAGACAGACTATATTCTACAGTAGAGACACAGACTATATTCTACAGTAGAGACACAGACTATATTCTACAGTAGAGAGACAGACTATATTCTACAGTAGAGACACAGACTATATTCTACAGTAGAGACACAGACTATATTCTACAGTAGAGACACAGACTATATTCTACAGTAGAGACACAGACTATATTCTACAGTAGAGAGACAGACTATATTCTACAGTAGAGAGACAGACTATAGACTACAGTAGAGAGACAAAGACTATATACTACAGTAGATAGACAGACTATATTCTACAGTAGAGAGACAGAATATAGACTACAGTAGAGGGACAGACTATAGACTACAGTAGAGAGACAGACTATAGACTACAGTAGAGAGACAAAGACTATAGACTACAGTAGAGAGACAGACTATAGACTACAGTAGAGAGACAGATTATAGACTACAGCAGAGAGACAGACTATAGTCTAAAGTAGGGAGACAAAGACTATATTCTACAGTAGAGAGACAGACTATATACTACAGTAGAGAGACAGACTATATTCTACAGTAGAGAGACAGACTATATACTACAGTAGAGAGACAGACTATATTCTACAGTAGAGAGACAAAGACTATATACTACAGTAGATAGACAGACTATATTCTACAGTAGAGAGACAAAGACTATATTCTACAGTAGAGAGACAGACTATAGACTACAGTAGAGAGACAGACTATATACTACAGTAGAGAGACAGAAAATATTCTACAGTAGAGAGACAGACTATATACTACAGTAGAGAGACAGACTATAGACTACAGTAGAGAGACAGATTATAGACTACAGCAGAGAGACAGACTATAGTCTAAAGTAGGGAGACAAAGACTATATTCTACAGTAGAGAGACAGACTATATACTACAGTAGAGAGACAGACTATATTCTACAGTAGAGAGACAGACTATATACTACAGTAGAGAGACAGACTATATTCTACAGTAGAGAGACAAAGACTATATACTACAGTAGATAGACAGACTATATTCTACAGTAGAGAGACAAAGACTATATTCTACAGTAGAGAGACAGACTATAGACTACAGTAGAGAGACAGACTATATTCTACAGTAGAGAGACAGACTATATTCTACAGTAGAGAGACAGACTATATTCTACAGTAGAGAGACAGACTATATTCTACAGTAGAGAGACAGACTATAGACTACAGTAGAGAGACAGACTATATTCTACAGTAGAGAGACAGACTATATTCTACAGTAGAGAGACAGACTATAGACTACAGTAGAGAGTCAGACTATAGACTACAGTAGAGAGACAGACTATATTCTACAGTAGAGAGACAGACTATAGACTACAGTAGAGAGACAGACTATATTCTACAGTGGAGAGACAGACTATATTCTACAGTAGAGAGACAGACTATATTCTACAGTAGAGAGACAGACTATATTCTACAGTAGAGAGACAGACTATATACTACAGTAGAGAGACAGACTATAGACTACAATAGAGAGACAGACTATATTCTACAGTGAAGAGACAGACTATAGTCTACAGTAGAGAGACAGAATATAGACTACAGTAGAGGGACAGACTATAGACTACAGTAGAGAGACAGACTATAGACTACAGTAGAGAGACAAAGACTATAGACTACAGTAGAGAGACAGACTATAGACTACAGTAGAGAGACAGACTATAGACTAAAGTAGAGAGACAGACTGTATTCTACAGTAGAGAGACAGACTATATTCTACAGTAGAGAGACAGGCTATAGACTACAGTAGAGAGACAGACTATAGACTACAGTAGAGAGAGAGACTATATTCTACAGTAGAGAGAAAGACTATATACTACAGTAGAGAGACAGACTATATACTACAGTAGAGAGAAAGACTATATACTACAGTAGAGAGACAGACTATATTCTGCTGTAGAGACAGACTATATTCTACAGTAGAGAGACAGACTATAGTCTACAGTAGAGAGACAGAATATAGACTACAGTAGAGGGACATACTATAGACTACAGTAGAGAGACAGACTATAGACTACAGTAGAGAGACAAAGACTATAGACTACAGTAGAGAGACAGACTATAGACTACAGTAGAGAGACAGACTATAGACTAAAGTAGAGAGACAGACTGTATTCTACAGTAGAGAGACAGACTATATTCTACAGTAGAGAGACAGGCTATAGACTACAGTAGAGAGACAGACTATAGACTACAGTAGAGAGACAGACTATATTCTACAGTAGAGAGAAAGACTATATACTACAGTAGAGAGACAGACTATATACTACAGTAGAGAGAAAGACTATATACTACAGTAGAGAGACAGACTATATTCTGCTGTAGAGACAGACTATATTCTACACTAGAGAGACAGACTATATTCTACAGTAGAGAGACAGACTATATTCTACAGTAGAGACACAGACTATATTCTACAGTAGAGAGACAGACTATATTGTACAGTAGAGACACAGACTATATTCTACAGTAGAGACACAGACTATATTCTACAGTAGAGACACAGACTATATTCTACAGTAGAGACACAGACTATATTCTACAGTAGAGACACAGACTATATTCTACAGTAGAGACACAGACTATATTCTACAGTAGAGACACAGACTATATTCTACAGTAGAGAGACAGACTCTATTCTACAGTAGAGAGACAGACTATATTCTACAGTAGAGAGAAAGACTATATACTACAGTAGAGAGACAGACTATATTATACAGTAGAGACAGACTATATTCTACAGTAGAGAGACAGACTATAAACTACAGTAGAGAGACAGACTATATTCTACAGTTGAGAGACAGACTGTAGACTACAGTAGAGAGACAGACTATATTCTACAGTAGAGAGACAGACTATATTCTACAGTAGAGAGACTGACTATATTCTACAGTAGAGAGACAGACTATATTCTACAGTAGAGAGACAGACTATAGACTACATTAGAGAGACAGACTATATTCTACAGTAGAGAGACAGACTATAGACTACAGTAGAGAGACAGACTATATTCTACAGTAGAGAGACAGACTGTAGACTACAGTAGAGAGACAGACTATATTCTACAGTAGAGAGACAGACTATATTCTACAGTAGAGAGACAAAGACTATGTTCTACAGTAGAGAGACAGACTATAGGCTACATTAGAGAGACAGACTATAGACTACAGTAGAGAGACAGACTATAGACTACAGTAGGGAGACAGACTATATTTTACAGTAGAGAGACAGACTATATTCTACAGTAGAGAGTCAGACTATATTCTACAGTAGAGAGACAGACTCTATTCTACAGTAGAGAGACATACTATATACTACAGTAGAGAGACAGACTATATTCTACAGTAGAGAGACAGACTATATTCTACAGTAGAGAGACAGACTATAGACTACAGTAGAGAGACAGACTATATTCTACAGTAGAGAGACAGACTATATTCTACAGTAGAGAGACAGACTATAGACTACAGTAAAGAGTCAGACTATAGACTACAGTAGAGAGACAGACTATATTCTACAGTAGAGAGACAGACTATAGACTACAGTAGAGAGACAGACTATATTCTACAGTGGAGAGACAGACTATATTCTACAGTAGAGAGACAGACTATATTCTACAGTAGAGAGACAGACTATATTCTACAGTAGAGACACAGACTATATTCTACAGTAGAGAGACAGACTATATTGTACAGTAGAGACAAAGACTATATTCTACAGTAGAGACACAGACTATATTCTACAGTAGAGACACAGACTATATTCTACAGTAGAGACACAGACTATATTCTACAGTAGAGACACAGACTATATTCTACAGTAGAGACACAGACTATATTCTACAGTAGAGACACAGACTATATTCTACAGTAGAGAGACAGACTCTATTCTACAGTAGAGAGACAGACTATATTCAACAGTAGAGAGAAAGACTATATACTACAGTAGAGAGACAGACTATATTATACAGTAGAGACAGACTATATTCTACAGTAGAGAGACAGACTATAAACTACAGTAGAGAGACAGATTATATTCTACAGTTGAGAGACAGACTGTAGACTACAGTAGAGAGACAGACTATATTCTACAGTAGAGAGACAGACTATATTCTACAGTAGAGAGACTGACTATATTCTACAGTAGAGAGACAGACTATATTCTACAGTAGAGAGACAGACTATAGACTACATTAGAGAGACAGACTATATTCTACAGTAGAGAGACAGACTATAGACTACAGTAGAGAGACAGACTATATTCTACAGTAGAGAGACAGACTATAGACTACATTAGAGAGACAGACTATATTCTACAGTAGAGAGACAGACTATAGACTACAATAGAGAGACAGACTATATTCTACAGTGGAGAGACAGACTATAGTCTACAGTAGAGAGACAGAATATAGACTACAGTAGAGGGACAGACTATAGACTACAGTAGAGAGACAGACTATAGACTACAGTAGAGAGACAAAGACTATAGACTACAGTAGAGAGACAGACTATAGACTACAGTAGAGAGACAGACTATAGACTAAAGTAGAGAGACAGACTGTATTCTACAGTAGAGAGACAGACTATATTCTACAGTAGAGAGACAGGCTATAGACTACAGTAGAGAGACAGACTATAGACTACAGTAGAGAGACAGACTATATTCTACAGTAGAGAGAAAGACTATATACTACAGTAGAGAGACAGACTATATACTACAGTAGAGAGAAAGACTATATACTACAGTAGAGAGACAGACTATATTCTGCTGTAGAGACAGACTATATTCTACACTAGAGAGACAGACTATATTCTACAGTAGAGAGACAGACTATATTCTACAGTAGAGACACAGACTATATTCTACAGTAGAGAGACAGACTATATTGTACAGTAGAGACACAGACTATATTCTACAGTAGAGACACAGACTATATTCTACAGTAGAGACACAGACTATATTCTACAGTAGAGACACAGACTATATTCTACAGTAGAGACACAGACTATATTCTACAGTAGAGACACAGACTATATTCTACAGTAGAGACACAGACTATATTCTACAGTAGAGAGACAGACTCTATTCTACAGTAGAGAGACAGACTATATTCTACAGTAGAGAGAAAGACTATATACTACAGTAGAGAGACAGACTATATTATACAGTAGAGACAGACTATATTCTACAGTAGAGAGACAGACTATAAACTACCGTAGAGAGACAGACTATATTCTACAGTAGAGACACAGACTATATTCTACAGTAGAGAGACAGACTATATTGTACAGTAGAGACAAAGACTATATTCTACAGTAGAGACACAGACTATATTCTACAGTAGAGACACAGACTATATTCTACAGTAGAGACACAGACTATATTCTACAGTAGAGACACAGACTATATTCTACAGTAGAGACACAGACTATATTCTACAGTAGAGACACAGACTATATTCTACAGTAGAGAGACAGACTCTATTCTACAGTAGAGAGACAGACTATATTCTACAGTAGAGAGAAAGACTATATACTACAGTAGAGAGACAGACTATATTATACAGTAGAGACAGACTATATTCTACAGTAGAGAGACAGACTATAAACTACAGTAGAGAGACAGACTATATTCTACAGTTGAGAGACAGACTGTAGACTACAGTAGAGAGACAGACTATATTCTACAGTAGAGAGACAGACTATATTCTACAGTAGAGAGACTGACTATATTCTACAGTAGAGAGACAGACTATATTCTACAGTAGAGAGACAGACTATAGACTACATTAGAGAGACAGACTATATTCTACAGTAGAGAGACAGACTATAGACTACAGTAGAGAGACAGACTATATTCTACAGTAGAGAGACAGACTGTAGACTACAGTAGAGAGACAGACTATATTCTACAGTAGAGAGACAGACTATATTCTACAGTAGAGAGACAAAGACTATGTTCTACAGTAGAGAGACAGACTATAGACTACAGTAGAGAGACAGACTATAGACTACAGTAGGGAGACAGACTATATTTTACAGTAGAGAGACAGACTATATTCTACAGTAGAGAGTCAGACTATATTCTACAGTAGAGAGACAGACTCTATTCTACAGTAGAGAGACATACTATATACTACAGTAGAGAGACAGACTATATTCTACAGTAGATAGACAGACTATATTCTACAGTAGAGAGACAGACTATAGACTACAGTAGAGAGACAGACTATATTCTACAGTAGAGAGACAGACTATATTCTACAGTAGAGAGACAGACTATAGACTACAGTAGAGAGTCAGACTATAGACTACAGTAGAGAGACAGACTATATTCTACAGTAGAGAGACAGACTATAGACTACAGTAGAGAGACAGACTATATTCTACAGTGGAGAGACAGACTATATTCTACAGTAGAGAGACAGACTATATTCTACAGTAGAGAGACAGCCTATATTCTACAGTAGAGAGACAGACTATATACTACAGTAGAGAGACAGACTATAGACTACAATAGAGAGACAGACTATATTCTACAGTGGAGAGACAGACTATAGTCTACAGTAGAGAGACAGAATATAGACTACAGTAGAGGGACAGACTATAGACTACAGTAGAGAGACAGACTATAGACTACAGTAGAGAGACAAAGACTATAGACTACAGTAGAGAGACAGACTATAGACTACAGTAGAGAGACAGACTATAGACTAAAGTAGAGAGACAGACTGTATTCTACAGTAGAGAGACAGACTATATTCTACAGTAGAGAGACAGGCTATAGACTACAGTAGAGAGACAGACTATAGACTACAGTAGAGAGACAGACTATATTCTACAGTAGAGAGAAAGACTATATACTACAGTAGAGAGACAGACTATATACTACAGTAGAGAGAAAGACTATATACTACAGTAGAGAGACAGACTATATTCTGCTGTAGAGACAGACTATATTCTACACTAGAGAGACAGACTATATTCTACAGTAGAGAGACAGACTATATTCTACAGTAGAGACACAGACTATATTCTACAGTAGAGAGACAGACTATATTGTACAGTAGAGACACAGACTATATTCTACAGTAGAGACACAGACTATACTCTACAGTAGAGACACAGACTATATTCTACAGTAGAGACACAGACTATATTCTACAGTAGAGACACAGACTATATTCTACAGTAGAGACACAGACTATATTCTACAGTAGAGACACAGACTATATTCTACAGTAGAGAGACAGACTCTATTCTACAGTAGAGAGACAGACTATATTCTACAGTAGAGAGAAAGACTATATACTACAGTAGAGAGACAGACTATATTATACAGTAGAGACAGACTATATTCTACAGTAGAGAGACAGACTATAAACTACCGTAGAGAGACAGACTATATTCTACAGTTGAGAGACAGACTGTAGACTACAGTAGAGAGACAGACTATATTCTACAGTAGAGAGACAGACTATATTCTACAGTAGAGAGACTGACTATATTCTACAGTAGAGAGACAGACTATATTCTACAGTAGAGAGACAGACTATAGACTACATTAGAGAGACAGACTATATTCTACAGTAGAGAGACAGACTATAGACTACAGTAGAGAGACAGACTATATTCTACAGTAGAGAGACAGACTGTAGACTACAGTAGAGAGACAGACTATATACTACAGTAGAGAGACAGACTATAGACTACAGTAGAGAGACAGATTATAGACTACAGCAGAGAGACAGACTTTAGTCTAAAGTAGAGAGACAAAGACTATATTCTACAGTAGAGAGACAGACTATATACTACAGTAGAGAGACAGACTATAGACTACAGTAGAGAGACAGATTATAGACTACAGCAGAGAGACAGACTTTAGTCTAAAGTAGAGAGACAAAGACTATATTCTACAGTAGAGAGACAGACTATATACTACAGTAGAGAGACAGACTATATTCTACAGTAGAGAGACAGACTATATACTACAGTAGAGAGACAGACTATATTCTACAGTAGAGAGACAAAGACTATATACTACAGTAGATAGACAGACTATATTCTACAGTAGAGAGACAAAGACTATATTCTACAGTAGAGAGACAGACTATATACTACAGTAGAGAGACAGACTATATTCTACAGTAGAGAGACAGACTCTATTCTACAGTAGAGAGACAGACTATATTCTACAGTAGAGAGAAAGACTATATACTACAGTAGAGAGACAGACTATATACTACAGTAGAGAGAAAGACTATATACTACAGTAGAGAGACAGACTATATTCTACAGTTGAGAGACAGACTGTAGACTACAGTAGAGAGACAGACTATATTCTACAGTAGAGAGACAGACTATATTCTACAGTAGAGAGACTGACTATATTCTACAGTAGAGAGACAGACTATATTCTACAGTAGAGAGACAGACTATAGACTACATTAGAGAGACAGACTATATTCTACAGTAGAGAGACAGACTATAGACTACAGTAGAGAGACAGACTATATTCTACAGTAGAGAGACAGACTGTAGACTACAGAAGAGAGACAGACTATATTCTACAGTAGAGAGACAGACTATATTCTACAGTAGAGAGACAAAGACTATGTTCTACAGTAGAGAGACAGACTATAGGCTACATTAGAGAGACAGACTATAGACTACAGTAGAGAGACAGACTATAGACTACAGTAGGGAGACAGACTATATTTTACAGTAGAGAGACAGACTATATTCTACAGTAGAGAGTCAGACTATATTCTACAGTAGAGAGACAGACTCTATTCTACAGTAGAGAGACATACTATATACTACAGTAGAGAGACAGACTATATTCTACAGTAGAGAGACAGACTATATTCTACAGTAGAGAGACAGACTATAGACTACAGTAGAGAGACAGACTATATTCTACAGTAGAGAATCAGACTATATTCTACAGTAGAGAGACAGACTATAGACTACAGTAGAGAGTCAGACTATAGACTACAGTAGAGAGACAGACTATATTCTACAGTAGAGAGACAGACTATAGACTACAGTAGAGAGACAGACTATATTCTACAGTGGAGAGACAGACTATATTCTACAGTAGAGAGACAGACTATATTCTACAGTAGAGAGACAGCCTATATTCTACAGTAGAGAGACAGACTATATACTACAGTAGAGAGACAGACTATAGACTACAATAGAGAGACAGACTATATTCTACAGTGGAGAGACAGACTATAGTCTACAGTAGAGAGACAGAATATAGACTACAGTAGAGGGACAGACTATAGACTACAGTAGAGAGACAGACTATAGACTACAGTAGAGAGACAAAGACTATAGACTACAGTAGAGAGACAGACTATAGACTACAGTAGAGAGACAGACTATAGACTAAAGTAGAGAGACAGACTGTATTCTACAGTAGAGAGACAGACTATATTCTACAGTAGAGAGACAGGCTATAGACTACAGTAGAGAGACAGACTATAGACTACAGTAGAGAGACAGACTATATTCTACAGTAGAGAGAAAGACTATATACTACAGTAGAGAGACAGACTATATACTACAGTAGAGAGAAAGACTATATACTACAGTAGAGAGACAGACTATATTCTGCTGTAGAGACAGACTATATTCTACACTAGAGAGACAGACTATATTCTACAGTAGAGAGACAGACTATATTCTACAGTAGAGACACAGACTATATTCTACAGTAGAGAGACAGACTATATTGTACAGTAGAGACAAAGACTATATTCTACAGTAGAGACACAGACTATATTCTACAGTAGAGACACAGACTATATTCTACAGTAGAGACACAGACTATATTCTACAGTAGAGACACAGACTATATTCTACAGTAGAGACACAGACTATATTCTACAGTAGAGACACAGACTATATTCTACAGTAGAGAGACAGACTCTATTCTACAGTAGAGAGACAGACTATATTCTACAGTAGAGAGAAAGACTATATACTACAGTAGAGAGACAGACTATATTATACAGTAGAGACAGACTATATTCTACAGTAGAGAGACAGACTATAAACTACAGTAGAGAGACAGACTATATTCTACAGTTGAGAGACAGACTGTAGACTACAGTAGAGAGACAGACTATATTCTACAGTAGAGAGACAGACTATATTCTACAGTAGAGAGACTGACTATATTCTACAGTAGAGAGACAGACTATATTCTACAGTAGAGAGACAGACTATAGACTACATTAGAGAGACAGACTATATTCTACAGTAGAGAGACAGACTATAGACTACAGTAGAGAGACAGACTATATTCTACAGTAGAGAGACAGACTGTAGACTACAGTAGAGAGACAGACTATATTCTACAGTAGAGAGACAGACTATATTCTACAGTAGAGAGACAAAGACTATGTTCTACAGTAGAGAGACAGACTATAGGCTACATTAGAGAGACAGACTATAGACTACAGTAGAGAGACAGACTATAGACTACAGTAGGGAGACAGACTATATTTTACAGTAGAGAGACAGACTATATTCTACAGTAGAGAGTCAGACTATATTCTACAGTAGAGAGACAGACTCTATTCTACAGTAGAGAGACAGACTATAGACTACAGTAGAGAGACAGACTATATTCTACAGTAGAGAGACAGACTATATTCTACAGTAGAGAGACAGACTATAGACTACAGTAGAGAGTCAGACTATAGACTACAGTAGAGAGACAGACTATATTCTACAGTAGAGAGACAGACTATAGACTACAGTAGAGAGACAGACTATATTCTACAGTGGAGAGACAGACTATATTCTACAGTAGAGAGACAGACTATATTCTACAGTAGAGAGACAGCCTATATTCTACAGTAGAGAGACAGACTATATACTACAGTAGAGAGACAGACTATAGACTACAATAGAGAGACAGACTATATTCTACAGTGGAGAGACAGACTATAGTCTACAGTAGAGAGACAGAATATAGACTACAGTAGAGGGACAGACTATAGACTACAGTAGAGAGACAGACTATAGACTACAGTAGAGAGACAAAGACTATAGACTACAGTAGAGAGACAGACTATAGACTACAGTAGAGAGACAGACTATAGACTAAAGTAGAGAGACAGACTGTATTCTACAGTAGAGAGACAGACTATATTCTACAGTAGAGAGACAGGCTATAGACTACAGTAGAGAGACAGACTATAGACTACAGTAGAGAGACAGACTATATTCTACAGTAGAGAGAAAGACTATATACTACAGTAGAGAGACAGACTATATACTACAGTAGAGAGAAAGACTATATACTACAGTAGAGAGACAGACTATATTCTGCTGTAGAGACAGACTATATTCTACACTAGAGAGACAGACTATATTCTACAGTAGAGAGACAGACTATATTCTACAGTAGAGACACAGACTATATTCTACAGTAGAGAGACAGACTATATTGTACAGTAGAGACACAGACTATATTCTACAGTAGAGACACAGACTATATTCTACAGTAGAGACACAGACTATATTCTACAGTAGAGACACAGACTATATTCTACAGTAGAGACACAGACTATATTCTACAGTAGAGACACAGACTATATTCTACAGTAGAGACACAGACTATATTCTACAGTAGAGAGACAGACTCTATTCTACAGTAGAGAGACAGACTATATTCTACAGTAGAGAGAAAGACTATATACTACAGTAGAGAGACAGACTATATTATACAGTAGAGACAGACTATATTCTACAGTAGAGAGACAGACTATAAACTACCGTAGAGAGACAGACTATATTCTACAGTAGAGACACAGACTATATTCTACAGTAGAGAGACAGACTATATTGTACAGTAGAGACAAAGACTATATTCTACAGTAGAGACACAGACTATATTCTACAGTAGAGACACAGACTATATTCTACAGTAGAGACACAGACTATATTCTACAGTAGAGACACAGACTATATTCTACAGTAGAGACACAGACTATATTCTACAGTAGAGACACAGACTATATTCTACAGTAGAGAGACAGACTCTATTCTACAGTAGAGAGACAGACTATATTCTACAGTAGAGAGAAAGACTATATACTACAGTAGAGAGACAGACTATATTATACAGTAGAGACAGACTATATTCTACAGTAGAGAGACAGACTATAAACTACAGTAGAGAGACAGACTATATTCTACAGTTGAGAGACAGACTGTAGACTACAGTAGAGAGACAGACTATATTCTACAGTAGAGAGACAGACTATATTCTACAGTAGAGAGACTGACTATATTCTACAGTAGAGAGACAGACTATATTCTACAGTAGAGAGACAGACTATAGACTACATTAGAGAGACAGACTATATTCTACAGTAGAGAGACAGACTATAGACTACAGTAGAGAGACAGACTATATTCTACAGTATAGAGACAGACTGTAGACTACAGTAGAGAGACAGACTATATTCTACAGTAGAGAGACAGACTATATTCTACAGTAGAGAGACAAAGACTATGTTCTACAGTAGAGAGACAGACTATAGACTACAGTAGAGAGACAGACTATAGACTACAGTAGGGAGACAGACTATATTTTACAGTAGAGAGACAGACTATATTCTACAGTAGAGAGTCAGACTATATTCTACAGTAGAGAGACAGACTCTATTCTACAGTAGAGAGACATACTATATACTACAGTAGAGAGACAGACTATATTCTACAGTAGATAGACAGACTATATTCTACAGTAGAGAGACAGACTATAGACTACAGTAGAGAGACAGACTATATTCTACAGTAGAGAGACAGACTATATTCTACAGTAGAGAGACAGACTATAGACTACAGTAGAGAGTCAGACTATAGACTACAGTAGAGAGACAGACTATATTCTACAGTAGAGAGACAGACTATAGACTACAGTAGAGAGACAGACTATATTCTACAGTGGAGAGACAGACTATATTCTACAGTAGAGAGACAGACTATATTCTACAGTAGAGAGACAGCCTATATTCTACAGTAGAGAGACAGACTATATACTACAGTAGAGAGACAGACTATAGACTACAATAGAGAGACAGACTATATTCTACAGTGGAGAGACAGACTATAGTCTACAGTAGAGAGACAGAATATAGACTACAGTAGAGGGACAGACTATAGACTACAGTAGAGAGACAGACTATAGACTACAGTAGAGAGACAAAGACTATAGACTACAGTAGAGAGACAGACTATAGACTACAGTAGAGAGACAGACTATAGACTAAAGTAGAGAGACAGACTGTATTCTACAGTAGAGAGACAGACTATATTCTACAGTAGAGAGACAGGCTATAGACTACAGTAGAGAGACAGACTATAGACTACAGTAGAGAGACAGACTATATTCTACAGTAGAGAGAAAGACTATATACTACAGTAGAGAGACAGACTATATACTACAGTAGAGAGAAAGACTATATACTACAGTAGAGAGACAGACTATATTCTGCTGTAGAGACAGACTATATTCTACACTAGAGAGACAGACTATATTCTACAGTAGAGAGACAGACTATATTCTACAGTAGAGACACAGACTATATTCTACAGTAGAGAGACAGACTATATTGTACAGTAGAGACACAGACTATATTCTACAGTAGAGACACAGACTATATTCTACAGTAGAGACACAGACTATATTCTACAGTAGAGACACAGACTATATTCTACAGTAGAGACACAGACTATATTCTACAGTAGAGACACAGACTATATTCTACAGTAGAGACACAGACTATATTCTACAGTAGAGAGACAGACTCTATTCTACAGTAGAGAGACAGACTATATTCTACAGTAGAGAGAAAGACTATATACTACAGTAGAGAGACAGACTATATTATACAGTAGAGACAGACTATATTCTACAGTAGAGAGACAGACTATAAACTACCGTAGAGAGACAGACTATATTCTACAGTTGAGAGACAGACTGTAGACTACAGTAGAGAGACAGACTATATTCTACAGTAGAGAGACAGACTATATTCTACAGTAGAGAGACTGACTATATTCTACAGTAGAGAGACAGACTATATTCTACAGTAGAGAGACAGACTATAGACTACATTAGAGAGACAGACTATATTCTACAGTAGAGAGACAGACTATAGACTACAGTAGAGAGACAGACTATATTCTACAGTAGAGAGACAGACTGTAGACTACAGTAGAGAGACAGACTATATACTACAGTAGAGAGACAGACTATAGACTACAGTAGAGAGACAGATTATAGACTACAGCAGAGAGACAGACTTTAGTCTAAAGTAGAGAGACAAAGACTATATTCTACAGTAGAGAGACAGACTATATACTACAGTAGAGAGACAGACTATAGACTACAGTAGAGAGACAGATTATAGACTACAGCAGAGAGACAGACTTTAGTCTAAAGTAGAGAGACAAAGACTATATTCTACAGTAGAGAGACAGACTATATACTACAGTAGAGAGACAGACTATATTCTACAGTAGAGAGACAGACTATATACTACAGTAGAGAGACAGACTATATTCTACAGTAGAGAGACAAAGACTATATACTACAGTAGATAGACAGACTATATTCTACAGTAGAGAGACAAAGACTATATTCTACAGTAGAGAGACAGACTATATACTACAGTAGAGAGACAGACTATATTCTACAGTAGAGAGACAGACTCTATTCTACAGTAGAGAGACAGACTATATTCTACAGTAGAGAGAAAGACTATATACTACAGTAGAGAGACAGACTATATACTACAGTAGAGAGAAAGACTATATACTACAGTAGAGAGACAGACTATATTCTACAGTAGAGAGACAGACTATATACTACAGTAGAGAGACAGACTATATTCTACAGTAGAGAGACAAAGACTATATACTACAGTAGATAGACAGACTATATTCTACAGTAGAGAGACAAAGACTATATTCTACAGTAGAGAGACAGACTATATACTACAGTAGAGAGACAGACTATATTCTACAGTAGAGAGACAGACTCTATTCTACAGTAGAGAGACATACTATATTCTACAGTAGAGAGAAAGACTATATACTACAGTAGAGAGACAGACTATATACTACAGTAGAGAGAAAGACTATATACTACAGTAGAGAGACAGACTATATTCTGCTGTAGAGACAGACTCTATTCTACAGTAGAGAGACAGACTATATTCTACAGTAGAGAGAAAGACTATATACTACAGTAGAGAGACAGACTATATTCTGCTGTAGAGACAGACTATATTCTACAGTAGAGAGACAGACTATATTCTACAGTAGAGATACAGACTATATTCTACAGTAGAGAGACAGACTATATTCTACAGTAGAGAGACAGACTATATACTACAGTAGAGAGACCGACTATATTCTACAGTAGAGATACAGACTATATTCTACAGTAGAGAGACAGACTATATTCTACAGTAGAGAGACAGACTATATTCTACAGTAGAGACACAGACTATATTCTACAGTAGAGACACAGACTATATTGTACAGTAGAGACACAGACTATATTGTACAGTAGAGACACAGACTATATTCTACAGTAGAGACACAGACTATATTCTACAGTAGAGACACAGACTATATTCTACAGTAGAGACACAGACTATATTCTACAGTAGAGACACAGACTATATTCTACAGTAGAGACACAGACTATATTCTACAGTAGAGACAAAGACTATATTCTACAGTAGAGAGACAGACTATATTCTACAGTAGAGAGACAGACTATATTATACAGTAGAGACAGACTATATTCTACAGTAGAGAGAGAGACTATAGACTACAGTAGAGAGACAGACTATATTCTACAGTTGAGAGACAGACTGTAGACTACAGTAGAGAGACAGACTATATTCTACAGTAGAGAGACAGACTATATTCTACAGTAGAGAGACTGACTATATTCTACAGTAGAGAGACAGACTATATTCTACAGTAGAGAGACAGACTATAGACTACATTAGAGAGACAGACTATATTCTACAGTAGAGAGACAGACTATAGACTACAATAGAGAGACAGACTATATTCTACAGTGGAGAGACAGACTATAGTCTACAGTAGAGAGACAGAATATAGACTACAGTAGAGGGACAGACTATAGACTACAGTAGAGAGACAGACTATAGACAACAGTAGAGAGACAAAGACTATAGACTACAGTAGAGAGACAGACTATAGACTACAGTAGAGAGACAGACTATAGACCAAAGTAGAGAGACAGACTGTATTCTACAGTAGAGAGACAGACTATATTCTACAGTAGAGAGACAGGCTATAGACTACAGTAGAGAGACAGACTATAGACTACAGTAGAGAGACAGACTATATTCTACAGTACAGAGAAAGACTATATACTACAGTAGAGAGACAGACTATATACTACAGTAGAGAGAAAGACTATATACTACAGTAGAGAGACAGACTATATTCTACAGTAGAGAGACAGACTATATTCTACAGTAGAGAGACAGACTATATTCTACAGTAGAGAGACAGGCTATAGACTACAGTAGAGAGACAGACTATATACTACAGTAGAGAGACAGACTATAGACTACAGTAGAGAGACAGATTATAGACTACAGCAGAGAGACAGACTATAGTCTAAAGTAGAGAGACAAAGACTATATTCTACAGTAGAGAGACAGACTATATACTACAGTAGAGAGACAGACTATATTCTACAGTAGAGAGACAGACTATATACTACAGTAGAGAGACAGACTATATTCTACAGTAGAGAGACAAAGACTATATACTACAGTAGAAAGACAGACTATATTCTACAGTAGAGAGACAAAGACTATATTCTACAGTAGAGAGAAAGACTATATCCTACAGTAGAGAGACAGACTATATTCTACAGTAGAGAGACAGACTCTATTCTTCAGTAGAGAGACAGACTATATTCTACAGTAGAGAGAAAGACTCTATACTACAGTAGAGAGACAGACTATATACTACAGTAGAGAGAAAGACTATATACTACAGTAGAGAGACAGACTATATTCTGCTGTAGAGACAGAGTCTATTCTACAATAGAGAGACAGACTATATTCTACAGTAGAGAGAAAGACTATATACTACAGTAGAGAGACAGACTATATTCTGCTGTAGAGACAGACTATATTCTACAGTAGAGAGACAGACTATATTCTACAGTAGAGATACAGACTATATTCTACAGTAGAGAGACAGACTATATTCTACAGTAGAGAGACAGACTATATACTACAGTAGAGAGACCGACTAAATTCTACAGTAGAGATACAGACTATATTCTACAGTAGAGAGACAGACTATATTCTACAGTAGAGAGACAGACTATATTCTACAGTAGAGAGACAGACTATATTCTACAGTAGAGACACAGACTATATTCTACAGTAGAGAGACAGACTATATTGTACAGTAGAGACACAGACTATATTCTACAGTAGAGACACAGACTATATTCTACAGTAGAGACACAGACTATATTCTACAGTAGAGACACAGACTATATTCTACAGTAGAGACACAGACTATATTCTACAGTAGAGACACAGACTATATTCTACAGTAGAGACACAGACTATATTCTACAGTAGAGACAAAGACTATATTCTACAGTAGAGAGACAGACTATATTCTACAGTAGAGAGACAGACTATATTATACAGTAGAGACAGACTATATTCTACAGTAGAGAGAGAGACTATAGACTACAGTAGAGAGACGGACTATATTCTACAGTTGAGAGACAGACTGTAGACTACAGTAGAGAGACAGACTATATTCTACAGTAGAGAGACAGACTATATTCTACAGTAGAGAGACTGACTATATTCTACAGTAGAGAGACAGACTATATTCTACAGTAGAGAGACAGACTATAGACTACATTAGAGAGACAGACTATATTCTACAGTAGAGAGACAGACTATAGACTACAATAGAGAGACAGACTATATTCTACAGTGGAGAGACAGACTATAGTCTACAGTAGAGAGACAGAATATAGACTACAGTAGAGGGACAGACTATAGACTACAGTAGAGAGACAGACTATAGACAACAGTAGAGAGACAAAGACTATAGACTACAGTAGAGAGACAGACTATAGACTACAGTAGAGAGACAGACTATAGACCAAAGTAGAGAGACAGACTGTATTCTACAGTAGAGAGACAGACTATATTCTACAGTAGAGAGACAGGCTATAGACTACAGTAGAGAGACAGACTATAGACTACAGTAGAGAGACAGACTATATTCTACAGTACAGAGAAAGACTATATACTACAGTAGAGAGACAGACTATATACTACAGTAGAGAGAAAGACTATATACTACAGTAGAGAGACAGACTATATTCTACAGTAGAGAGACAGACTATATTCTACAGTAGAGAGACAGACTATATTCTACAGTAGAGAGACAGGCTATAGACTACAGTAGAGAGACAGACTATATACTACAGTAGAGAGACAGACTATAGACTACAGTAGAGAGACAGATTATAGACTACAGCAGAGAGACAGACTATAGTCTAAAGTAGAGAGACAAAGACTATATTCTACAGTAGAGAGACAGACTATATACTACAGTAGAGAGACAGACTATATTCTACAGTAGAGAGACAGACTATATACTACAGTAGAGAGACAGACTATATTCTACAGTAGAGAGACAAAGACTATATACTACAGTAGAAAGACAGACTATATTCTACAGTAGAGAGACAAAGACTATATTCTACAGTAGAGAGAAAGACTATATCCTACAGTAGAGAGACAGACTATATTCTACAGTAGAGAGACAGACTCTATTCTTCAGTAGAGAGACAGACTATATTCTACAGTAGAGAGAAAGACTCTATACTACAGTAGAGAGACAGACTATATACTACAGTAGAGAGAAAGACTATATACTACAGTAGAGAGACAGACTATATTCTGCTGTAGAGACAGAGTCTATTCTACAATAGAGAGACAGACTATATTCTACAGTAGAGAGAAAGACTATATACTACAGTAGAGAGACAGACTATATTCTGCTGTAGAGACAGACTATATTCTACAGTAGAGAGACAGACTATATTCTACAGTAGAGATACAGACTATATTCTACAGTAGAGAGACAGACTATATTCTACAGTAGAGAGACAGACTATATACTACAGTAGAGAGACCGACTAAATTCTACAGTAGAGATACAGACTATATTCTACAGTAGAGAGACAGACTATATTCTACAGTAGAGAGACAGACTATATTCTACAGTAGAGAGACAGACTATATTCTACAGTAGAGACACAGACTATATTCTACAGTAGAGAGACAGACTATATTGTACAGTAGAGACACAGACTATATTCTACAGTAGAGACACAGACTATATTCTACAGTAGAGACACAGACTATATTCTACAGTAGAGACACAGACTATATTCTACAGTAGAGACACAGACTATATTCTACAGTAGAGACACAGACTATATTCTACAGTAGAGACACAGACTATATTCTACAGTAGAGACAAAGACTATATTCTACAGTAGAGAGACAGACTATATTCTACAGTAGAGAGACAGACTATATTATACAGTAGAGACAGACTATATTCTACAGTAGAGAGAGAGACTATAGACTACAGTAGAGAGACGGACTATATTCTACAGTTGAGAGACAGACTGTAGACTACAGTAGAGAGACAGACTATATTCTACAGTA
The DNA here is from genome assembly GCF_965601325.2 of Salmo salar. Taxonomy (NCBI): domain Eukaryota; kingdom Metazoa; phylum Chordata; class Actinopteri; order Salmoniformes; family Salmonidae; genus Salmo; species Salmo salar. The sequence continues at coordinate 77,590,552 of NC_138304.1, read as the reverse complement.
GAGAGACAGACTATATTCTACAGTAGAGAGACTGACTATATTCTACAGTAGAGAGACAGACTATATTCTACAGTAGAGAGACAGACTATAGACTACATTAGAGAGACAGACTATATTCTACAGTAGAGAGACAGACTATAGACTACAATAGAGAGACAGACTATATTCTACAGTGGAGAGACAGACTATAGTCTACAGTAGAGAGACAGAATATAGACTACAGTAGAGGGACAGACTATAGACTACAGTAGAGAGACAGACTATAGACTACAGTAGAGAGACAAAGACTATAGACTACAGTAGAGAGACAGACTATAGACTACAGTAGAGAGACAGACTATAGACCAAAGTAGAGAGACAGACTGTATTCTACAGTAGAGAGACAGACTATATTCTACAGTAGAGAGACAGGCTATAGACTACAGTAGAGAGACAGACTATAGACTACAGTAGAGAGACAGACTATATTCTACAGTACAGAGAAAGACTATATACTACAGTAGAGAGACAGACTATATACTACAGTAGAGAGAAAGACTATATACTACAGTAGAGAGACAGACTATATTCTACAGTAGAGAGACAGACTATATTCTACAGTAGAGAGACAGACTATATTCTACAGTAGAGAGACAGGCTATAGACTACAGTAGAGAGACAGACTATATACTACAGTAGAGAGACAGACTATAGACTACAGTAGAGAGACAGATTATAGACTACAGCAGAGAGACAGACTATAGTCTAAAGTAGAGAGACAAAGACTATATTCTACAGTAGAGAGACAGACTATATACTACAGTAGAGAGACAGACTATATTCTACAGTAGAGAGACAGACTATATACTACAGTAGAGAGACAGACTATATTCTACAGTAGAGAGACAAAGACTATATACTACAGTAGAAAGACAGACTATATTCTACAGTAGAGAGACAAAGACTATATTCTACAGTAGAGAGAAAGACTATATCCTACAGTAGAGAGACAGACTATATTCTACAGTAGAGAGACAGACTCTATTCTTCAGTAGAGAGACAGACTATATTCTACAGTAGAGAGAAAGACTCTATACTACAGTAGAGAGACAGACTATATACTACAGTAGAGAGAAAGACTATATACTACAGTAGAGAGACAGACTATATTCTGCTGTAGAGACAGAGTCTATTCTACAGTAGAGAGACAGACTATATTCTACAGTAGAGAGAAAGACTATATACTACAGTAGAGAGACAGACTATATTCTGCTGTAGAGACAGACTATATTCTACAGTAGAGAGACAGACTATATTCTACAGTAGAGATACAGACTATATTCTACAGTAGAGAGACAGACTATATTCTACAGTAGAGAGACAGACTATATACTACAGTAGAGAGACCGACTAAATTCTACAGTAGAGATACAGACTATATTCTACAGTAGAGAGACAGACTATATTCTACAGTAGAGAGACAGACTATATTCTACAGTAGAGAGACAGACTATATTCTACAGTAGAGACACAGACTATATTCTACAGTAGAGAGACAGACTATATTGTACAGTAGAGACACAGACTATATTCTACAGTAGAGACACAGACTATATTCTACAGTAGAGACACAGACTATATTCTACAGTAGAGACACAGACTATATTCTACAGTAGAGACACAGACTATATTCTACAGTAGAGACACAGACTATATTCTACAGTAGAGAGACAGACTATATTATACAGTAGAGAGACAGACTATAGACTACAGTAGAGAGACAGACTACATTATACAGTAGAGAGACAGACTATATTCTACATTAGAGATACACAGACTATATTCTACAGTAGAGAGACAGACTCTATTCTACAATAGAGAGACAGACTATATTCTACAGTAGAGAGAAAGACTATATACTACAGTAGAGAGACAGACTATATTATACAGTAGAGACAGACTATATTCTACAGTAGAGAGACAGACTATAGACTACAGTAGAGAGACAGACTATATTCTACAGTTGAGAGACAGACTGTAGACTACAGTAGAGAGACAGACTATATTCTACAGTAGAGAGACAGATTATATTCTACAGTAGAGAGACTGACTATATTCTACAGTAGAGAGACAGACTATATTCTACAGTAGAGAGACATACTATAGACTACATTACAGAGACAGACTATATTCTACAGTAGAGAGACAGACTATAGACTACAATAGAGAGACAGACTATATTCTACAGTAGAGAGACAGACTATATTCTACAGTAGAGAGACAGACTATATTCTACAGTAGAGAGACAGACTATATACTACAGTAGAGAGACAGACTATAGACTACAATAGAGAGACAGACTATATTCTACAGTGGAGAGACAGACTATAGTCTACAGTAGAGAGACAGAATATAGACTACTGTAGAGGGACAGACTATAGACTACAGTAGAGAGACAGACTATAGACTACAGTAGAGAGACAAAGACTATAGACTACAGTAGAGAGACAGACTATAGACTACAGTAGAGAGACAGACTATAGACTAATGTAGAGAGACAGACTGTATTCTACAGTAGAGAGACAGACTATATTCTACAGTAGAGAGACAGGCTATAGACTACAGTAGAGAGACAGACTATAGACTACAGTAGAGAGACAGACTATATTCTACAGTAGAGAGAAAGACTATATACTACAGTAGAGAGACAGACTATATACTACAGTAGAGAGAAAGACTATATACTACAGTAGAGAGACAGACTATATTCTGCTGTAGAGACAGACTATATTCTACAGTAGAGAGACAGACTATATTCTACAGTAGAGAGACAGACTATATTCTACAGTAGAGACACAGACTATATTCTACAGTAGAGAGACAGACTATATTGTACAGTAGAGACACAGACTATATTCTACAGTAGAGACACAGACTATATTCTACAGTAGAGACACAGACTATATTCTACAGTAGAGACACAGACTATATTCTACAGTAGAGAGACAGACTCTATTCTACAGTAGAGAGACAGACTATATTCTACAGTAGAGAGAAAGACTATATACTACAGTAGAGAGACAGACTATATTATACAGTAGAGACAGACTATATTCTACAGTAGAGAGACAGACTATATTCTACAGTAGAGAGACAGACTATATTCTACAGTAGAGAGACAGACTATATTCTACAGTAGAGAGACAGACTATAGACTACAGTAGAGAGACAGACTATATTCTACAGTAGAGAGACAGACTATATTCTACAGTAGAGAGACAGACTATAGACTACAGTAGAGAGTCAGACTATAGACTACAGTAGAGAGACAGACTATATTCTACAGTAGAGAGACAGACTATAGACTACAGTAGAGAGACAGACTATATTCTACAGTGGAGAGACAGACTATATTCTACAGTAGAGAGACAGACTATATTCTACAGTAGAGAGACAGCCTATATTCTACAGTAGAGAGACAGACTATATACTACAGTAGAGAGACAGACTATAGACTACAATAGAGAGACAGACTATATTCTACAGTGGAGAGACAGACTATAGTCTACAGTAGAGAGACAGAATATAGACTACAGTAGAGGGACAGACTATAGACTACAGTAGAGAGACAGACTATAGACTACAGTAGAGAGACAAAGACTATAGACTACAGTAGAGAGACAGACTATAGACTACAGTAGAGAGACAGACTATAGACTAAAGTAGAGAGACAGACTGTATTCTACAGTAGAGAGACAGACTATATTCTACAGTAGAGAGACAGGCTATAGACTACAGTAGAGAGACAGACTATAGACTACAGTAGAGAGACAGACTATATTCTACAGTAGAGAGAAAGACTATATACTACAGTAGAGAGACAGACTATATACTACAGTAGAGAGAAAGACTATATACTACAGTAGAGAGACAGACTATATTCTGCTGTAGAGACAGACTATATTCTACACTAGAGAGACAGACTATATTCTACAGTAGAGAGACAGACTATATTCTACAGTAGAGACACAGACTATATTCTACAGTAGAGACACAGACTATATTCTACAGTAGAGACACAGACTATATTCTACAGTAGAGAGACAGACTCTATTCTACAGTAGAGAGACAGACTATATTCTACAGTAGAGAGAAAGACTATATACTACAGTAGAGAGACAGACTATATTATACAGTAGAGACAGACTATATTCTACAGTAGAGAGACAGACTATAAACTACAGTAGAGAGACAGACTATATTCTACAGTTGAGAGACAGACTGTAGACTACAGTAGAGAGACAGACTATATTCTACAGTAGAGAGACAGACTATATTCTACAGTAGAGAGACTGACTATATTCTACAGTAGAGAGACAGACTATATTCTACAGTAGAGAGACAGACTATAGACTACATTAGAGAGACAGACTATATTCTACAGTAGAGAGACAGACTATAGACTACAGTAGAGAGTCAGACTATATTCTACAGTAGAGAGACAGACTCTATTCTACAGTAGAGAGACATACTATATACTACAGTAGAGAGACAGACTATATTCTACAGTAGAGAGACAGACTATATTCTACAGTAGAGAGACAGACTATATTCTACAGTAGAGAGACAGGCTATAGACTACAGTAGAGAGACAGACTATATACTACAGTAGAGAGACAGACTATAGACTACAGTAGAGAGACAGATTATAGACTACAGCAGAGAGACAGACTTTAGTCTAAAGTAGAGAGACAAAGACTATATTCTACAGTAGAGAGACAGACTATATACTACAGTAGAGAGACAGACTATATTCTACAGTGGAGAGACAGACTATATACCACAGTAGAGAGACAGACTATATTCTACAGTAGAGAGACAAAGACTATATACTACAGTAGATAGACAGACTATATTCTACAGTAGAGAGACAAAGACTATATTCTACAGTAGAGAGACAGACTATATACTACAGTAGAGAGACAGACTATATTCTACAGTAGAGAGACAGACTCTATTCTACAGTAGAGAGACAGACTATATTCTACAGTAGAGAGAAAGACTATATACTACAGTAGAGAGACAGACTATATACTACAGTAGAGAGAAAGACTATATACTACAGTAGAGAGACAGACTATATTCTGCTGTAGAGACAGACTCTATTCTACAGTAGAGAGACAGACTATATTCTACAGTAGAGAGAAAGACTATATACTACAGTAGAGAGACAGACTATATTCTGCTGTAGAGACAGACTATATTCTACAGTAGAGAGACAGACTATATTCTACAGTAGAGATACAGACTATATTCTACAGTAGAGAGACAGACTATATTCTACAGTAGAGAGACAGACTATATTCTACAGTAGAGAGACAGACTATATTCTACAGTAGAGACACAGACTATATTCTACAGTAGAGAGACAGACTATATTGTACAGTAGAGACACAGACTATATTCTACAGTAGAGACACAGACTATATTCTACAGTAGAGACACAGACTATATTCTACAGTAGAGACACAGACTATATTCTACAGTAGAGACACAGACTATATTCTACAGTAGAGACAAAGACTATATTCTACAGTAGAGAGACAGACTATATTCTACAGTAGAGAGACAGACTATAGACTACAGTAGAGAGACAGACTATATTATACAGTAGAGAGACAGACTATATTCTACAGTAGAGATACACAGACTATATTCTACAGTAGAGAGACAGACTCTATTCTACAGTAGAGAGACAGACTATATTCTGCAGTAGAGAGAAAGACTATATACTACAGTAGAGAGACAGACTATATTAAACAGTAGAGACAGACTATATTCTACAGTAGAGAGAGAGACTATAGACTACAGTAGAGAGACAGACTTTATTCTACAGTTGAGAGACAGACTGTAGACTACAGTAGAGAGACAGACTATATTCTACAGTAGAGAGACAGACTATATTCTACAGTAGAGAGACTGACTATATTCTACAGTAGAGAGACAGACTATATTCTACAGTAGAGAGACAGACTATAGACTACATTAGAGAGACAGACTATATTCTACAGTAGAGAGACAGACTATAGACTACAATAGAGAGACAGACTATATTCTACAGTGGAGAGACAGACTATAGTCTACAGTAGAGAAACAGAATATAGACTACAGTAGAGGGACAGACTATAGACTACAGTAGAGAGACAGACTATAGACTACAGTAGAGAGACAAAGACTATAGACTACAGTAGAGAGACAGACTATAGACTACAGTAGAGAGACAGACTATAGACCAAAGTAGAGAGACAGACTGTATTCTACAGTAGAGAGACAGACTATATTCTACAGTAGAGAGACAGGCTATAGACTACAGTAGAGAGACAGACTATAGACTACAGTAGAGAGACAGACTATATTCTACAGTAGAGAGAAAGACTATATACTACAGTAGAGAGACAGACTATATACTACAGTAGAGAGAAAGACTACATACTACAGTAGAGAGACAGACTATATTCTACAGTAGAGAGACAGACTATATTCTACAGTAGAGAGACAGACTATATTCTACAGTAGAGAGACAGGCTATAGACTACAGTAGAGAGACAGACTATATACTACAGTAGAGAGACAGACTATAGACTACAGTAGAGAGACAGATTATAGACTACAGCAGAGAGACAGACTATAGTCTAAAGTAGAGAGACAAAGACTATATTCTACAGTAGAGAGACAGACTATATTCTACAGTAGAGAGACAGACTATATACTACAGTAGAGAGACAGACTATATTCTACAGTAGAGAGACAAAGACTATATACTACAGTAGAAAGACAGACTATATTCTACAGTAGAGAGACAGACTATATTCTACAGTAGAGAGACAGACTATAGACTACATTAGAGAGACAGACTATATTCTACAGTAGAGAGACAGACTATAGACTACAATAGAGAGACAGACTATATTCTACAGTGGAGAGACAGACTATAGTCTACATGAGAGAGACAGAGTATAGACTACAGTAGAGGGACAGACTATAGACTACAGTAGAGAGACAGACTATAGACTACAGTAGAGAGACAAAGACTATAGACTACAGTAGAGAGACAGACTATAGACTACAGTAGAGAGACAGACTATAGACCAAAGTAGAGAGACAGACTGTATTCTACAGTAGAGAGACAGACTATATTCTACAGTAGAGAGACAGGCTATAGACTACAGTAGAGAGACAGACTATAGACTACAGTAGAGAGACAGACTATATTCTACAGTACAGAGAAAGACTATATACTACAGTAGAGAGACAGACTATATATTACAGTAGAGAGAAAGACTATATACTACAGTAGAGAGACAGACTATATTCTACAGTAGAGAGACAGACTATATTCTACAGTAGAGAGACAGACTATATTCTACAGTAGAGAGACAGACTATAGACTACAATAGAGAGACAGACTATATTCTACAGTGGAGAGACAGACTATAGTCTACAGTAGAGAAACAGAATATAGACTACAGTAGAGGGACAGACTATAGACTACAGTAGAGAGACAGACTATAGACTACAGTAGAGAGACAAAGACTATAGACTACAGTAGAGAGACAGACTATAGACTACAGTAGAGAGACAGACTATAGACCAAAGTAGAGAGACAGACTGTATTCTACAGTAGAGAGACAGACTATATTCTACAGTAGAGAGACAGGCTATAGACTACAGTAGAGAGACAGACTATAGACTACAGTAGAGAGACAGACTATATTCTACAGTAGAGAGAAAGACTATATACTACAGTAGAGAGACAGACTATATACTACAGTAGAGAGAAAGACTACATACTACAGTAGAGAGACAGACTATATTCTACAGTAGAGAGACAGACTATATTCTACAGTAGAGAGACAGACTATATTCTACAGTAGAGAGACAGACTCTATTCTACAGTAGAGAGACATACTATATACTACAGTAGAGAGACAGACTATATTCTACAGTAGAGAGACAGACTATATTCTACAGTAGAGAGACAGACTATATTCTACAGTAGAGAGACAGGCTATAGACTACAGTAGAGAGACAGACTATATACTACAGTAGAGAGACAGACTATAGACTACAGTAGAGAGACAGATTATAGACTACAGCAGAGAGACAGACTTTAGTCTAAAGTAGAGAGACAAAGACTATATTCTACAGTAGAGAGACAGACTATATACTACAGTAGAGAGACAGACTATATTCTACAGTGGAGAGACAGACTATATACCACAGTAGAGAGACAGACTATATTCTACAGTAGAGAGACAAAGACTATATAGTACAGTAGATAGACAGACTATATTCTACAGTAGAGAGACAGACTATATACTACAGTAGAGAGACAGACTATATTCTACAGTAGAGAGACAGACTCTATTCTACAGTAGAGAGACAGACTATATTCTACAGTAGAGAGAAAGACTATATACTACAGTAGAGAGACAGACTATATACTACAGTAGAGAGAAAGACTATATACTACAGTAGAGAGACAGACTATATTCTGCTGTAGAGACAGACTCTATTCTACAGTAGAGAGACAGACTATATTCTACAGTAGAGAGAAAGACTATATACTACAGTAGAGAGACAGACTATATTCTGCTGTAGAGACAGACTATATTCTACAGTAGAGAGACAGACTATATTCTACAGTAGAGATACAGACTATATTCTACAGTAGAGAGACAGACTATATTCTACAGTAGAGAGACAGACTATATTCTACAGTAGAGAGACAGACTATATTCTACAGTAGAGACACAGACTATATTCTACAGTAGAGAGACAGACTATATTGTACAGTAGAGACACAGACTATATTCTACAGTAGAGACACAGACTATATTCTACAGTAGAGACACAGACTATATTCTACAGTAGAGACACAGACTATATTCTACAGTAGAGACACAGACTATATTCTACAGTAGAGACAAAGACTATATTCTACAGTAGAGAGACAGACTATATTCTACAGTAGAGAGACAGACTATAGACTACAGTAGAGAGACAGACTATATTATACAGTAGAGAGACAGACTATATTCTACAGTAGAGATACACAGACTATATTCTACAGTAGAGAGACAGACTCTATTCTACAGTAGAGAGACAGACTATATTCTACAGTAGAGAGAAAGACTATATACTACAGTAGAGAGACAGACTATATTAAACAGTAGAGACAGACTATATTCTACAGTAGAGAGAGAGACTATAGACTACAGTAGAGAGACAGACTTTATTCTACAGTTGAGAGACAGACTGTAGACTACAGTAGAGAGACAGACTATATTCTACAGTAGAGAGACAGACTATATTCTACAGTAGAGAGACTGACTATATTCTACAGTAGAGAGACAGACTATATTCTACAGTAGAGAGACAGACTATAGACTACATTAGAGAGACAGACTATATTCTACAGTAGAGAGACAGACTATAGACTACAATAGAGAGACAGACTATATTCTACAGTGGAGAGACAGACTATAGTCTACAGTAGAGAAACAGAATATAGACTACAGTAGAGGGACAGACTATAGACTACAGTAGAGAGACAGACTATAGACTACAGTAGAGAGACAAAGACTATAGACTACAGTAGAGAGACAGACTATAGACTACAGTAGAGAGACAGACTATAGACCAAAGTAGAGAGACAGACTGTATTCTACAGTAGAGAGACAGACTATATTCTACAGTAGAGAGACAGGCTATAGACTACAGTAGAGAGACAGACTATAGACTACAGTAGAGAGACAGACTATATTCTACAGTAGAGAGAAAGACTATATACTACAGTAGAGAGACAGACTATATACTACAGTAGAGAGAAAGACTACATACTACAGTAGAGAGACAGACTATATTCTACAGTAGAGAGACAGACTATATTCTACAGTAGAGAGACAGACTATATTCTACAGTAGAGAGACAGGCTATAGACTACAGTAGAGAGACAGACTATATACTACAGTAGAGAGACAGACTATAGACTACAGTAGAGAGACAGATTATAGACTACAGCAGAGAGACAGACTATAGTCTAAAGTAGAGAGACAAAGACTATATTCTACAGTAGAGAGACAGACTATATTCTACAGTAGAGAGACAGACTATATACTACAGTAGAGAGACAGACTATATTCTACAGTAGAGAGACAAAGACTATATACTACAGTAGAAAGACAGACTATATTCTACAGTAGAGAGACAAAGACTATATTCTACAGTAGAGAGACAGACTATATCCTACAGTAGAGAGACAGACTATATTCTACAGTAGAGAGACAGACTCTATTCTTCAGTAGAGAGACAGACTATATTCTACAGTAGAGAGACAGACTATATTCTACAGTAGAGAGACTGACTATATTCTACAGTAGAGAGACAGACTATATTCTACAGTAGAGAGACAGACTATAGACTACATTAGAGAGACAGACTATATTCTACAGTAGAGAGACAGACTATAGACTACAATAGAGAGACAGACTATATTCTACAGTGGAGAGACAGACTATAGTCTACAGTAGAGAGACAGAATATAGACTACAGTAGAGGGACAGACTATAGACTACAGTAGAGAGACAGACTATAGACTACAGTAGAGAGACAAAGACTATAGACTACAGTAGAGAGACAGACTATAGACTACAGTAGAGAGACAGACTATAGACCAAAGTAGAGAGACAGACTGTATTCTACAGTAGAGAGACAGACTATATTCTACAGTAGAGAGACAGGCTATAGACTACAGTAGAGAGACAGACTATAGACTACAGTAGAGAGACAGACTATATTCTACAGTACAGAGAAAGACTATATACTACAGTAGAGAGACAGACTATATACTACAGTAGAGAGAAAGACTATATACTACAGTAGAGAGACAGACTATATTCTACAGTAGAGAGACAGACTATATTCTACAGTAGAGAGACAGACTATATTCTACAGTAGAGAGACAGGCTATAGACTACAGTAGAGAGACAGACTATATACTACAGTAGAGAGACAGACTATAGACTACAGTAGAGAGACAGATTATAGACTACAGCAGAGAGACAGACTATAGTCTAAAGTAGAGAGACAAAGACTATATTCTACAGTAGAGAGACAGACTATATACTACAGTAGAGAGACAGACTATATTCTACAGTAGAGAGACAGACTATAGACTACATTAGAGAGACAGACTATATTCTACAGTAGAGAGACAGACTATAGACTACAATAGAGAGACAGACTATATTCTACAGTGGAGAGACAGACTATAGTCTACAGTAGAGAGACAGAATATAGACTACAGTAGAGGGACAGACTATAGACTACAGTAGAGAGACAGACTATAGACTACAGTAGAGAGACAAAGACTATAGACTACAGTAGAGAGACAGACTATAGACTACAGTAGAGAGACAGACTATAGACCAAAGTAGAGAGACAGACTGTATTCTACAGTAGAGAGACAGACTATATTCTACAGTAGAGAGACAGGCTATAGACTACAGTAGAGAGACAGACTATAGACTACAGTAGAGAGACAGACTATATTCTACAGTACAGAGAAAGACTATATACTACAGTAGAGAGACAGACTATATACTACAGTAGAGAGAAAGACTATATACTACAGTAGAGAGACAGACTATATTCTACAGTAGAGAGACAGACTATATTCTACAGTAGAGAGACAGACTATATTCTACAGTAGAGAGACAGGCTATAGACTACAGTAGAGAGACAGACTATATACTACAGTAGAGAGACAGACTATAGACTACAGTAGAGAGACAGATTATAGACTACAGCAGAGAGACAGACTATAGTCTAAAGTAGAGAGACAAAGACTATATTCTACAGTAGAGAGACAGACTATATACTACAGTAGAGAGACAGACTATATTCTACAGTAGAGAGACAGACTATATACTACAGTAGAGAGACAGACTATATTCTACAGTAGAGAGACAAAGACTATATACTACAGTAGAAAGACAGACTATATTCTACAGTAGAGAGACAAAGACTATATTCTACAGTAGAGAGAAAGACTATATCCTACAGTAGAGAGACAGACTATATTCTACAGTAGAGAGACAGACTCTATTCTTCAGTAGAGAGACAGACTATATTCTACAGTAGAGAGAAAGACTCTATACTACAGTAGAGAGACAGACTATATACTACAGTAGAGAGAAAGACTATATACTACAGTAGAGAGACAGACTATATTCTGCTGTAGAGACAGAGTCTATTCTAAAGTAGAGAGACAGACTATATTCTACAGTAGAGAGAAAGACTATATACTACAGTAGAGAGACAGACTATATTCTGCTGTAGAGACAGACTATATTCTACAGTAGAGAGACAGACTATATTCTACAGTAGAGATACAGACTATATTCTACAGTAGAGAGACAGACTATATTCTACAGTAGAGAGACAGACTATATACTACAGTAGAGAGACCGACTAAATTCTACAGTAGAGATACAGACTATATTCTACAGTAGAGAGACAGACTATATTCTACAGTAGAGAGACAGACTATATTCTACAGTAGAGAGACAGACTATATTCTACAGTAGAGACACAGACTATATTCTACAGTAGAGAGACAGACTATATTGTACAGTAGAGACACAGACTATATTCTACAGTAGAGACACAGACTATATTCTACAGTAGAGACACAGACTATATTCTACAGTAGAGACACAGACTATATTCTACAGTAGAGACACAGACTATATTCTACAGTAGAGACACAGACTATATTCTACAGTAGAGAGACAGACTATATTATACAGTAGAGAGACAGACTATAGACTACAGTAGAGAGACAGACTACATTATACAGTAGAGAGACAGACTATATTCTACATTAGAGATACACAGACTATATTCTACAGTAGAGAGACAGACTCTATTCTACAATAGAGAGACAGACTATATTCTACAGTAGAGAGAAAGACTATATACTACAGTAGAGAGACAGACTATATTATACAGTAGAGACAGACTATATTCTACAGTAGAGAGACAGACTATAGACTACAGTAGAGAGACAGACTATATTCTACAGTTGAGAGACAGACTGTAGACTACAGTAGAGAGACAGACTATATTCTACAGTAGAGAGACAGATTATATTCTACAGTAGAGAGACTGACTATATTCTACAGTAGAGAGACAGACTATATTCTACAGTAGAGAGACATACTATAGACTACATTACAGAGACAGACTATATTCTACAGTAGAGAGACATACTATAGACTACAATAGAGAGACAGACTATATTCTACAGTAGAGAGACAGACTATATTCTACAGTAGAGAGACAGACTATATTCTACAGTAGAGAGACAGACTATATACTACAGTAGAGAGACAGACTATAGACTACAATAGAGAGACAGACTATATTCTACAGTGGAGAGACAGACTATAGTCTACAGTAGAGAGACAGAATATAGACTACTGTAGAGGGACAGAATATAGACTACAGTAGAGAGACAGACTATAGACTACAGTAGAGAGACAAAGACTATAGACTACAGTAGAGAGACAGACTATAGACTACAGTAGAGAGACAGACTATAGACTAATGTAGAGAGACAGACTGTATTCTACAGTAGAGAGACAGACTATATTCTACAGTAGAGAGACAGGCTATAGACTACAGTAGAGAGACAGACTATAGACTACAGTAGAGAGACAGACTATATTCTACAGTAGAGAGAAAGACTATATACTACAGTAGAGAGACAGACTATATACTACAGTAGAGAGAAAGACTATATACTACAGTAGAGAGACAGACTATATTCTGCTGTAGAGACAGACTATATTCTACAGTGGAGAGACAGACTATATTCTACAGTAGAGAGACAGACTATATTCTACAGTAGAGACACAGACTATATTCTACAGTAGAGAGACAGACTATATTGTACAGTAGAGACACAGACTATATTCTACAGTAGAGACACAGACTATATTCTACAGTAGAGACACAGACTATATTCTACAGTAGAGACACAGACTATATTCTACAGTAGAGAGACAGACTCTATTCTACAGTAGAGAGACAGACTATATTCTACAGTAGAGAGAAAGACTATATACTACAGTAGAGAGACAGACTATATTATACAGTAGAGACAGACTATATTCTACAGTAGAGAGACAGACTATATTCTACAGTAGAGAGACAGACTATATTCTACAGTAGAGAGACAGACTATATTCTACAGTAGAGAGACAGACTATAGACTACAGTAGAGAGACAGACTATATTCTACAGTAGAGAGACAGACTATATTCTACAGTAGAGAGACAGACTATAGACTACAGTAGAGAGTCAGACTATAGACTACAGTAGAGAGACAGACTATATTCTACAGTAGAGAGACAGACTATAGACTACAGTAGAGAGACAGACTATATTCTACAGTGGAGAGACAGACTATATTCTACAGTAGAGAGACAGACTATATTCTACAGTAGAGAGACAGCCTATATTCTACAGTAGAGAGACAGACTATATACTACAGTAGAGAGACAGACTATAGACTACAATAGAGAGACAGACTATATTCTACAGTGGAGAGACAGACTATAGTCTACAGTAGAGAGACAGAATATAGACTACAGTAGAGGGACAGACTATAGACTACAGTAGAGAGACAGACTATAGACTACAGTAGAGAGACAAAGACTATAGACTACAGTAGAGAGACAGACTATAGACTACAGTAGAGAGACAGACTATAGACCAAAGTAGAGAGACAGACTGTATTCTACAGTAGAGAGACAGACTATATTCTACAGTAGAGAGACAGGCTATAGACTACAGTAGAGAGACAGACTATAGACTACAGTAGAGAGACAGACTATATTCTACAGTACAGAGAAAGACTATATACTACAGTAGAGAGACAGACTATATACTACAGTAGAGAGAAAGACTATATACTACAGTAGAGAGACAGACTATATTCTACAGTAGAGAGACAGACTATATTCTACAGTAGAGAGACAGACTATATTCTACAGTAGAGAGACAGGCTATAGACTACAGTAGAGAGACAGACTATATACTACAGTAGAGAGACAGACTATAGACTACAGTAGAGAGACAGATTATAGACTACAGCAGAGAGACAGACTATAGTCTAAAGTAGAGAGACAAAGACTATATTCTACAGTAGAGAGACAGACTATATACTACAGTAGAGAGACAGACTATATTCTACAGTAGAGAGACAGACTATATACTACAGTAGAGAGACAGACTATATTCTACAGTAGAGAGACAAAGACTATATACTACAGTAGAAAGACAGACTATATTCTACAGTAGAGAGACAAAGACTATATTCTACAGTAGAGAGAAAGACTATATCCTACAGTAGAGAGACAGACTATATTCTACAGTAGAGAGACAGACTCTATTCTTCAGTAGAGAGACAGACTATATTCTACAGTAGAGAGAAAGACTCTATACTACAGTAGAGAGACAGACTATATACTACAGTAGAGAGAAAGACTATATACTACAGTAGAGAGACAGACTATATTCTGCTGTAGAGACAGAGTCTATTCTAAAGTAGAGAGACAGACTATATTCTACAGTAGAGAGAAAGACTATATACTACAGTAGAGAGACAGACTATATTCTGCTGTAGAGACAGACTATATTCTACAGTAGAGAGACAGACTATATTCTACAGTAGAGATACAGACTATATTCTACAGTAGAGAGACAGACTATATTCTACAGTAGAGAGACAGACTATATACTACAGTAGAGAGACCGACTAAATTCTACAGTAGAGATACAGACTATATTCTACAGTAGAGAGACAGACTATATTCTACAGTAGAGAGACAGACTATATTCTACAGTAGAGAGACAGACTATATTCTACAGTAGAGACACAGACTATATTCTACAGTAGAGAGACAGACTATATTGTACAGTAGAGACACAGACTATATTCTACAGTAGAGACACAGACTATATTCTACAGTAGAGACACAGACTATATTCTACAGTAGAGACACAGACTATATTCTACAGTAGAGACACAGACTATATTCTACAGTAGAGACACAGACTATATTCTACAGTAGAGAGACAGACTATATTATACAGTAGAGAGACAGACTATAGACTACAGTAGAGAGACAGACTACATTATACAGTAGAGAGACAGACTATATTCTACATTAGAGATACACAGACTATATTCTACAGTAGAGAGACAGACTCTATTCTACAATAGAGAGACAGACTATATTCTACAGTAGAGAGAAAGACTATATACTACAGTAGAGAGACAGACTATATTATACAGTAGAGACAGACTATATTCTACAGTAGAGAGACAGACTATAGACTACAGTAGAGAGACAGACTATATTCTACAGTTGAGAGACAGACTGTAGACTACAGTAGAGAGACAGACTATATTCTACAGTAGAGAGACAGATTATATTCTACAGTAGAGAGACTGACTATATTCTACAGTAGAGAGACAGACTATATTCTACAGTAGAGAGACATACTATAGACTACATTACAGAGACAGACTATATTCTACAGTAGAGAGACAGACTATAGACTACAATAGAGAGACAGACTATATTCTACAGTAGAGAGACAGACTATATTCTACAGTAGAGAGACAGACTATATTCTACAGTAGAGAGACAGACTATATACTACAGTAGAGAGACAGACTATAGACTACAATAGAGAGACAGACTATATTCTACAGTGGAGAGACAGACTATAGTCTACAGTAGAGAGACAGAATATAGACTACTGTAGAGGGACAGACTATAGACTACAGTAGAGAGACAGACTATAGACTACAGTAGAGAGACAAAGACTATAGACTACAGTAGAGAGACAGACTATAGACTACAGTAGAGAGACAGACTATAGACTAATGTAGAGAGACAGACTGTATTCTACAGTAGAGAGACAGACTATATTCTACAGTAGAGAGACAGGCTATAGACTACAGTAGAGAGACAGACTATAGACTACAGTAGAGAGACAGACTATATTCTACAGTAGAGAGAAAGACTATATACTACAGTAGAGAGACAGACTATATACTACAGTAGAGAGAAAGACTATATACTACAGTAGAGAGACAGACTATATTCTGCTGTAGAGACAGACTATATTCTACAGTAGAGAGACAGACTATATTCTACAGTAGAGAGACAGACTATATTCTACAGTAGAGACACAGACTATATTCTACAGTAGAGAGACAGACTATATTGTACAGTAGAGACACAGACTATATTCTACAGTAGAGACACAGACTATATTCTACAGTAGAGACACAGACTATATTCTACAGTAGAGACACAGACTATATTCTACAGTAGAGAGACAGACTCTATTCTACAGTAGAGAGACAGACTATATTCTACAGTAGAGAGAAAGACTATATACTACATTAGAGAGACAGACTATATTATACAGTAGAGACAGACTATATTCTACAGTAGAGAGACAGACTATATTCTACAGTAGAGAGACAGACTATATTCTACAGTAGAGAGACAGACTATATTCTACAGTAGAGAGACAGACTATAGACTACAGTAGAGAGACAGACTATATTCTACAGTAGAGAGACAGACTATATTCTACAGTAGAGAGACAGACTATAGACTACAGTAGAGAGTCAGACTATAGACTACAGTAGAGAGACAGACTATATTCTACAGTAGAGAGACAGACTATAGACTACAGTAGAGAGACAGACTATATTCTACAGTGGAGAGACAGACTATATTCTACAGTAGAGAGACAGACTATATTCTACAGTAGAGAGACAGCCTATATTCTACAGTAGAGAGACAGACTATATACTACAGTAGAGAGACAGACTATAGACTACAATAGAGAGACAGACTATATTCTACAGTGGAGAGACAGACTATAGTCTACAGTAGAGAGACAGAATATAGACTACAGTAGAGGGACAGACTATAGACTACAGTAGAGAGACAGACTATAGACTACAGTAGAGAGACAAAGACTATAGACTACAGTAGAGAGACAGACTATAGACTACAGTAGAGAGACAGACTATAGACTAAAGTAGAGAGACAGACTGTATTCTACAGTAGAGAGACAGACTATATTCTACAGTAGAGAGACAGGCTATAGACTACAGTAGAGAGACAGACTATAGACTACAGTAGAGAGACAGACTATATTCTACAGTAGAGAGAAAGACTATATACTACAGTAGAGAGACAGACTATATACTACAGTAGAGAGAAAGACTATATACTACAGTAGAGAGACAGACTATATTCTGCTGTAGAGACAGACTATATTCTACACTAGAGAGACAGACTATATTCTACAGTAGAGAGACAGACTATATTCTACAGTAGAGACACAGACTATATTCTACAGTAGAGACACAGACTATATTCTACAGTAGAGACACAGACTATATTCTACAGTAGAGAGACAGACTCTATTCTACAGTAGAGAGACAGACTATATTCTACAGTAGAGAGAAAGACTATATACTACAGTAGAGAGACAGACTATATTATACAGTAGAGACAGACTATATTCTACAGTAGAGAGACAGACTATAAACTACAGTAGAGAGACAGACTATATTCTACAGTTGAGAGACAGACTGTAGACTACAGTAGAGAGACAGACTATATTCTACAGTAGAGAGACAGACTATATTCTACAGTAGAGAGACTGACTATATTCTACAGTAGAGAGACAGACTATATTCTACAGTAGAGAGACAGACTATAGACTACATTAGAGAGACAGACTATATTCTACAGTAGAGAGACAGACTATAGACTACAGTAGAGAGTCAGACTATATTCTACAGTAGAGAGACAGACTCTATTCTACAGTAGAGAGACATACTATATACTACAGTAGAGAGACAGACTATATTCTACAGTAGAGAGACAGACTATATTCTACAGTAGAGAGACAGACTATATTCTACAGTAGAGAGACAGGCTATAGACTACAGTAGAGAGACAGACTATATACTACAGTAGAGAGACAGACTATAGACTACAGTAGAGAGACAGATTATAGACTACAGCAGAGAGACAGACTTTAGTCTAAAGTAGAGAGACAAAGACTATATTCTACAGTAGAGAGACAGACTATATACTACAGTAGAGAGAGAGACTATATTCTACAGTGGAGAGACAGACTATATACCACAGTAGAGAGACAGACTATATTCTACAGTAGAGAGACAAAGACTATATACTACAGTAGATAGACAGACTATATTCTACAGTAGAGAGACAAAGACTATATTCTACAGTAGAGAGACAGACTATATACTACAGTAGAGAGACAGACTATATTCTACAGTAGAGAGACAGACTCTATTCTACAGTAGAGAGACAGACTATATTCTACAGTAGAGAGAAAGACTATATACTACAGTAGAGAGACAGACTATATACTACAGTAGAGAGAAAGACTATATACTACAGTAGAGAGACAGACTATATTCTGCTGTAGAGACAGACTCTATTCTACAGTAGAGAGACAGACTATATTCTACAGTAGAGAGAAAGACTATATACTACAGTAGAGAGACAGACTATATTCTGCTGTAGAGACAGACTATATTCTACAGTAGAGAGACAGACTATATTCTACAGTAGAGATACAGACTATATTCTACAGTAGAGAGACAGACTATATTCTACAGTAGAGAGACAGACTATATTCTACAGTAGAGAGACAGACTATATTCTACAGTAGAGACACAGACTATATTCTACAGTAGAGAGACAGACTATATTGTACAGTAGAGACACAGACTATATTCTACAGTAGAGACACAGACTATATTCTACAGTAGAGACACAGACTATATTCTACAGTAGAGACACAGACTATATTCTACAGTAGAGACACAGACTATATTCTACAGTAGAGACAAAGACTATATTCTACAGTAGAGAGACAGACTATATTCTACAGTAGAGAGACAGACTATAGACTACAGTAGAGAGACAGACTATATTATACAGTAGAGAGACAGACTATATTCTACAGTAGAGATACACAGACTATATTCTACAGTAGAGAGACAGACTCTATTCTACAGTAGAGAGACAGACTATATTCTACAGTAGAGAGAAAGACTATATACTACAGTAGAGAGACAGACTATATTAAACAGTAGAGACAGACTATATTCTACAGTAGAGAGAGAGACTATAGACTACAGTAGAGAGACAGACTTTATTCTACAGTTGAGAGACAGACTGTAGACTACAGTAGAGAGACAGACTATATTCTACAGTAGAGAGACAGACTATATTCTACAGTAGAGAGACTGACTATATTCTACAGTAGAGAGACAGACTATATTCTACAGTAGAGAGACAGACTATAGACTACATTAGAGAGACAGACTATATTCTACAGTAGAGAGACAGACTATAGACTACAGTAGAGAGTCAGACTATATTCTACAGTAGAGAGACAGACTCTATTCTACAGTAGAGAGACATACTATATACTACAGTAGAGAGACAGACTATATTCTACAGTAGAGAGACAGACTATATTCTACAGTAGAGAGACAGACTATATTCTACAGTAGAGAGACAGGCTATAGACTACAGTAGAGAGACAGACTATATACTACAGTAGAGAGACAGACTATAGACTACAGTAGAGAGACAGATTATAGACTACAGCAGAGAGACAGACTTTAGTCTAAAGTAGAGAGACAAAGACTATATTCTACAGTAGAGAGACAGACTATATACTACAGTAGAGAGAGAGACTATATTCTACAGTGGAGAGACAGACTATATACCACAGTAGAGAGACAGACTATATTCTACAGTAGAGAGACAAAGACTATATACTACAGTAGATAGACAGACTATATTCTACAGTAGAGAGACAAAGACTATATTCTACAGTAGAGAGACAGACTATATACTACAGTAGAGAGACAGACTATATTCTACAGTAGAGAGACAGACTCTATTCTACAGTAGAGAGACAGACTATATTCTACAGTAGAGAGAAAGACTATATACTACAGTAGAGAGACAGACTATATACTACAGTAGAGAGAAAGACTATATACTACAGTAGAGAGACAGACTATATTCTGCTGTAGAGACAGACTCTATTCTACAGTAGAGAGACAGACTATATTCTACAGTAGAGAGAAAGACTATATACTACAGTAGAGAGACAGACTATATTCTGCTGTAGAGACAGACTATATTCTACAGTAGAGAGACAGACTATATTCTACAGTAGAGATACAGACTATATTCTACAGTAGAGAGACAGACTATATTCTACAGTAGAGAGACAGACTATATTCTACAGTAGAGAGACAGACTATATTCTACAGTAGAGACACAGACTATATTCTACAGTAGAGAGACAGACTATATTGTACAGTAGAGACACAGACTATATTCTACAGTAGAGACACAGACTATATTCTACAGTAGAGACACAGACTATATTCTACAGTAGAGACACAGACTATATTCTACAGTAGAGACACAGACTATATTCTACAGTAGAGACAAAGACTATATTCTACAGTAGAGAGACAGACTATATTCTACAGTAGAGAGACAGACTATAGACTACAGTAGAGAGACAGACTATATTATACAGTAGAGAGACAGACTATATTCTACAGTAGAGATACACAGACTATATTCTACAGTAGAGAGACAGACTCTATTCTACAGTAGAGAGACAGACTATATTCTACAGTAGAGAGAAAGACTATATACTACAGTAGAGAGACAGACTATATTAAACAGTAGAGACAGACTATATTCTACAGTAGAGAGAGAGACTATAGACTACAGTAGAGAGACAGACTTTATTCTACAGTTGAGAGACAGACTGTAGACTACAGTAGAGAGACAGACTATATTCTACAGTAGAGAGACAGACTATATTCTACAGTAGAGAGACTGACTATATTCTACAGTAGAGAGACAGACTATATTCTACAGTAGAGAGACAGACTATAGACTACATTAGAGAGACAGACTATATTCTACAGTAGAGAGACAGACTATAGACTACAATAGAGAGACAGACTATATTCTACAGTGGAGAGACAGACTATAGTCTACAGTAGAGAAACAGAATATAGACTACAGTAGAGGGACAGACTATAGACTACAGTAGAGAGACAGACTATAGACTACAGTAGAGAGACAAAGACTATAGACTACAGTAGAGAGACAGACTATAGACTACAGTAGAGAGACAGACTATAGACCAAAGTAGAGAGACAGACTGTATTCTACAGTAGAGAGACAGACTATATTCTACAGTAGAGAGACAGGCTATAGACTACAGTAGAGAGACAGACTATAGACTACAGTAGAGAGACAGACTATATTCTACAGTAGAGAGAAAGACTATATACTACAGTAGAGAGACAGACTATATACTACAGTAGAGAGAAAGACTACATACTACAGTAGAGAGACAGACTATATTCTACAGTAGAGAGACAGACTATATTCTACAGTAGAGAGACAGACTATATTCTACAGTAGAGAGACAGGCTATAGACTACAGTAGAGAGACAGACTATATACTACAGTAGAGAGACAGACTATAGACTACAGTAGAGAGACAGATTATAGACTACAGCAGAGAGACAGACTATAGTCTAAAGTAGAGAGACAAAGACTATATTCTACAGTAGAGAGACAGACTATATTCTACAGTAGAGAGACAGACTATATACTACAGTAGAGAGACAGACTATATTCTACAGTAGAGAGACAAAGACTATATACTACAGTAGAAAGACAGACTATATTCTACAGTAGAGAGACAAAGACTATATTCTACAGTAGAGAGACAGACTATATCCTACAGTAGAGAGACAGACTATATTCTACAGTAGAGAGACAGACTCTATTCTTCAGTAGAGAGACAGACTATATTCTACAGTAGAGAGAAAGACTCTATACTACAGTAGAGAGACAGACTATATACTACAGTAGAGAGAAAGACTATATACTACAGTAGAGAGACAGACTATATTCTGCTGTAGAGACAGACTCTATTCTACAGTAGAGAGACAGACTATATTCTACAGTAGAGAGAAAGACTATATACTACAGTAGAGAGACAGAATATAGACTACAGTAGAGGGACAGACTATAGACTACAGTGGAGAGACAGACTATAGTCTACAGTAGAGAGACAGACTATATTCTACAGTAGAGAGACAGACTATAGACTACAATAGAGAGACAGACTATATTCTACAGTGGAGAGACAGACTATAGTCTACAGTAGAGAGACAGAATATAGACTACAGTAGAGGGACAGACTATAGACTACAGTAGAGAGACAGACTATAGACTACAGTAGAGAGACAAAGACTATAGACTACAGTAGAGAGACAGACTATAGACTACAGTAGAGAGACAGACTATAGACCAAAGTAGAGAGACAGACTGTATTCTACAGTAGAGAGACAGACTATATTCTACAGTAGAGAGACAGGCTATAGACTACAGTAGAGAGACAGACTATAGACTACAGTAGAGACACAGACTATATTCTACAGTAGAGAGAAAGACTATATACTACAGTAGAGAGACAGACTATATACTACAGTAGAGAGAAAGACTATATACTACAGTAGAGAGACAGACTATATTCTACAGTAGAGAGACAGACTATATTCTACAGTAGAGAGACAGACTATATTCTACAGTAGAGAGACAGGCTATAGACTACAGTAGAGAGACAGACTATATACTACAGTAGAGAGACAGACTATAGACTACAGTAGAGAGACAGATTATAGACTACAGCAGAGAGACAGACTATAGTCTAAAGTAGAGAGACAAAGACTATATTCTACAGTAGAGAGACAGACTATATTCTACAGTAGAGAGACAGACTATATACTACAGTAGAGAGACAGACTATATTCTACAGTAGAGAGACAAAGACTATATACTACAGTAGAAAGACAGACTATATTCTACAGTAGAGAGACAAAGACTATATTCTACAGTAGAGAGACAGACTATATCCTACAGTAGAGAGACAGACTATATTCTACAGTAGAGAGACAGACTCTATTCTTCAGTAGAGAGACAGACTATATTCTACAGTAGAGAGAAAGACTCTATACTACAGTAGAGAGACAGACTATATACTACAGTAGAGAGAAAGACTATATACTACAGTAGAGAGACAGACTATATTCTGCTGTAGAGACAGACTCTATTCTACAGTAGAGAGACAGACTATATTCTACAGTAGAGAGAAAGACTATATACTACAGTAGAGAGACAGACTATATTCTGCTGTAGAGACAGACTATATTCTACAGTAGAGAGACAGACTATATTCTACAGTAGAGATACAGACTATATTCTACAGTAGAGAGACAGACTATATACTACAGTAGAGAGACCGACTAAATTCTACAGTAGAGATACAGACTATATTCTACAGTAGAGAGACAGACTATATTCTACAGTAGAGAGACAGACTATATTCTACAGTAGAGAGACAGACTATATTCTACAGTAGAGACACAGACTATATTCTACAGTAGAGAGACAGACTATATTGTACAGTAGAGACACAGACTATATTCTACAGTAGAGACACAGACTATATTCTACAGTAGAGACACAGACTATAATCTACAGTAGAGACACAGACTATATTCTACAGTAGAGACACAGACTATATTCTACAGTAGAGAGACAGACTATATTATACAGTAGAGAGACAGACTATAGACTACAGTAGAGAGACAGACTATATTATACAGTAGAGAGACAGACTATATTCTACATTAGAGATACACAGACTATATTCTACAGTAGAGAGACAGACTCTATTCTACAATAGAGAGACAGACTATATTCTACAGTAGAGAGAAAGACTATATACTACAGTAGAAAGACAGACTATATTATACAGTAGAGACAGACTATATTCTACAGTAGAGAGACAGACTATAGACTACAGTAGAGAGACAGACTATATTCTACAGTTGAGAGACAGACTGTAGACTACAGTAGAGAGACAGACTATATTCTACAGTAGAGAGACAGATTATATTCTACAGTAGAGAGACTGACTATATTCTACAGTAGAGAGACAGACTATATTCTAAAGTAGAGAGACATACTATAGACTACATTACAGAGACAGACTATATTCTACAGTAGAGAGACAGACTATAGACTACAATAGAGAGACAGACTATATTCTACAGTGGAGAGACAGACTATATTCTACAGTAGAGAGACAGGCTATAGACTACAGTAGAGAGACAGACTATATACTACAGTAGAGAGACAGACTATAGACTACAATAGAGAGACAGACTATATTCTACGGTAGAGAGACAGACTATATTCTACAGTAGAGAGACAGGCTATAGACTACAATAGAGATACACAGACTATATTCTACAGTAGAGAGACAGACTCTATTCTACAATAGAGAGACAGACTATATTCTACAGTAGAGAGAAAGACTATATACTACAGTAGAAAGACAGACTATATTATACAGTAGAGACAGACTATATTCTACAGTAGAGAGACAGACTATAGACTACAGTAGAGAGACAGACTATATTCTACAGTTGAGAGACAGACTGTAGACTACAGTAGAGAGACAGACTATATTCTACAGTTGAGAGACAGACTGTAGACTACAGTAGAGAGACAGACTATATTCTACAGTAGAGAGACAGACTATATTCTACAGTAGAGAGACTGACTATATTCTACAGTAGAGAGACAGACTATATTCTACAGTAGAGAGACAGACTATAGACTACATTAGAGAGACAGACTATATTCTACAGTAGAGAGACAGACTATAGACTACAATAGAGAGACAGACTATATTCTACAGTGGAGAGACAGACTATAGTCTACAGTAGAGAGACAGAATATAGACTACAGTAGAGGGACAGACTATAGACTACAGTAGAGAGACAGACTATAGACTACAGTAGAGAGACAAAGACTATAGACTACAGTAGAGAGAAAGACTATAGACTACAGTAGAGAGACAGACTATAGACCAAAGTAGAGAGACAGACTGTATTCTACAGTAGAGAGACAGACTATATTCTACAGTAGAGAGACAGACTATATTCTACAGTAGAGAGACGGACTATATTCTACAGTAGAGAGACAGGCTATAGACTACAGTAGAGAGACAGACTATATACTACAGTAGAGAGACAGACTATAGACTACAGTAGAGAGACAGATTATAGACTACAGCAGAGAGACAGACTATAGTCTAAAGTAGAGAGACAAAGACTATATTCTACAGTAGAGAGACAGACTATATACTACAGTAGAGAGACAGACTATATTCTACAGTAGAGAGACAGACTATATACTACAGTAGAGAGACAGACTATATTCTACAGTAGAGAGACAAAGACTATATACTACAGTAGATAGACAGACTATATTCTACAGTAGAGAGACAAAGACTATATTCTACAGTAGAGAGACAGACTATATCCTACAGTAGAGAGACAGACTATATTCTACAGTAGAGAGACAGACTCTATTCTTCAGTAGAGAGACAGACTATATTCTACAGTAGAGAGAAAGACTCTATACTACAGTAGAGAGACAGACTATATACTACAGTAGAGAGAAAGACTATATACTACAGTAGAGAGACAGACTATATTCTGCTGTAGAGACAGACTCTATTCTACAGTAGAGAGACAGACTATATTCTACAGTAGAGAGAAAGACTATATACTACAGTAGAGAGACAGACTATATTCTGCTGTAGAGACAGACTATATTCTACAGTATAGAGACAGACTATATTCTACAGTAGAGATACAGACTATATTCTACAGTAGAGAGACAGACTATATTCTACAGTAGAGAGACAGACTATATACTACAGTAGAGAGACCGACTATATTCTACAGTAGAGATACAGACTATATTCTACAGTAGAGAGACAGACTATATTCTACAGTAGAGAGACAGACTATATTCTACAGTAGAGACACAGACTATATTCTACAGTAGAGAGACAGACTATATTGTACAGTAGAGACACAGACTATATTCTACAGTAGAGACACAGACTATATTCTACAGTAGAGACACAGACTATATTCTACAGTAGAGACACAGACTATATTCTACAGTAGAGACACAGACTATATTCTACAGTAGAGACACAGACTATATTCTACAGTAGAGAGACAGACTATATTCTACAGTAGAGAGACAGACTATAGACTACAGTATAGAGACAGACTATATTATTCAGTAGAGAGACAAACTATATTCTACATTAGAGATACACAGACTATATTCTACAGTAGAGAGACAGACTCTATTCTACAGTAGAGAGACAGACTATATTCTACAGTAGAGAGAAAGACTATATACTACAGTAGAGAGACAGACTATATTATACAGTAGAGACAGACTATATTCTACAGTAGAGAGACAGACTATAGACTACAGTAGAGAGACAGACTATATTCTACAGTTGAGAGACAGACTGTAGACTACAGTAGAGAGACAGACTATATTCTACAGTAGAGAGACAGATTATATTCTACAGTAGAGAGACTGACTATATTCTACAGTAGAGAGACAGACTATATTCTACAGTAGAGAGACATACTTTAGACTACATTACAGAGACAGACTATATTCTACAGTAGAGAGACAGACTATAGACTACAATAGAGAGACAGACTATATTCTACAGTGGAGAGACAGACTATATTCTACAGTAGAGAGACAGGCTATAGACTACAGTAGAGAGACAGACTATATACTACAGTAGAGAGACAGACTATAGACTACAATAGAGAGACAGACTATATTCTACAGTAGAGAGACAGACTATATTCTACAGTAGAGAGACAGGCTATAGACTACAATAGAGAGACAGACTATATTCTACAGTAGAGAGAAAGACTATATACTACAGTAGAGAGACAGACTATATTATACAGTAGAGACAGACTATATTCTACAGTTGAGAGACAGACTGTAGATTACAGTAGAGAGACAGACTATATTCTACAGTAGAGAGACAGACTATATTCTACAGTAGAGAGACTGACTATATTCTACAGTAGAGAGACAGACTATATTCTACAGTAGAGAGACAGACTATAGACTACATTAGAGAGACAGACTATATTCTACAGTAGAGAGACAGACTATAGACTACAGTAGAGAGACAGACTATATTCTACAGTAGAGAGACAGACGGTAGACTACAGTAGAGAGACAGACTATATTCTACAGTAGAGAGACAGACTATATTCTACAGTAGAGAGACAAAGATTATATTCTACAGTAGAGAGACAGACTATAGGCTACAGTAGAGAGACAGACTATAGACTACAGTAGAGAGACAGACTATAGACTACAGTAGGGAGACAGACTATATTTTACAGTAGAGAGACAGACTATATTCTACAGTAGAGAGTCAGACTATATTCTACAGTAGAGAGACAGACTCTATTCTACAGTAGAGAGACAGACTATATACTACAGTAGAGAGACAGAAAATATTCTACAGTAGAGAGACAGACTATATACTACAGTAGAGAGACAGACTATAGACTACAGTAGAGAGACAGATTATAGACTACAGCAGAGAGACAGACTATAGTCTAAAGTAGAGAGACAAAGACTATATTCTACAGTAGAGAGACAGACTATATACTACAGTAGAGAGACAGACTATATTCTACAGTAGAGAGACAGACTATAGACTACAGTAGAGAGACAGACTATATTCTACAGTTGAGAGACAGACTGTAGACTACAGTAGAGAGACAGACTATATTCTACAGTAGAGAGACAGATTATATTCTACAGTAGAGAGACTGACTATATTCTACAGTAGAGAGACAGACTATAGACTACATTACAGAGACAGACTATATTCTACAGTAGAGAGACAGACTATAGACTACAATAGAGAGACAGACTATATTCTACAGTGGAGAGACAGACTATATTCTACAGTAGAGAGACAGGCTATAGACTACAGTAGAGAGACAGACTATATACTACAGTAGAGAGACAGACTATAGACTACAATAGAGAGACAGACTATATTCTACAGTAGAGAGACAGACTATATTCTACAGTAGAGAGACAGGCTATAGACTACAATAGAGATACACAGACTATATTCTACAGTAGAGAGACAGACTCTATTCTACAATAGAGAGACAGACTATATTCTACAGTAGAGAGAAAGACTATATACTACAGTAGAAAGACAGACTATATTATACAGTAGAGACAGACTATATTCTACAGTAGAGAGACAGACTATAGACTACAGTAGAGAGACAGACTATATTCTACAGTTGAGAGACAGACTGTAGACTACAGTAGAGAGACAGACTATATTCTACAGTTGAGAGACAGACTGTAGACTACAGTAGAGAGACAGACTATATTCTACAGTAGAGAGACAGACTATATTCTACAGTAGAGAGACTGACTATATTCTACAGTAGAGAGACAGACTATATTCTACAGTAGAGAGACAGACTATAGACTACATTAGAGAGACAGACTATATTCTACAGTAGAGAGACAGACTATAGACTACAATAGAGAGACAGACTATATTCTACAGTGGAGAGACAGACTATAGTCTACAGTAGAGAGACAGAATATAGACTACAGTAGAGGGACAGACTATAGACTACAGTAGAGAGACAGACTATAGACTACAGTAGAGAGACAAAGACTATAGACTACAATAGAGAGAAAGACTATAGACTACAGTAGAGAGACAGACTATAGACCAAAGTAGAGAGACAGACTGTATTCTACAGTAGAGAGACAGACTATATTCTACAGTAGAGAGACAGACTATATTCTACAGTAGAGAGACGGACTATATTCTACAGTAGAGAGACAGGCTATAGACTACAGTAGAGAGACAGACTATATACTACAGTAGAGAGACAGACTATAGACTACAGTAGAGAGACAGATTATAGACTACAGCAGAGAGACAGACTATAGTCTAAAGTAGAGAGACAAAGACTATATTCTACAGTAGAGAGACAGACTATATACTACAGTAGAGAGACAGACTATATTCTACAGTAGAGAGACAGACTATATACTACAGTAGAGAGACAGACTATATTCTACAGTAGAGAGACAAAGACTATATACTACAGTAGATAGACAGACTATATTCTACAGTAGAGAGACAAAGACTATATTCTACAGTAGAGAGACAGACTATATCCTACAGTAGAGAGACAGACTATATTCTACAGTAGAGAGACAGACTCTATTCTTCAGTAGAGAGACAGACTATATTCTACAGTAGAGAGAAAGACTCTATACTACAGTAGAGAGACAGACTATATACTACAGTAGAGAGAAAGACTATATACTACAGTAGAGAGACAGACTATATTCTGCTGTAGAGACAGACTCTATTCTACAGTAGAGAGACAGACTATATTCTACAGTAGAGAGAAAGACTATATACTACAGTAGAGAGACAGACTATATTCTGCTGTAGAGACAGACTATATTCTACAGTATAGAGACAGACTATATTCTACAGTAGAGATACAGACTATATTCTACAGTAGAGAGACAGACTATATTCTACAGTAGAGAGACAGACTATATACTACAGTAGAGAGACCGACTATATTCTACAGTAGAGATACAGACTATATTCTACAGTAGAGAGACAGACTATATTCTACAGTAGAGAGACAGACTATATTCTACAGTAGAGACACAGACTATATTCTACAGTAGAGAGACAGACTATATTGTACAGTAGAGACACAGACTATATTCTACAGTAGAGACACAGACTATATTCTACAGTAGAGACACAGACTATATTCTACAGTAGAGACACAGACTATATTCTACAGTAGAGACACAGACTATATTCTACAGTAGAGACACAGACTATATTCTACAGTAGAGAGAGAGACTATATTCTACAGTAGAGAGACAGACTATAGACTACAGTATAGAGACAGACTATATTATTCAGTAGAGAGACAGACTATATTCTACATTAGAGATACACAGACTATATTCTACAGTAGAGAGACAGACTCTATTCTACAGTAGAGAGACAGACTATATTCTACAGTAGAGAGAAAGACTATATACTACAGTAGAGAGACAGACTATATTATACAGTAGAGACAGACTATATTCTACAGTAGAGAGACAGACTATAGACTACAGTAGAGAGACAGACTATATTCTACAGTTGAGAGACAGACTGTAGACTACAGTAGAGAGACAGACTATATTCTACAGTAGAGAGACAGATTATATTCTACAGTAGAGAGACTGACTATATTCTACAGTAGAGAGACAGACTATATTCTACAGTAGAGAGACATACTTTAGACTACATTACAGAGACAGACTATATTCTACAGTAGAGAGACAGACTATAGACTACAATAGAGAGACAGACTATATTCTACAGTGGAGAGACAGACTATATTCTACAGTAGAGAGACAGGCTATAGACTACAGTAGAGAGACAGACTATATACTACAGTAGAGAGACAGACTATAGACTACAATAGAGAGACAGACTATATTCTACAGTAGAGAGACAGACTATATTCTACAGTAGAGAGACAGGCTATAGACTACAATAGAGAGACAGACTATATTCTACAGTAGAGAGAAAGACTATATACTACAGTAGAGAGACAGACTATATTATACAGTAGAGACAGACTATATTCTACAGTTGAGAGACAGACTGTAGATTACAGTAGAGAGACAGACTATATTCTACAGTAGAGAGACAGACTATATTCTACAGTAGAGAGACTGACTATATTCTACAGTAGAGAGACAGACTATATTCTACAGTAGAGAGACAGACTATAGACTACATTAGAGAGACAGACTATATTCTACAGTAGAGAGACAGACTATAGACTACAGTAGAGAGACAGACTATATTCTACAGTAGAGAGACAGACTGTAGACTACAGTAGAGAGACAGACTATATTCTACAGTAGAGAGACAGACTATATTCTACAGTAGAGAGACAAAGATTATATTCTACAGTAGAGAGACAGACTATAGGCTACAGTAGAGAGACAGACTATAGACTACAGTAGAGAGACAGACTATAGACTACAGTAGGGAGACAGACTATATTTTACAGTAGAGAGACAGACTATATTCTACAGTAGAGAGTCAGACTATATTCTACAGTAGAGAGACAGACTCTATTCTACAGTAGAGAGACAGACTATATACTACAGTAGAGAGACAGAAAATATTCTACAGTAGAGAGACAGACTATATACTACAGTAGAGAGACAGACTATAGACTACAGTAGAGAGACAGATTATAGACTACAGCAGAGAGACAGACTATAGTCTAAAGTAGAGAGACAAAGACTATATTCTACAGTAGAGAGACAGACTATATACTACAGTAGAGAGACAGACTATATTCTACAGTAGAGAGACAGACTATATACTACAGTAGAGAGACAGACTATATTCTACAGTAGAGAGACAAAGACTATATACTACAGTAGATAGACAGACTATATTCTACAGTAGAGAGACAAAGACTATATTCTACAGTAGAGAGACAGACTATAGACTACAGTAGAGAGACAGACTATATTCTACAGTAGAGAGACAGACTATATTCTACAGTAGAGAGACAGACTATATTCTACAGTAGAGAGACAGACTATATTCTACAGTAGAGAGACAGACTATAGACTACAGTAGAGAGACAGACTATATTCTACAGTAGAGAAACAGACTATATTCTACAGTAGAGAGACAGACTATAGACTACAGTAGAGAGTCAGACTATAGACTACAGTAGAGAGACAGACTATATTCTACAGTAGAGAGACAGACTATAGACTACAGTAGAGAGACAGACTATATTCTACAGTGGAGAGACAGACTATATTCTACAGTAGAGAGACAGACTATATTCTACAGTAGAGAGACAGACTATATTCTACAGTAGAGAGACAGACTATATACTACAGTAGAGAGACAGACTATAGACTACAATAGAGAGACAGACTATATTCTACAGTGAAGAGACAGACTATAGTCTACAGTAGAGAGACAGAATATAGACTACAGTAGAGGGACAGACTATAGACTACAGTAGAGAGACAGACTATTGACTACAGTAGAGAGACAAAGACTATAGACTACAGTAGAGAGACAGACTATAGACTACAGTAGAGAGACAGACTATAGACTAAAGTAGAGAGACAGACTGTATTCTACAGTAGAGAGACAGACTATATTCTACAGTAGAGAGACAGGCTATAGACTACAGTAGAGAGACAGACTATAGACTACAGTAGAGAGACAGACTATATTCTACAGTAGAGAGAAAGACTATATACTACAGTAGAGAGACAGACTATATACTACAGTAGAGAGAAAGACTATATACTACAGTAGAGAGACAGACTATATTCTGCTGTAGAGACAGACTATATTCTACAGTAGAGAGACAGACTATATTCTACAGTAGAGAGACAGACTATATACTACAGTAGAGAGACAGATTATAGACTACAGCAGAGAGACAGACTATAGTCTAAAGTAGAGAGACAAAGACTATATTCTACAGTAGAGAGACAGACTATATACTACAGTAGAGAGACAGACTATATTCTACAGTAGAGAGACAGACTATATACTACAGTAGAGAGACAGACTATATTCTACAGTAGAGAGACAAAGACTATATACTACAGTAGATAGACAGACTATATTCTACAGTAGAGAGACAAAGACTATATTCTACAGTAGAGAGACAGACTATATCCTACAGTAGAGAGACAGACTATATTCTACAGTAGAGAGACAGACTCTATTCTTCAGTAGAGAGACAGACTATATTCTACAGTAGAGAGAAAGACTCTATACTACAGTAGAGAGACAGACTATATACTACAGTAGAGAGAAAGACTATATACTACAGTAGAGAGACAGACTATATTCTGCTGTAGAGACAGACTCTATTCTACAGTAGAGAGACAGACTATATTCTACAGTAGAGAGAAAGACTATATACTACAGTAGAGAGACAGACTATATTCTGCTGTAGAGACAGACTATATTCTACAGTATAGAGACAGACTATATTCTACAGTAGAGATACAGACTATATTCTACAGTAGAGAGACAGACTATATTCTACAGTAGAGAGACAGACTATATACTACAGTAGAGAGACCGACTATATTCTACAGTAGAGATACAGACTATATTCTACAGTAGAGAGACAGACTATATTCTACAGTAGAGAGACAGACTATATTCTACAGTAGAGACACAGACTATATTCTACAGTAGAGAGACAGACTATATTGTACAGTAGAGACACAGACTATATTCTACAGTAGAGACACAGACTATATTCTACAGTAGAGACACAGACTATATTCTACAGTAGAGACACAGACTATATTCTACAGTAGAGACACAGACTATATTCTACAGTAGAGACACAGACTATATTCTACAGTAGAGAGACAGACTATATTCTACAGTAGAGAGACAGACTATAGACTACAGTAGAGAGACAGACTATATTATACAGTAGAGAGACAGACTATATTCTACATTAGAGATACACAGACTATATTCTACAGTAGAGAGACAGACTCTATTCTACAGTAGAGAGACAGACTATATTCTACAGTAGAGAGAAAGACTATATACTACAGTAGAGAGACAGACTATATTATACCGTAGAGACAGACTATATTCTACAGTAGAGAGACAGACTATAGACTACAGTAGAGAGACAGACTATATTCTACAGTTGAGAGACAGACTGTAGACTACAGTAGAGAGACAGACTATATTCTACAGTAGAGAGACAGATTATATTCTACAGTAGAGAGACTGACTATATTCTACAGTAGAGAGACAGACTATATTCTACAGTAGAGAGACATACTTTAGACTACATTACAGAGACAGACTATATTCTACAGTAGAGAGACAGACTATAGACTACAATAGAGAGACAGACTATATTCTACAGTGGAGAGACAGACTATATTCTACAGTAGAGAGACAGGCTATAGACTACAGTAGAGAGACAGACTATATACTACAGTAGAGAGACAGACTATAGACTACAATAGAGAGACAGACTATATTCTACAGTAGAGAGACAGACTATATTCTACAGTAGAGAGACAGGCTATAGACTACAATAGAGAGACAGACTATATTCTACAGTAGAGAGAAAGACTATATACTACAGTAGAGAGACAGACTATATTATACAGTAGAGACAGACTATATTCTACAGTTGAGAGACAGACTGTAGACTACAGTAGAGAGACAGACTATATTCTACAGTAGAGAGACAGACTATATTCTACAGTAGAGAGACTGACTATATTCTACAGTAGAGAGACAGACTATATTCTACAGTAGAGAGACAGACTATAGACTACATTAGAGAGACAGACTATATTCTACAGTAGAGAGACAGACTATAGACTACAGTAGAGAGACAGACTATATTCTACAGTAGAGAGACAGACTGTAGACTACAGTAGAGAGACAGACTATATTCTACAGTAGAGAGACAGACTATATTCTACAGTAGAGAGACAAAGATTATATTCTACAGTAGAGAGACAGACTATAGGCTACAGTAGAGAGACAGACTATAGACTACAGTAGAGAGACAGACTATAGTACTACAGTAGGAGAGACAGACTATATTTCTACAGTAGAGAGACAGACTATATTCTACAGTAGAGAGACAGACTATATTCTACAGTAGAGAGACAGGACTACTATTGACTACAGTAGAGAGACAGACTATATACTACAGTAGAGAGACAGACTATAGACTACAGTAGAGAGACAGATTATAGACTACAGCAGAGAGACAGACTATAGTCTAAAGTAGGGAGACAAAGACTATATTCTACAGTAGAGAGACAGACTATATACTACAGTAGAGAGACAGACTATATTCTACAGTAGAGAGACAGACTATATACTACAGTAGAGAGACAGACTATATTCTACAGTAGAGAGACAAAGACTATATACTACAGTAGATAGACAGACTATATTCTACAGTAGAGAGACAAAGACTATATTCTACAGTAGAGAGACAGACTATAGACTACAGTAGAGAGACAGACTATATTCTACAGTAGAGAGACAGACTATATTCTACAGTAGAGAGACAGACTATATTCTACAGTAGAGAGACAGACTATATTCTACAGTAGAGAGACAGACTATAGACTACAGTAGAGAGACAGACTATATTCTACAGTAGAGAGACAGACTATATTCTACAGTAGAGAGACAGACTATAGACTACAGTAGAGAGTCAGACTATAGACTACAGTAGAGAGACAGACTATATTCTACAGTAGAGAGACAGACTATAGACTACAGTAGAGAGACAGACTATATTCTACAGTGGAGAGACAGACTATATTCTACAGTAGAGAGACAGACTATATTCTACAGTAGAGAGACAGACTATATTCTACAGTAGAGAGACAGACTATAGACTACAGTAGAGAGACAAAGACTATAGACTACAGTAGAGAGACAGACTATAGACTACAGTAGAGAGACAGACTATAGACTAAAGTAGAGAGACAGACTGTATTCTACAGTAGAGAGACAGACTATATTCTACAGTAGAGAGACAGGCTATAGACTACAGTAGAGAGACAGACTATAGACTACAGTAGAGAGAGAGACTATATTCTACAGTAGAGAGAAAGACTATATACTACAGTAGAGAGACAGACTATATACTACAGTAGAGAGAAAGACTATATACTACAGTAGAGAGACAGACTATATTCTGCTGTAGAGACAGACTATATTCTACAGTAGAGAGACAGACTATATTCTACAGTAGAGAGACAGACTATATTCTACAGTAGAGACACAGACTATATTCTACAGTAGAGAGACAGACTATATTCTACAGTAGAGACACAGACTATATTCTACAGTAGAGAGACAGACTATATTCTGCTGTAGAGACAGACTATATTCTACAGTAGAGAGACAGACTATATTCTACAGTAGAGATACAGACTATATTCTACAGTAGAGAGACAGACTATATTCTGCTGTAGAGACAGACTATATTCTACAGTAGAGAGACAGACTATATTCTACAGTAGAGATACAGACTATATTCTACAGTAGAGAGACAGACTATATTCTACAGTAGAGAGACAGACTATATACTACAGTAGAGAGACCGACTAAATTCTACAGTAGAGATACAGACTATATTCTACAGTAGAGAGACAGACTATATTCTACAGTAGAGAGACAGACTATATTCTACAGTAGAGAGACAGACTATATTCTACAGTAGAGACACAGACTATATTCTACAGTAGAGAGACAGACTATATTGT
Organism: Salmo salar; assembly: GCF_965601325.2. NCBI lineage: Eukaryota > Metazoa > Chordata > Actinopteri > Salmoniformes > Salmonidae > Salmo > Salmo salar. Next base: position 77,552,966 of record NC_138304.1, on the reverse strand, counting down.
ACAGTAGAGACACAGACTATATTCTACAGTAGAGACACAGACTATATTCTACAGTAGAGACACAGACTATATTCTACAGTAGAGACACAGACTATATTCTACAGTAGAGACACAGACTATATTCTACAGTAGAGAGACAGACTATATTATACAGTAGAGAGACAGACTATAGACTACAGTAGAGAGACAGACTATATTATACAGTAGAGAGACAGACTATATTCTACATTAGAGATACACAGACTATATTCTACAGTAGAGAGACAGACTCTATTCTACAATAGAGAGACAGACTATATTCTACAGTAGAGAGAAAGACTATATACTACAGTAGAAAGACAGACTATATTATACAGTAGAGACAGACTATATTCTACAGTAGAGAGACAGACTATAGACTACAGTAGAGAGACAGACTATATTCTACAGTTGAGAGACAGACTGTAGACTACAGTAGAGAGACAGACTACATTCTACAGTAGAGAGACAGACTATATTCTACAGTAGAGAGACAGACTATATTCTACAGTAGAGAGACGGACTATATTCTACAGTACAGAGACAGGCTATAGACTACAGTAGAGAGACAGACTATATACTACAGTAGAGAGACAGAATATAGACTACAGTAGAGAGACAGATTATAGACTACAGCAGAGAGACAGACTATAGTCTAAAGTAGAGAGACAAAGACTATATTCTACAGTAGAGAGACAGACTATATACTACAGTAGAGAGACAGACTATATTCTACAGTAGAGAGACAGACTATATACTACAGTAGAGAGACAGACTATATTCTACAGTAGAGAGACAAAGACTATATACTACAGTAGATAGACAGACTATATTCTACAGTAGAGAGACAAAGACTATATTCTACAGTAGAGAGACAGACTATATCCTACAGTAGAGAGACAGACTATATTCTACAGTAGAGAGAAAGACTCTATACTACAGTAGAGAGACAGACTATATACTACAGTAGAGAGAAAGACTATATACTACAGTAGAGAGACAGACTATATTCTGCTGTAGAGACAGACTCTATTCTACAGTAGAGAGACAGACTATATTCTACAGTAGAGAGAAAGACTATATACTACAGTAGAGAGACAGACTATATTCTGCTGTAGAGACAGACTATATTCTACAGTATAGAGACAGACTATATTCTACAGTAGAGATACAGACTATAGACTACAGTAGAGAGACAAAGACTATAGACTACAGTAGAGAGACAGACTATATTCTACAGTAGAGAGACAGACTCTATTCTACAGTAGAGAGACAGACTATATTCTACAGTAGAGAGAAAGACTATATACTACAGTAGAGAGACAGACTATATTATACAGTAGAGACAGACTATATTCTACAGTAGAGAGACAGACTATATTCTACAGTAGGGAGACAGACTATAGACTACAGTAGAGAGACAGACTATATTCTACAGTAGAGAGACAGACTATATTCTACAGTAGAGAGACAGACTATAGACTACAGTAGAGAGTCAGACTATAGACTACAGTAGAGAGACAGACTATATTCTACAGTAGAGAGACAGACTATAGACTACAGTAGAGAGACAGACTATATTCTACAGTGGAGAGACAGACTATATTCTACAGTAGAGAGACAGACTATATTCTACAGTAGAGAGACAGACTATATTCTACAGTAGAGAGACAGACTATAGACTACAGTAGAGAGACAAAGACTATAGACTACAGTAGAGAGACAGACTATAGACTACAGTAGAGAGACAGACTATAGACTAAAGTAGAGAGACAGACTGTATTCTACAGTAGAGAGACAGACTATATTCTACAGTAGAGAGACAGGCTATAGACTACAGTAGAGAGACAGACTCTATTCTACAGTAGAGAGACAGACTATATTCTACAGTAGAGAGAAAGACTATATACTACAGTAGAGAGACAGACTATATTATACCGTAGAGACAGACTATATTCTACAGTAGAGAGACAGACTATAGACTACAGTAGAGAGACAGACTATATTCTACAGTTGAGAGACAGACTGTAGACTACAGTAGAGAGACAGACTATATTCTACAGTAGAGAGACAGATTATATTCTACAGTAGAGAGACTGACTATATTCTACAGTAGAGAGACAGACTATATTCTACAGTAGAGAGACATACTTTAGACTACATTACAGAGACAGACTATATTCTACAGTAGAGAGACAGACTATAGACTACAATAGAGAGACAGACTATATTCTACAGTGGAGAGACAGACTATATTCTACAGTAGAGAGACAGGCTATAGACTACAGTAGAGAGACAGACTATATACTACAGTAGAGAGACAGACTATAGACTACAATAGAGAGACAGACTATATTCTACAGTAGAGAGACAGACTATATTCTACAGTAGAGAGACAGGCTATAGACTACAATAGAGAGACAGACTATATTCTACAGTAGAGAGAAAGACTATATACTACAGTAGAGAGACAGACTATATTATACAGTAGAGACAGACTATATTCTACAGTTGAGAGACAGACTGTAGACTACAGTAGAGAGACAGACTATATTCTACAGTAGAGAGACAGACTATATTCTACAGTAGAGAGACTGACTATATTCTACAGTAGAGAGACAGACTATATTCTACAGTAGAGAGACAGACTATAGACTACATTAGAGAGACAGACTATATTCTACAGTAGAGAGACAGACTATAGACTACAGTAGAGAGACAGACTATATTCTACAGTAGAGAGACAGACTGTAGACTACAGTAGAGAGACAGACTATATTCTACAGTAGAGAGACAGACTATATTCTACAGTAGAGAGACAAAGATTATATTCTACAGTAGAGAGACAGACTATAGGCTACAGTAGAGAGACAGACTATAGACTACAGTAGAGAGACAGACTATAGACTACAGTAGGGAGACAGACTATATTTTACAGTAGAGAGACAGACTATATTCTACAGTAGAGAGTCAGACTATATTCTACAGTAGAGAGACAGACTCTATTCTACAGTAGAGAGACAGACTATATACTACAGTAGAGAGACAGACTATATTCTACAGTAGAGAGACAGACTATATTCTACAGTAGAGAGACAGACTATATTCTACAGTAGAGAGACAGGCTATAGACTACAGTAGAGAGACAGACTATATACTACAGTAGAGAGACAGACTATAGACTACAGTAGAGAGACAGATTATAGACTACAGCAGAGAGACAGACTATAGTCTAAAGTAGGGAGACAAAGACTATATTCTACAGTAGAGAGACAGACTATATACTACAGTAGAGAGACAGACTATATTCTACAGTAGAGAGACAGACTATATACTACAGTAGAGAGACAGACTATATTCTACAGTAGAGAGACAAAGACTATATACTACAGTAGATAGACAGACTATATTCTACAGTAGAGAGACAAAGACTATATTCTACAGTAGAGAGACAGACTATAGACTACAGTAGAGAGACAGACTATATTCTACAGTAGAGAGACAGACTATATTCTACAGTAGAGAGACAGACTATATTCTACAGTAGAGAGACAGACTATATTCTACAGTAGAGAGACAGACTATAGACTACAGTAGAGAGACAGACGATATTCTACAGTAGAGACAGACTATATTCTACAGTAGAGAGACAGACTATAGACTACAGTAGAGAGTCAGACTATAGACTACAGTAGAGAGACAGACTATATTCTACAGTAGAGAGACAGACTATAGACTACAGTAGAGAGACAGACTATATTCTACAGTGGAGAGACAGACTATATTCTACAGTAGAGAGACAGACTATATTCTACAGTAGAGAGACAGACTATATTCTACAGTAGAGAGACAGACTATAGACTACAGTAGAGAGACAAAGACTATAGACTACAGTAGAGAGACAGACTATAGACTACAGTAGAGAGACAGACTATAGACTAAAGTAGAGAGACAGACTGTATTCTACAGTAGAGAGACAGACTATATTCTACAGTAGAGAGACAGGCTATAGACTACAGTAGAGAGACAGACTATAGACTACAGTAGAGAGAGAGACTATATTCTACAGTAGAGAGAAAGACTATATACTACAGTAGAGAGACAGACTATATACTACAGTAGAGAGAAAGACTATATACTACAGTAGAGAGACAGACTATATTCTGCTGTAGAGACAGACTATATTCTACAGTAGAGAGACAGACTATATTCTACAGTAGAGAGACAGACTATATTCTACAGTAGAGACACAGACTATATTCTACAGTAGAGAGACAGACTATATTCTACAGTAGAGACACAGACTATATTCTACAGTAGAGAGACAGACTATATTCTGCTGTAGAGACAGACTATATTCTACAGTAGAGAGACAGACTATATTCTACAGTAGAGATACAGACTATATTCTACAGTAGAGAGACAGACTATATTCTGCTGTAGAGACAGACTATATTCTACAGTAGAGAGACAGACTATATTCTACAGTAGAGATACAGACTATATTCTACAGTAGAGAGACAGACTATATTCTACAGTAGAGAGACAGACTATATACTACAGTAGAGAGACCGACTAAATTCTACAGTAGAGATACAGACTATATTCTACAGTAGAGAGACAGACTATATTCTACAGTAGAGAGACAGACTATATTCTACAGTAGAGAGACAGACTATATTCTACAGTAGAGACACAGACTATATTCTACAGTAGAGAGACAGACTATATTGTACAGTAGAGACACAGACTATATTCTACAGTAGAGACACAGACTATATTCTACAGTAGAGACACAGACTATATTCTACAGTAGAGACACAGACTATATTCTACAGTAGAGACACAGACTATATTCTACAGTAGAGAGACAGACTATATTATACAGTAGAGAGACAGACTATAGACTACAGTAGAGAGACAGACTATATTATACAGTAGAGAGACAGACTATATTCTACATTAGAGATACACAGACTATATTCTACAGTAGAGAGACAGACTCTATTCTACAATAGAGAGACAGACTATATTCTACAGTAGAGAGAAAGACTATATACTACAGTAGAAAGACAGACTATATTATACAGTAGAGACAGACTATATTCTACAGTAGAGAGACAGACTATAGACTACAGTAGAGAGACAGACTATATTCTACAGTTGAGAGACAGACTGTAGACTACAGTAGAGAGACAGACTACATTCTACAGTAGAGAGACAGACTATATTCTACAGTAGAGAGACAGACTATATTCTACAGTAGAGAGACGGACTATATTCTACAGTACAGAGACAGGCTATAGACTACAGTAGAGAGACAGACTATATACTACAGTAGAGAGACAGACTATAGACTACAGTAGAGAGACAGATTATAGACTACAGCAGAGAGACAGACTATAGTCTAAAGTAGAGAGACAAAGACTATATTCTACAGTAGAGAGACAGACTATATACTACAGTAGAGAGACAGACTATATTCTACAGTAGAGAGACAGACTATATACTACAGTAGAGAGACAGACTATATTCTACAGTAGAGAGACAAAGACTATATACTACAGTAGATAGACAGACTATATTCTACAGTAGAGAGACAAAGACTATATTCTACAGTAGAGAGACAGACTATATCCTACAGTAGAGAGACAGACTATATTCTACAGTAGAGAGAAAGACTCTATACTACAGTAGAGAGACAGACTATATACTACAGTAGAGAGAAAGACTATATACTACAGTAGAGAGACAGACTATATTCTGCTGTAGAGACAGACTCTATTCTACAGTAGAGAGACAGACTATATTCTACAGTAGAGAGAAAGACTATATACTACAGTAGAGAGACAGACTATATTCTGCTGTAGAGACAGACTATATTCTACAGTATAGAGACAGACTATATTCTACAGTAGAGATACAGACTATATTCTACAGTAGAGAGACAGACTATATTCTACAGTAGAGAGACAGACTATATACTACAGTAGAGAGACCGACTATATTCTACAGTAGAGATACAGACTATATTCTACAGTAGAGAGACAGACTATATTCTACAGTAGAGAGACAGACTATATTCTACAGTAGAGACACAGACTATATTCTACAGTAGAGAGACAGACTATATTGTACAGTAGAGACACAGACTATATTCTACAGTAGAGACACAGACTATATTCTACAATAGAGACACAGACTATATTCTACAGTAGAGACACAGACTATATTCTACAGTAGAGACACAGACTATATTCTACAGTAGAGACACAGACTATATTCTACAGTAGAGAGACAGACTATATTCTACAGTAGAGAGACAGACTATAGACTACAGTATAGAGACAGACTATATTATTCAGTAGAGAGACAGACTATATTCTACATTAGAGATACACAGACTATATTCTACAGTAGAGAGACAGACTCTATTCTACAGTAGAGAGACAGACTATATTCTACAGTAGAGAGAAAGACTATATACTACAGTAGAGAGACAGACTATATTATACAGTAGAGACAGACTATATTCTACAGTAGAGAGACAGACTATATTCTACAGTAGAGAGACAGACTATAGACTACAGTAGAGAGACAGACTATATTCTACAGTAGAGAGACAGACTATATTCTACAGTAGAGAGACAGACTATAGACTACAGTAGAGAGTCAGACTATAGACTACAGTAGAGAGACAGACTATATTCTACAGTAGAGAGACAGACTATAGACTACAGTAGAGAGACAGACTATATTCTACAGTGGAGAGACAGACTATATTCTACAGTAGAGAGACAGACTATATTCTACAGTAGAGAGACAGACTATATTCTACAGTAGAGAGACAGACTATAGACTACAGTAGAGAGACAAAGACTATAGACTACAGTAGAGAGACAGACTATAGACTACAGTAGAGAGACAGACTATAGACTAAAGTAGAGAGACAGACTGTATTCTACAGTAGAGAGACAGACTATATTCTACAGTAGAGAGACAGGCTATAGACTACAGTAGAGAGACAGACTGTAGACTACAGTAGAGAGAGAGACTATATTCTACAGTAGAGAGAAAGACTATATACTACAGTAGAGAGACAGACTATATACTACAGTAGAGAGAAAGACTATATACTACAGTAGAGAGACAGACTATATTCTGCTGTAGAGACAGACTATATTCTACAGTAGAGAGACAGACTATATTCTACAGTAGAGAGACAGACTATATTCTACAGTAGAGACACAGACTATATTCTACAGTAGAGAGACAGACTATATTCTACAGTAGAGACACAGACTATATTCTACAGTAGAGAGACAGACTATATTCTGCTGTAGAGACAGACTATATTCTACAGTAGAGAGACAGACTATATTCTACAGTAGAGATACAGACTATATTCTACAGTAGAGAGACAGACTATATTCTGCTGTAGAGACAGACTATATTCTACAGTAGAGAGACAGACTATATTCTACAGTAGAGATACAGACTATATTCTACAGTAGAGAGACAGACTATATACTACAGTAGAGAGACCGACTAAATTCTACAGTAGAGATACAGACTATATTCTACAGTAGAGAGACAGACTATATTCTACAGTAGAGAGACAGACTATATTCTACAGTAGAGAGACAGACTATATTCTACAGTAGAGACACAGACTATATTCTACAGTAGAGAGACAGACTATATTGTACAGTAGAGACACAGACTATATTCTACAGTAGAGACACAGACTATATTCTACAGTAGAGACACAGACTATATTCTACAGTAGAGACACAGACTATATTCTACAGTAGAGACACAGACTATATTCTACAGTAGAGAGACAGACTATATTATACAGTAGAGAGACAGACTATAGACTACAGTAGAGAGACAGACTATATTATACAGTAGAGAGACAGACTATATTCTACATTAGAGATACACAGACTATATTCTACAGTAGAGAGACAGACTCTATTCTACAATAGAGAGACAGACTATATTCTACAGTAGAGAGAAAGACTATATACTACAGTAGAAAGACAGACTATATTATACAGTAGAGACAGACTATATTCTACAGTAGAGAGACAGACTATAGACTACAGTAGAGAGACAGACTATATTCTACAGTAGAGAGACAGACTATATACTACAGTAGAGAGACAGACTATATTCTACAGTAGAGAGACAGACTATATTCTACAGTAGAGAGACAGACTATATTCTACAGTAGAGAGACAGGCTATATACTACAGCAGAGAGACAGACTATATACTACAGTAGAGAGACAGACTATAGACTACAGTAGAGAGACAGATTATAGACTACAGCAGAGAGACAGACTATAGTCTAAAGTAGGGAGACAAAGACTATATTCTACAGTAGAGAGACAGACTATATACTACAGTAGAGAGACAGACTATATTCTACAGTAGAGAGACAGACTATATACTACAGTAGAGAGACAGACTATATTCTACAGTAGAGAGACAAAGACTATATACTACAGTAGATAGACAGACTATATTCTACAGTAGAGAGACAAAGACTATATTCTACAGTAGAGAGACAGACTATAGACTACAGTAGAGAGACAGACTATATTCTACAGTAGAGAGACAGACTATATTCTACAGTAGAGAGACAGACTATATTCTACAGTAGAGAGACAGACTATATTCTACAGTAGAGAGACAGACTATAGACTACAGTAGAGAGACAGACTATATTCTACAGTAGAGAGACAGACTATATTCTACAGTAGAGAGACAGACTATAGACTACAGTAGAGAGTCAGACTATAGACTACAGTAGAGAGACAGACTATATTCTACAGTAGAGAGACAGACTATAGACTACAGTAGAGAGACAGACTATAGACTACAGTAGAGAGACAGATTATAGACTACAGCAGAGAGACAGACTATAGTCTAAAGTAGGGAGACAAAGACTATATTCTACAGTAGAGAGACAGACTATATACTACAGTAGAGAGACAGACTATATTCTACAGTAGAGAGACAGACTATATACTACAGTAGAGAGACAGACTATATTCTACAGTAGAGAGACAAAGACTATATACTACAGTAGATAGACAGACTATATTCTACAGTAGAGAGACAAAGACTATATTCTACAGTAGAGAGACAGACTATAGACTACAGTAGAGAGACAGACTATATTCTACAGTAGAGAGACAGACTATATTCTACAGTAGAGAGACAGACTATATTCTACAGTAGAGAGACAGACTATATTCTACAGTAGAGAGACAGACTATAGACTACAGTAGAGAGACAGACTATATTCTACAGTAGAGAGACAGACTATATTCTACAGTAGAGAGACAGACTATAGACTACAGTAGAGAGTCAGACTATAGACTACAGTAGAGAGACAGACTATATTCTACAGTAGAGAGACAGACTATAGACTACAGTAGAGAGACAGACTATATTCTACAGTGGAGAGACAGACTATATTCTACAGTAGAGAGACAGACTATATTCTACAGTAGAGAGACAGACTATATTCTACAGTAGAGAGACAGACTATAGACTACAGTAGAGAGACAAAGACTATAGACTACAGTAGAGAGACAGACTATAGACTACAGTAGAGAGACAGGCTATAGACTAAAGTAGAGAGACAGACTATAGACTACAGTAGAGAGAGAGACTATATTCTACAGTAGAGAGAAAGACTATATACTACAGTAGAGAGACAGACTATATACTACAGTAGAGAGAAAGACTATATACTACAGTAGAGAGACAGACTATATTCTGCTGTAGAGACAGACTATATTCTACAGTAGAGAGACAGACTATATTCTACAGTAGAGAGACAGACTATATTCTACAGTAGAGACACAGACTATATTCTACAGTAGAGAGACAGACTATATTCTACAGTAGAGACACAGACTATATTCTACAGTAGAGACACAGACTATATTCTACAGTAGAGAGACAGACTATATTCTACAGTAGAGACACAGACTATATTCTACAGTAGAGACACAGACTATATTCTAGCAGTAGAGACACAGACTATATTCTACAGTAGAGAGACAGACTATATTCTACAGTAGAGAGACAGACTATAGACTACAGTAGAGAGACAAAGACTATATACTACAGTAGATAGACAGACTATATTCTACAGTAGAGAGACAGAATATAGACTACAGTAGAGGGACAGACTATAGACTACAGTAGAGAGACAGACTATAGACTACAGTAGAGAGACAAAGACTATAGACTACAGTAGAGAGACAGACTATAGACTACAGTAGAGAGACAGACTATAGACTAAAGTAGAGAGACAGACTGTATTCTACAGTAGAGAGACAGACTATATTCTACAGTAGAGAGACAGGCTATAGACTACAGTAGAGAGACAGACTATAGACTACAGTAGAGAGACAGACTATATTCTACAGTAGAGAGAAATACTATATACTACAGTAGAGAGACAGACTATATACTACAGTAGAGAGAAAGACTATATACTACAGTAGAGAGACAGACTATATTCTGATGTAGAGACAGACTATATTCTACAGTAGAGAGACAGACTATATTCTACAGTAGAGAGACAGACTATGTTCTACAGTAGAGACACAGACTATATTCTACAGTAGAGAGACAGACTATATTCTACAGTAGAGACACAGACTATATTCTACAGTAGAGACACAGACTATATTCTACAGTAGAGACACAGACTATATTCTACAGTAGAGAGACAGACTCTATTCTACAGTAGAGAGACAGACTATATTCTACAGTAGAGAGAAAGACTATATACTACAGTAGAGAGACAGACTATATTATACAGTAGAGACAGACTATATTCTACAGTAGAGAGACAGACTATAGACTACAGTAGAGAGACAGACTATATTCTACAGTTGAGAGACAGACTGTAGACTACAGTAGAGAGACAGACTATATTCTACAGTAGAGAGACAGACTATATTCTACATTAGAGAGACAGACTATATACTACAGTAGAGAGACAGACTATATTCTACAGTAGAGAGACAAAGACTATATACTACAGTAGAGAGACAGACTATATTCTACAGTAGAGAGACAAAGACTATATTCTACAGTAGAGAGACAGACTATATACTACAGTAGAGAGACAGACTATATTCTACAGTAGAGAGACAGACTCTATTCTACAGTAGAGAGACAGACTATATTCTACAGTAGAGAGAAAGACAATATACTACAGTAGAGAGACAGACTATATTCTACAGTAGAGAGACAGACTATATTCTACAGTAGAGAGACAGACTATAGACTACAGTAGAGAGACAGACTATATTCTACAGTAGAGAGACAGACTGTAGACTACAGTAGAGAGACAGACTATATTCTACAGTAGAGAGACAGACTATATTCTACAGTAGAGAGACAAAGACTATATTCTACAGTAGAGAGACAGACTATAGGCTACAGTAGAGAGACAGACTATAGACTACAGTAGAGAGACAGACTATAGACTACAGTAGAGAGACAGACTATAGACTACAGAAGGGAGACAGACTATATTCTACAGTAGAGAGACAGACTATATTCTACAGTAGAGAGTCAGACTATATTCTACAGTAGAGAGACAGCCTCTATTCTACAGTAGAGAGACAGACTATATACTACAGTAGAGAGACAGACTATATTCTACAGTAGAGAGACAGACTATATTCTACAGTAGAGAGACAGACTATATTCTACAGTAGAGAGACAAGCTATAGACTACAGTAGAGAGACAGACTATATACTAGAGTAGAGAGACAGACTATATTCTACAGTAGAGAGACAGGCTATAGATTACAGTAGAGAGACAGACTATAGACTACAGTAGAGAGTCAGACTATATACTACAGTAGAGAGACAGACTATAGACTACAGTAGAGAGACAGACTATATTCTACAGTAGAGAGACAGACTATATACTACAGTAGAGAGACCGACTATATTCTACAGTAGAGATACAGACTATATTCTACAGTAGAGAGATAGACTATATTCTACAGTAGAGAGACAGACTATATTCTACAGTAGAGAGACAGACTATATTCTACAGTAGAGAGACAGACTATATTCTACAGTAGAGAGACAGACTATATTCTACAGTAGAGAGACAGACTATATTCTACAGTAGAGATACACAGACTATATTCTACAGTGGAGAGACAGACTATAGACTACAGTAGAGAGACAGACTATATTCTACAGTAGAGAGACAGACTATATTCTACAGTAGAGATACACAGACTATATTCTACAGTAGAGAGACAGACTATATTCTACAGTAGAGAGACAGACTATATACTACAGTAGAGAGTCAGACTATATTCTACAGTAGAGAGAGAGACTATATTCTACAGTAGAGAGACAGACTATATTCTACAGTAGAGAGACAGACTATAGACTACAGTAGAGAGACAGGCTATAGACTACAGTAGAGAGACAGACTATATACTACAGTAGAGAGACAGACTCTATTCTACAGTAGAGAGACAGACTATAGACTACAGTAGAGAGACAGACTATAGACTACAGTAGAGAGACAGACTATATTCTACAGTAGAGAGACAGACTATATTCTACAGTAGAGAGACAGACTATATTCTACTGTAGAGAGACAGACTATATTCTACAGTAGAGAGACAGACTATAGACTACAGTAGAGAGACAGACTATAGACTACAGTAGAGAGACAGACTATATTCTACAGTAGAGTGACAGACTATATTCTACAGTAGAGAGACAGACTATATTCTACAGTAGAGAGACAGACTATATTCTACAGTAGAGAGACAGACTATAGACTACAGTAGAGAGACAGACTATATACTACAGTAGAGAGAGACTTTATTCGACAGTAGAGAGACAGGCTATAGACTACAGTAGAGAGACAGACTATAGACTACAGTAGAGAGACAGATTATAGACTACAGTAGAGAGACAGACTATAGACTACAGTAGAGAGTCAGACTATATACTACATTGGTGAGACACAGACTATATTCTACAGTAGAGAGACAGACTATATTCTACAGTAGAGATACACAGACTATATTCTACAGTAGAGAGACAGACTATATTCTACAGTAGAGAGACAGACTGTATTCTACAGTAGAGAGACAGACTATAGACTTCAGTAGAGAGACAGACTATATTCTACAGTAGAGAGACAGACTATATACTACAGTAGAGAGACAGACTATATTCTACAGTAGAGAGACAGACTATAGACTACAGTAGAGAGACAGACTATAGACTACAGTAGAGAGACAGACTATAGACTACAGTAGAGAGACAGACTATAGACTACAGTAGAGAGACAGACTATAGACTACAGTAGAGAGACAGACTATAATCTACAGTAGAGAGACAGACTATATTCTACAGTAGAGAGACAGACTATATACTACAGTAGAGAGACAGACTATATTCTACAGTAGAGAGACAGACTATAGACTACGGTAGAGAGACAGACTATAGACTACAGTAGAGAGACAGACTATATTCTACAGTAGAGAGACAGACTATATACTACAGTAGAGAGTCAGACTATATTCTACAGTAGAGAGACAGACTATATACTACAGTAGAGAGACAGACTATATTCTACAGTAGAGAGACAAAGACTATATTCTACAGTAGAGAGACAGACTATATTCTACAGTAGAGAGACAGACTATATTCTACAGTAGAGAGACAGACTATATTCTACAGTAGAGAGACAGACTATATTCTACAGTAGAGAGACAGACTATATACTACAGTAGAGAGACAGACTATATTATACAGTAGAGAGACAGACTATATTCTACAGTAGAGAGACAGACTATATTCTACAGTAGAGAGACAGACTATATTCTACAGTAGAGAGACAGACTATATTCTACAGTAGAGAGCCAGACTATATTCTACAGTAGAGAGACAGACTATAGAAAGGGGTTGAAGAACCTGGCTCTTCCTTCCAATTTGTCCTTAAGCTACAAATGGCATCATTTGAATTTAAATAGAACCGCACAGTTTCGTATCTCTGACACTCAAGCATATAATAAATTGGTGATGACATATTTAGATCCCTTAAAATAACCTGTCCTCCGTCTCTCTTAGGAAACGACAGCTTTACAATAGGACAATGACCACAAGCCTCACTCATTGTTAATTGTTGCTTTGTTCCGATATCCTTATTTTGGCTCATAACTTCTCATGACGATGATTGATTTTGCTTGGCAAATTAAACATTAGGTTCTTGAAAAATACACAAGGTTGGTTAGATGAGTAGCTTTCAGTTGGCATGGTCTGCTCCCCTTCACAGGACTAAACTGTTGAACTGAACTCACAGACAACCTCTGAGCTGCACATGGCATTGGTTCAATTCATCCGGAAAAGAAAGGTATTTCAGACCGACATTCTGTGTCAGAAATATGTCTGAGACAGGAAAATATGTTGTGCTATCATGTCAAAGCATCACGTCTTACAACAATGGAAAACGCCACTTTTGAGAGAGGAAATGTTTTATAATTGGGGTTGATGACATACATTTGATGAGTGGCTGGTTTGAATAGAGTGCCTGCAGCTTCAAAGAGCTCATGATTCCTCACAAGTTCCTCTACCCCATTACTTTAAGTATGACAGACTTGGCTGGGGGAAAGAGAGGAATGCTCACACAGACATATGAAACGCAGAGAAAGTGCTTCACTTCAAACAAGGAGACTTAATCAATGTTATCAGTAATGGTTCCAGGATGGCCCTGCAGTCTAATGTGCTCCAGAGAGAGAGAGAGAGAGAGAGAGAGAGAGAGAGAGAGAGAGGAGAGAGAGAGAGCCTGGCTCTGGTTAGGAGGACCAAGAAGGCTGTTATCGTGGCGATGCTACAGCCTTGCGCGTTGCCGTGGTAGCCGGGTGCATTGACTTGGTGTTGGGTTCCCACGTTCGTTCACATAAAGTTTGTATTGTGAGAAAGTACAGTTTACTGTAGAGTCAGATGAAGGTGAAACAAAGGATTACTTATGGCAAGGGGAAACAAAACGGCAGATACTTCCGTATCTGTTTGTGACAACAGGAGGGTTGTACTGGGAGAAGGACCACGTGTTGTGACAGTTGGTGCTGAGTCATGTGATGGACTTCATGGCAGAGCCAGGCTGCTGGGGGTGCTGGTTGGTTGTCGCAGTGGAGAGGGACGGAGCCAGTGTCAGTGGGGAGTCACCCCAGTGTGTTGGAGCTAATCTCTGGGCTGCAGCTCTACTGGGTGGAGGTCAGGGGGGTGCCTGGTGAACAGACAGTCCTCAGCACTTGAAACCCCAGAATCAGGAAGAGCCGTTGCCTCACCATCTGCCCTGTCACCCGATCACTACGGCCTCAACACTCACAGCCTGTCCTGTCGGGTGGAGATGTATGTCATGGAAAATTCTCTGTATCACATTCTCCCACCCAAAGCACTCCCCTGCGTCTCTGCTGAGCTCACTCATTTTAGTGCGGAGTCAGTCTCGTTCTCCTTCTCACACACTCCCCCTCGTGAAGTCATCCACTGGGAGAGAGGGTGTACCGCAGGGGAGGTTGTACCAGTCTTCCCACCTACAGACCCACTTAAACCATAGCTTTATTAGAGCTGATTCAGATCAGCTGCTAAAAGCCGGAGCCAGTTCAGTACTGAATGTGTTAAAGACATCTCCCATAACATCGTGTTTTTACCAATGACCTCTGAGTCCGACTGATGGGTTTTCCGGCTCATAGATGACTGATGCTGGGTTCTCAAATAAACCACGGTAGGAACAAATCGGTTAAATACTTCCACCATGATCAACTCGGTCCCTTAGGAGAACTTTCTACCACAAATATTCCAAATATATTCCCAAACAACTTGGTTAAGACATTAAGGCTTGTCATCCTGAAGGTATCACCAAGGAGGTATGGTTGTAAATGACCAATGATGTCGTAACAACTTAAATACCTCAACAGTGAACACTTAAGCATGTTGCTCCTGGAATGGGAAAGATTTAACGATTTCCCTGTGACAATAGAAAGCATTCTGATTTGTCAGAATAAGCACAACAAATTGCTTCCAGCCATACAGTACAGTCCCGCCCACATACTGAGGTAATAGGTATTCTGTAGTCATTAGAAGCATTAGCCTGGTCTCTACACAGCATCTCCCGCCTACATCCTACAGCAAGGCTGAGAGTGGTGCTGAAGATGATTGACAGGAGCAGTGAGGTTACAAACAGACACCACATGCACGCATGCACACACACACACACACACACACACACACACACACACACACACACACACACACACACACACACACACACACACACACACACACACACACACACACACACACACACACACACACACACACACACACACACACACACACACAGAGAGAGAGAGAGGTAACTGTCATCCAGAGGGCAACACTCCCACTGATATATGCTGTGTGAATTATGGGCCTGAAAACAGACCGGAAGCAAGAGAAGGCCTATACTTGCTGACATCATATGTTAATGGATTGAACGGCTATTAGTGGAATCGAACTGTACTGGTAGAAAAGTAATTTATATTTAAGTAGATGAGATTGCATAAGATATCTTTTCTATTCTAGCTGTCGCGCACTCCCTCTCTCTCCTTCTCTCTCTCCGTCTATTAAAATGTAGCATGAGGTTGTCAGACACGCCGTGCTGAGTAGGTGCTTATCAGGCTGGTAAAATTAGTGATGATGCTTCAATGAAGTGTCCGTGACTGCTGCCTGAGTGAGCAGCCTGCTTTATGAAGAGAAGAGGAGAGTCCTGTTCCCTGACAGGAATATTGATCAGCAGGAGACAGATGTCTGGCTTCATTTACCTAACCCTCCCTTCCTTCCTTCCTTCTTCCTAACCTTCTTCCCTTCTAACTGACTAACAGGCTGAGGTAGGTGCTGTGATACTGAGAGTGCAATTTCATGACTCAGTAGGAATATATATACAGGATATAAATGATACTCTACAAACTCCTCATTAGAAAACACTAGATGGTGAGCCTGCTAGTCTGCTAGCCTGTTAGCTGGGCTGTACCCTGCCTGGTCTGCTGCTGTTAAGAGGAGCTCTGAGATAAGCGTTTTCTCTCACCTCCTTTTATGCTGGGCTCAGCATCGTCGTGACACTTCTCCCTGCAAGCATTCTCTCGACGCACCTGCCTTATCCTCACCACCTTTCTCCTCCCCACCTCTCTCCTCACATCCCCTCTGCCTTGCCTCCCCTGCTGAAACCAACACCCCGGACAACACACACTGCAAACCTGTAAACAATTCATGAGGCCTCCATTTCTCATGGGTGGGGCGAGAGAGAGAGAGAGAGGAGAGAGAGAGAGAGAGAGAGAGAGAGAGAGAGAGAGAGCCTGGCTCTGGTTAGGAGGACCAAGAAGGCTGTTATCGTGGCGATGCTACAGCCTTGTGCGTTGCCGTGGTAGCTGGGTGCATTGCCTTGGTGTTGGGTTCCCACGTTCGTTCATATAAAGTTTGTATTGTGAGAAAGTACCTCCGTACACTCTCCTCCGTCCTTTCTCCTACGTACACTCTCCTCCATCCTTTCTCCTACGTACACTCTCCTCCGTACACTCTCCTCCATCCTTTCTCCTCCATACACTCTCCTCCATCCTTTCTCCTCCTTACACTATCCTCTGTCCTTTCTCCTCCGTACACTCTCCTCCGTCCTTTCTCCTACGTACACTCTCCTCCGTACACTCTCCTCCATCCTTTCTCCACCTTACACTCTCCTCCGTCCTTTCTCCTCCTTACACTATCTTCTGTCCTTTCTCCTCCGTACACTCCTCCGTCCTTTCACCTCCGTCCTTTCACCTCTGTACACTCTCCTCCGTACACTCTCCTCCATCCTTTCTCCTCCATACACTCTCCTCCATCCTTTCTCCTCTGTACACTCTCCTCCGTCCTTTCTCCTCCTTACACTCTCATCCGTCCTTTCTCCTCGGTACACTCTCCTCCGTCCACTCTCCGTCCTTTCGCCTCCGTACACTCTCCTCCGTACACTCTCCTCCGTCCTTTCTCCTCCGTACACTCTCCTCCGTACACTCTCCTCCGTCCTTTCTCCTCCGTACACTCTCCTCCGTCCTTTTTCCTCCGTACACTCTCCTCCATACACTCTCCTCCATACACTCTCCTCCGTCCTTTCTCCTCCATACACTCTCTTCCATCCTTTCTCCTCCGTACACTCTCCTCCATCCACTCTCCTCCGTACACTCTCCTCTGTACACTCTCCTCCGTCCTTTCTCCTCCGTACACTCTCCTCCATCCTTTCTCCTCCGTACACTCTCCTCTGTACACTCTCCTCCGTACACTCTCCTCCATCCTTTCTCCTCCTCACACTCTCCTCCGTACACTCTCCTCCGTCCTATCTCCTCCGTACACTCTCCTCCGTACACTCTCCTCTGTCCTTTCTCCTCCGTACACTCTCCTCCGTACACTCTCCTCCGTCCTTTCTCCTCTGTACACTCTCCTCCGTACACTCTCCTCCGTCCTTTCTCCTCCGTACACTCTCCTCCGTCCTTTCTCCTCCGTACACTCTCCTCTGTCCTTTCTCCTCCGTACACTCTTCTCCGTACACTCTCCTCCGTACACTCTCCTCTGTACACTCTCCTCCGTACACTCTCCTCCGTCCTCCATGACCCAGAAACCGACAGGTGGTCGAGGAGTGTGTCAATTCGTTAGTAGGCAAACGGAAGATGGTCCTCCCTCCTCGATAGGCTCCTTTTGGTGAAGAAGCACAAGTGTTGTTTTGAAATCTGCCACATCCCCTTTGAATCAGCTATTGCTTTCTCAAAGGAGAAAAGCATGCAAACGTTTAAAAACTATACGCTACTCATCCTTTTATCTTTAAAATATGTTGCACAACTAGCTACCTTTGTTTTGGGATTCCACCCTGTAAACAACCGCATTCTCATCAACTTTCCCTCTCCTCATCACCTCTCCTCGATTACCTTTGTCCTTTTTCCAAAGTCGGCGTGAGAGGACAGAGCAGAGAAGACGCAGAAGTTGAGCGAATCTAAATGAGAAAAGGCCCGTGTCTTGGTTTTCCTTGTCTTGTCTCTGTGGCCTAAACTGCAGCTCTGTGTCCAGATCAGTCCCTCTCATTCGCTCCTCCTCTTCCTCTCTCCACCTCTCCTCACCCGCACTAGCATACGGCGCAGCGCATCTGTGGAATGTACACTCTTAGAAAAAAGGTGCTATCTAGAACCTAAAAGGGTTCTTCGGCTGTCCCCAAAGGAGAACCCTTTGAAGAACCTGGTAACAAAGTCAGAGGGGTTGCTGAACAGACAGGCTGCTGAGAGTAATGATAATTAATATCATCATAAGCACACTTTCTAATTAAGAATGTTTATGCGTTATTTTTGAGAGAAATAAGGCTTTTTATAAAGTGTTGTTATTAACCTTTCAGGTAGTCTAGCTGTTAAGACCGTTGGGCTAGTAACCAAAAGGCTGTTGGTTCGAATCCCTGCTCTGACTACGTGAGCAAGGCACTCTACCCTAATTGCTCCTTTAAGTCACTCTGGATAAGAGCGTCTGCAAAATGACTGTAACGTAAAATCCCAATCTCATAATTTATTGTGTGAATGAGATCGTTTAAGTGTTTATGGTTATAAATCAACTATAATAACATGAAAAAAAAACTTGAAAAAAGGCATGAATTTGTATTCAGTGCTTTTCTTCTTCTTCAGTAATTTGAGATAAATCCTAATAAATGTGGTATGATCTGGGATAACAGGTTTGGGATTCGAATTCATTCAAACTACACAGGGAGAGCTGTGAGCCCACCAGTAGTATTGCTGTACTGAGACTACAGAGTAACATCTTGTGCTGGAGTCACATTTGACAGGCAAATGATCCTAGTAAAATATGATAGATACACAGAGGACTACATAACTACTCTTCAAAGTTCAGTTGAGTGGTTCACGGTTTCATTTAGAACCGATGGTTATCAGAGCTGTATTCTCATGAAGAGGATGATTATGACCAGGGAAGTGCTAGGGAGCCCTTATTACAGAGGTTGACAATATTACACATGTATTACTACTAGTTACCATCCCACTGCACTGACAAGGTCGTTATTATTACTCTGGGTACATGAAAAGTATTTCATAACAGATGGAGGTTAATGGTCTGAAACTAAGCGTTTGAGAAAAGTAAAAGACTAGATCGATTAAATGAGGATCACTAAAAAGTCTATTTTGTTGAACACAGGCCAGCTATCAGAGTAACATCGGGGAACGTATTGTTCTACACCTGAGCTATCACCACCACCATTACAACAGGAGTTCATATAGAGGAGCTAGAGAGGATTCGAGATAGACTCGAGATCAACACATAAAAACAACTTCCTCTCTTTTATCTCTCTCTCGACTCTCTTTTCTCTCGCTCTCTCTCCTCGCTCCCCAACCAGCATGTAGTTCTTCAGTTAGTTCAAGTACAATTACAGCCTCTCAGTTTAAAATCAGATGCTGTGGAACCGGGCTAGACCAACAAGCGGTTGCCTCTGGAACACAACCCTCCTCCAACCCTCCTGTCATTTACAACCCTCCTCCAACCCTCCTGTCATTCACAACCCTCCTCCAACCCTCCTGTCATTCACAACCCTCCTCCAACCCTCCTGTCATTCACAACCCTCCTCCAACCCTCCTGTCATTCACAACCCTCCTCCAACCCTCCTGTCATTCACAACCCTCCTCCAACCCTCCTGTCATTCACAACCCTCCTCCAACCCTCCTGTCATTCACAACCCTCCTCCAACCCTCCTGTCATTCACAACCCTCCTCCAAACCTCCTGTCATTCACAACCCTCCTCCAAACCTCCTGTCATTCACAACCCTCCTCCAACCCTCCTGTCATTCACAACCCTCCTCCAACCCTCCTGTCATTCACAACCCTCCTCCAACCCTCCTGTCATTCACAACCCTCCATGGCTGAACAACCCTTCATCCCCTCAGGAGAGCGACAGGTGTAGCTTAAAGGGAAATGTCACTAATTCAACTTCGTATTCATCATCTCCGGCACCCCCCCAACATCAACATATGTGAAAATTGTGCATTTCTATGTTTTGTAGTAAAATAAACAGACGAAGATAAGTGTTTCCAATGACATCATCTGTGTCATTTTAACCAATTATGAGTAGGCATTGCCTAATAATGGCCTACTAATTGGTTGATGATGTCATTGGAAACACTTATCTTCCTCTATATTTTTACTACAAAACATAGACATGCACAATTTTCACATATGTTGATGTTGGGGTGGTGCTGGAGATGATGAACATGAAGTTGAAAATGTCTTACATTTCCCTTTAATGACCAGAGCCCAGGGGAACCAGGGAAAATGCTTATCAACAGGACCTTCTGTTACAATCACCTTTTCTTGTTATCATGCAAACCAAGCAGAGGACCAGCTCCATATTAAACACAGGGAATATTCCACTATGTCTGTGAAAAGGCTCGATTCTGCTCAAACTTTATACAGTAGAGGCTCATTGATGCTCGGAATCCTGGAACAATCTGAACGTATTTGTGCAACACTGATGTAAAATGGCGCGCAATTACTTAGGTTGATCATTTAGGAGCAATCATTTAGGAGCAATAGCAAAATTCTTTAACACGATCGAGATCGGGTAGGCTATTCCATCTTTCCCTCTCTGCTCCCCCCTCTCCCAGACCACCCAGTCAGTCGTGTCGTTCTGTGCTGTGCTCCCCAGCTGTTCCTGGCCATGGTCCGTTTGTGTTACTTTGTTTCCACATGGCTGAGGTCAGTGGCAGTGGCCTACCTCCCTCTCTCTCTCTCCTCGCTCACTCTTTCTCCTTGCTCGCTCACTCTCCTTGCTTGCTCACTCTCCTTGCTTGCTCTCTCTCCTTGCTTGCTCTCTCTCTTTCTTCCCTCTCTCTCTCTTCCCTCTCTCTCTCCCTGTGATCACAAAGCAGAGGGAGGATGGTCTTTGTGAATGGTGCAGGTGTCCTGGGCATGAAAGGGCCCGCAGGGCCACACGGAGACCCAGGAGATTCAGGTCCCTGTGGAGGCCTTTCAGACCCACCTCCCATCTGCAGTGGAGCTTGACCCAGCTGAGTCAGCCAGTCAGTCAGCCGAACACCTTTTGTAGCCACTCTTTACGTGGCTACACTGAGGGTGGCAGGCCTCCCCTGGTCATCACTGAATCATGGCTAGAGACTAATCCACTTCAATCAAACCTCAGAATGTGAGGAAGAGATGTGAATGGACTCCCACTGCTGAGAGGCAGGAAGACAATGAGAACCAGAGTGTACCGTTGAATGGAGCGATCACAGAGAGACAGTGACAGACAGAAGATACAAAGTCTCCACATCAGACTGGATCACATGGGGGGTGGCTCCACGCAACAGGCTCAGCTGGACACAACCAGCTCCACATCGGACAGAGTCCCATAGATACAGAATGAAGACAGTGTTCCTAGGTGAGAACAGGTAAGGCTGTGGGTTCTCAGGTGAGGCTGTGACAACCAATACTGTCAACATACACAACCGTTGAGCAGCAGCTCCCTTGTGGATGTGTTTAACCAACCAGTAGAGCAGTAGGGTAACTGACATATCAGGGTAACTGACATATCAGGGTAACTGACATATCAGGGCTTGAACAGTTCCACATTCTTTGGATTCTGTTGTTATTGTTGTTGTTGCTGCTTACGTTGAACCTGGCTTTCCTCTCTTTCTCATTGATGTTCGCATTTGAGTCAACCTGATGCAATTACCTAGCATGCATTTAATTCCAGGAGGGATTTAGTAACTCAAGGTGTCCAATTATCCTGCGTGGTAGACTGGGACTCTCAGTGTCTCTGCGGGGGGCTAGGGCCGTAAAATAAATGTTGTTTGGGATCCTGACTGGTCCCAGCAGAGAGGAGCGGGTCAGGGGAGGTTAACCTCACTTTAATGAGAGTAGGTACAGGATTTCCATTTCAACAGGGTAATTTAATACTAGCGCGACCCTCGACACGCCACACCATTTAAAACATCGTTTCTCACTCTTTTGTGTAATATTCAACGTCCTCACATGCTCGTAATACTTGAATTTTACAGCAGCTTGAAAATACCAAATGGTACAAGCCTCTATTTTACAACCTCCTCCCCCCACCGAGCAGAACAGGGCTGTTCTTCTGCCTGTTGTTGCAGTGGAGTCGTAACGTGGTGTGGTAATGAGGAAATCATCTTCCTATAATAAAAAGAGGAAAAGAAGCCTTGCTATTTATACCACATTCAACGTTAAAATACCAATGAAAAGAGTAATACCGTTCAAAAGTTTGGGGTCACTTAGAAATGTCCTTGTTTTTGAAAGTAAAGCAAAAATTTTTGTCCATTAAAATGACATCAAATTGATCAGAAATACAGTGTAGACATTGTTAATGTTGTAAATGACTATTGTAGCTGGAAACGGCTGATTTTTTATGGAATATCTACATAGGTGTACAGAGGCCCATTATCAGCAACCATCACTCCTGTGTTCCAATGGCACGTTGTGTTAGCTAATCCAAGTTTATTTTAAAAGGCTAATTGATCATTAGAAAACCCTTTTGCAATTATGTTAGCACAGCTGAAAACTGTTGTTCTGATTAAAGAAGCAATAAAACTGGCCTTCTTTAGACTAGTTGAGTATCTGGAGCATCAGCATTTGTGGGTTCGATCACAGGCTCAAAATGGCCAGAAACAAAGAACTTACTTCTGAAACTCGTCAGTCTATTCTTGTTCTGAGAAATGAAGGCTATTCCATGCAACAAATTGCCAAGAAACTGAAGATCTCGTACAACGCTGTGTACTACTCCCTTCACAGAACAGCTCAAATTGTCTCTAACCAGAATAGAAAGAGGAGTGGGAGGCCCCGGTACACAATTGAGCAAGAGGCCAGGTACATTAGCCTGTCTAGTTAGAGAAATGGGGAGAAAAAAATAATAATAATAATATGAATTGAAATGTATGCATTCACTACTGTAAGTCGCTCTGGATAAGAGCGTCTGCTAAATGACTAAAATGTCAATGTAAAATGTAGAAACAGACGCCTCATAAGTCCTCAACTGGCAGCTTCATTAAATAGTACCCGCAAAACACCAGTCTCAACGTCAACAGTGAAGAGGCGACTACAGGATTCTGGCCTTCTAGGAGGAGTTGCAAAAAGAAAAAGCCATATCTCAGACTGGCCAATAAAAAGAAAAGATTAAGATGGGCAAAAGAACACAGACACTGGACAGAAGAACTCTGCCTAGAAGGCCAGCATCCCAGAGTCGCCTCTTCACTGTTGACGTTGAGACTGGTATTTTGCGGGTACTATTTAATGAAGCTGCCAGTAACCAAAAAAGGGTTAAACACTCTGCGGTCCAACTCATCCCAAACCATCTCAAATAGGTTGAGGTCGGGTGATTGTGGAGGCCAGGTCAACTGATGCAGCACTCCGTCACTCTCCTTCTTAGTCAAATAGCCCTTATACAGCCTGGAGGTGTGTTGGGTCATTGTCCTGTTGAAAAACAAATGATAGTCCCACTAAGCCCAAACCAGGTGGGATGGTGTATCGCTGCAGAATGCTGTGATAGCCATGCTGGTTAAGTGTGCCTTGAATTCTTAATAAATCACTGACAGTGTCACCGGCAAAGCACCCCCACACCATCACACGTCCTCCTCCATGCTTCACTGTGGGAACCACACATGCGGAGATCATCCGTTCACCTACTCTGCGTCTCACAAAGATATGGCGGTTGGACTCAAATTTGGACTCATCAGACCAAAGGACAGATTCCCACCAGTCTAATGTCCATTGCTCGTGTTTCTTGGCTCAAACAAGTCTCTTCTTCTTATTGGTGTCCTTTAGTAGTAGTTTCTTTGCAGCAATTCAACCATGAAGGCCTGATTCACGCAGTCTCCCCTGAACATTTTATATTTAGATGTGTCTGTTACTTGAACTCTGTGAAGCATTTATTTGGGCTGGAATTTCTGACGTTGGTAACTTGAACAAACTTATCCTCTGCAGCAGAGTGTCAGGCGGTGGGTAACTGGTGCACTGAATCAGATGCAGGAGAGCAGAAATAAGTGTACAAGGTATTTAATTCCATGACAGCACCAGTATACAGACAATACTCAAGGTGCGGAGAAATACTGGTCACTCAAAAATAACGGGCGTAAATACATAACCCGGCAAACATAACCAGCCGACAAGTACCGACATGAACAATCAATAAACACGCACACTAACATTTGGGAAACAGAGGGTTAAATAATGAACATGTAATTGGGGAATAGAAACCAGGTGTGTAGAAAACAAAGACAAAACAAATGGAAAATGAAAAGTGGATCGGCGATGGCTCGATGACCGGTGACATCAACTGCCGAATGCCGCCCGAACAAGGAGAGGGACCGACTTCGGCGGAAGTCGTGACACAGAGGTAACTCTGGGTCTTCCTTTCCTGTGGTGGTCCTCATGAGAGCCAGTTTCATCATAGCACTTGATGGTTTTTGCGACTGACTGACCTTCATGTCTTAAAGTAATGATGGACTATCATTTCTCTTTGCTTATTTGAGCTGTTCTTGCCATAATATGGACTTGATCTTTTACCAAATAGGGCTATCTTTGGTATACCACCCCTACCTTGTCACAACATAACTGATTGGCTCAAACGCATTACGAAGGAAAGAAATTTCACAAATTAACTTTTAACAAGGCACACCTGTTAATTGGTTGAGAGAATGCAGTGTGCAAAGCTGTCATGAAGGCAAAGGGTGGCTACTTTGAAGAATCTCAAATATAAAATATATTTTGATTTGTTTTACACTTTTTGGGTTACTACATGATTCCATATGTGTTATTGCATAGCTTTGATGTCTTCACTATTATTTCTACAATGTAGAAAATACTAAATATAAAGAAAAACCCTTGAATGAGTAGGTGTGTCCAAACGTTTGACTGGTACTGTATATAAAAAGATCTTTCAACATTCATTTGGTTTCCCTTTTTTTCAATGCATTATTAGCCATGCCAAATGAACAGTCTTTTCCCACCACTGCACCTCCCATTCCTTCCCTCTACTCTGTTACGGGACATCAGTCTGAGTAGCACCGTCTACTCTGTTCAGCCTCACTCACCAATTAAAACCATGGAGAGTGAGAGGTCCAATCAAATCCCCCCCCCCCCCTACCGGAACCCCCACGGCCCATCAGGACACAGTCAGACTCCTCAATCCACCTCCACCCCACCTCCCCACCTCAGAGCAGACCTAACACCAAGCAGCCTGTTAAAGGAGGTTTAAACATGTCTGTCTGCTCAGCGTCATGGCCTGCATGGGCCCCTAGATCAAGTCAAATTTACCTACAGCTATTAGTGGAGAACATGCGTTTGCAATAGAGGCCAGCAGGAATAGTGAATAGGGGCCAAGCAGCCAAGAAACCCTCTGGTCATGGTCCTCTACTATTTTCCAGGCCCTCTTTAGTCGAGGAGGAATAGAGCATAAGCAATTGTAGTGGAAACACTAGCCTGCTTGCTGTGTGGGGGCTAACTCCAAGTCCCTGCACAGCACACAGCACAGTCTGGTTCATTGATTCATTTAGGCTTAAATGTCACTCAACAGGACAGAGCCCCACAGAGTCCCTGGGTGCAGGAGGACATGGAAAAACAGAAAGAGCTCATGTCCCAAACATTAACTGAACTATATATGTCTCTACATCAGGATGCCACATCACTGATGAGTAAATGTATTATTTAAAAATTGATTTATCCCTATACCCGAACAAACGTTATTATACAGTGTAAAGTTTCAGTGTAACAGTTTATAAATATCTTACGGATATTTCATAAATGAGTCATAAAAATGTATAAATATTCAGGCAATCATCAAGACATACCTTATAAATGATCTGCTAATGGTTTATAAATGAAAAGTATCACACGTGTTACTACCTTACAGTATATGTGAATCCTGTGTTTAACTGGGCCTGAAAGCTGATGTCATTTAATCAGACCCATAATATCATGTTAATATCATGTCATCTGCAGCTTTCACTGTGGCTTATTGATCTACCAGATATTGATCCATAGTCTTTATTCATTCATGGACAAGTTCATTTCTTTGATCAGTGTGAGCATGGTGCTGAATCTACATCAGACATGCTGGGGAGTGATATCCCATCCTTGATGCAGGACGGTAATGAAATCAACATGTTCATGCGCTGGTGTTCATCTGTTCCCTGTAGGGCTCATTTCAGCACCTCGGTTCACTATCATCAGGAAGTACACCTGATCCATCCCCAGTGGAAATAGACTGATGTTTTTTTTTGCTTTAAGAACATTAAAGAGCCAATCCAACAGCAGAAGAGACTTCACCTTACGTTTTTACATGATCTCAGAGACTTGGCTGCTGTAAGCAACAGTAATAGTACTTACCCACATCACACAGGTCCACACCAGTGGTGGCTGGTGGCAGTTTAAATGGGGAGGACGGGCTCATAGTAATGGCTGGAACAGAATAAATGGAATAGTCTCAAACACATCAAACACCTAGTTTCCATGTTTGATACCATTCCATTCACACCATTCCATTCATTATTATGAGCCGTCCTCCCCTCACCAGCCTCATCTGGTCCACACAGTCTTCCCTTCTCACACTGCATCATCATGTAGGTTTGTCATTCCTCCTGATAGGTCACTGAATGGCAAGAGGAACCAGTCAGAAAACAGTCATCACAACCAACCAAGATCCTGCTCATCAGTCCCTCAGGACGCACACACAGTTCTGACGACTTCAACGTAAAGCCCTGACAGTGTAGGGGCCAGTAGGGATGTTCTGAGTAACAGAAGGCAGCAGAGTTGTTTCTGACTTGAAGTTCAGTAACCTTCCAGTCGAAAACAGTCATATGCCAAATGTGAACAAAAAAGGGAAAGGGGATACATAGTCAGTTGCACAATTGAATGAATTCAACTGAAATGTGTCTGAATCAGAGAGGTACGAGTGGCTGCCGGTTTGAAAAACGAGCTCTTTCCAGGGATGGAAGGTGTCGCTGTACTCCTAATTATCCCAATAGGTAAATCAAGAAGATTGAAATACTGCTGTTTCTTTAATAAAACATGCATTTCCGTTAGCATGACAGGCTAGTTAATGCAGCTCATTGGATTCCATGAAAATGTAACGCTTAGCATTGGGGTGAGTAGCTACCAGAAGTGTTGTGGAACTAAATGGGCTGCTTTACCAATAGCTACCTAGCATGAGGACGAAAAAGGCAGTTTAATTAAAAACTAGCAGTATTTTAATCTTCTCAGTTTGCTGAATAGGATAATTAGGAGTACAGTGACACCTTCTTTTCCTGGATTGAGGTGGTTTTTCAAACCATTTCTCTTCTTGTTCACCGAGATGAAAAGGTATTGGAATATGACTATTTGGACTTGAAAGTTTACTGAACTTCAAGTCAAAAACCTTTGGTTAATTGGTTCCCTGGTCACTGCTAAATAACTGTTTTTCAGGAAAGAGATTATATTTTCCCTTAGTTGTGGGGGTGGTAGATGCCTACAGTGTCTTAAAGTGAAGGAAGGATGCTTAGATTCATGATCAGTAGGCTATGATTAATCTACTTAATCTTCTAGTCAACGTTAACATGAAAAGCTCATTTTGAGTCATATGGATGGTGCTAAGTGAATGTGTCACATTTCTAAGCAATGTGGTGACAATTACTGTAACCTCCTACTGTAGCCCAGATCTCATCTGGAGTTAGTTTAGTAGGCTACAACAGAAACGCATTCAATGTTTATTTAAACGGAAACGGTACTGAACGACAGGTTGAAGAAGAGGACTATGGTGGCCCAGAGGGCGTTTGTGTATGGTGTTGTGCTGCACCAGTTTGAGATCTCTAATGGTCACACCCATATTGATCAGGCCACACCTTGCTACACCCACTAGGCAGGTAGCCTAGTGTTTAGAGCATTGGACTTGTAACCGGAAGGTTGCAAGATCGAATCCCCGAGCTGACAAGGTAAAAATCTGTCGTTCTGCCCCTGAACAAGGCAGTTAACCCACTGTTCCTAGGCCGTCACTGAAAATAAGAATTTGTTCTTAACTGACTTGCCTAGTTAAATAAAGGTAAAAAAATGGAGGAAACATACCTTAAAAGCTGTTAAAGAATGGTGCACACTGTTTTAGGGAAATGTGTTGTTCAGTAGCATGTTGTCCATAAACGTACAAAGCGCCACGCAATGTAGAAACATTGAACCAAACTGAACGGCAGTGGTGGAAAAAGTTCTACATTGTCATACTTGAGTAAAAGTAAAGATACCTTAATAGAAAATGACTCAAGTAAAAGTGAAAGTCACTTCATTTCAAATTCCTTATATTAAGAAAACCAGACGGCAGTATTTTCCTGTTTTTACAGATAGCCATGGGCACACTCCAACACTCAGACATCATTTACGAAAGAAGCATGTGTGTTTAGTGAGTCTGCCAGATCAGAGGCAGTAGAGATGACCAGGGATGTTCTCTTGATAAGTGCGTGAATTTGATATTTTTACTGTCCTGCTAAGCATTCAAAATGTACTGACTACTTTTGGGTTTCAGGGTTTTAGTATGGAGTAAAAAGTACATTATTTTATTTAGGAATGTAGTGAAGTAAAAGTTGTCAAAAATATGAATAAAGTAAAGTAAAGATCCCCCCCCCCCAAAACTACTTAAGTAGTACTTTAAAGTATTTTTACTTAATTACTTCACACCACTGCTGAACGTCATCACTAGCATCAAAGTCATAAACCCCGGGCCATTTCTACGATTTATCTTCTTAAAATGTGATTTTAAACCTAACCACACTGCTAACCTTATGCCTAACCCTAACCTTAAATTATTACTAAAAAGCTACTTTTTTGGGACAATTTGGACTTTGTAGATGTGAATCTGACTTTGTGGCTATTGAAGCTAGTGTAAATCAAACTGAACGCACCCCTGTAGGTTATGTGCTATTGCAAGCTGCATGTGCTCAGCGCGAGGGACTTTAGGAAGTCATTTTGGAAAATTGGAAATCCTAAGTTTTCACATACACATTTTATAAGCTTACCAAAAATAATATGGTCGCTGTGATGAAGGTTTATTTGACCGCTTTCCTTACCTCAATGCTTCAATGCCATTCTGAAGGTGAATGCAGGCCTGTGGCCTAAAAACAACATGACAGCGGTCTAAGGCACTGCATCTCAGTGCTATAGGTGTCACTACAGACCCTGGTTTGACTCCAGGCTGTATCACAACCGTGATTGGGAGACCCATAGGTCGCACAATTGTCCAGCATCATCCGGGTTTGGCCGGGGTAGGCCTTCATTGTAAATAAGAATGTGTTCTTAACTGACTTGCCTAGTTAAATAAAGGTTAAATCAAATAAAAAATACATTGTCAATTACTTTGTAGCATTGGCATTGCATAGATTGAGGGCTTGAAACAATGTTGCTAATTTGCACACTAAATATGAATGGGCTCCAGGTCAGCTTTTCACAGGATCGCTCGAGCCACTGAGGAGAAATAGGAAACGAAGTAACTAGCGAAGAACCAACTAGCCTACACGTGGGGATCCCATTCATTCAAACAAGATAGGATACTTTATCCGGGATATATTATTCATCTCGCGTTTTGTAAAATCATTTTTACTCGGTGCCTGAAAAACGGCCTTTTAAAGTTGCCGCTGTCCATGGTAACGGATGTGATAGGCTGAACCAGGGGAAGAAAGAAACTCGCCTCGTTTAGAATAGCTGCGGTGCTGGAGTAGTCAACACTCGTCGCCTGATAGTTCCAGCCAAAACGGGACATCAAACCTTTTTTATTTTATTTATTTGGTTCAATTTAAATCCTCTTCTCAAACAAGATGTGACTCTTTTCAAAGAACAGATACCTTTTAGAATATCCATGTCGTTCAGGATAGCCGGGAGAGAGAACGTCAAGGGGTTTTCTACGATTGGAAGTTATTTGTTGTGAATTGTTTTGAATATGTTATTCCGAAGTGAGTTTGTTTTTTGTTTGTCTCCGTTCGTCGTGGACCTTTAATTTGGAATCTATCGACGAAATCCAGATCGTCAAGGGAAACCCAGAGCGAGGATTCTACAAAGCCAGAGAGCTCACAGACCGGGGATTTAAATTGTTTGGTGTGCTCCGGGAGAAGCGAGAGTCAAAGAAAGAAATTCATGTGGCCATTCTCTCTTTAGCAAACATTTTGGATTGCAGAATGAGCAAGGAAAGACCTAAGAGGAATATCATCCAAAAGAAATACGTGAGTAACTACTAGCCTATTATTGGCCAATGTGTAAAATAATTGAACCTTTACAAGTTTGCACGTTCATTTCGCCTGTTTTGAAGAAAATGCATAAACTTCGATCACGGAGTGTGAAGGTTACCATTACACAGCTGTGGCCTATTGGGGCCGAATTTCCTTTTTAGATGGTAAAGTTGTAGAATGTGTTATCAATTAGACTTTATTTAAATTGTCGATTTGTATTTATAGTGTCTGTGTTGCTTAATTTCTTCAACATAAGGCAAGACGATTTATTTGATTAACTATCCACGGAAGGGCAATGCGCATTCTGGAATCATCTCTGTACAATATAACAAACGACTTGTTGTGTGAGGTTTATTGATTAAGTCCGAATTTTCCACAGGAGCTGGCTAATTGTTTTCAGAATGTCTTTGTTTTCTCCCATAGCCCCTTTCAGAGCCATGAAGACAGCCATATCGCCCATGGCTGATTCCGGGTTCTATACCCCATTCTGAGTAGCCCTATATAAACTGTGGTATTTATAAAAAGAACACCTTGTTTTGCTATTGGATATCACAACAACATTCACTTTAGTTATGTTGATGCGACTTGAGAGTACCTGACTAGCACGGTCCGACCATGACGAGTGGACTGTAGCTCTTTCATTTTCTCCGTAGGGGGAGAGCGCAGAAAGGGGGTCAGGCAATTTTTACATTTCCGTAGAATTTCCAATAATTTACAATCGTAGTGCAACGCTCAGGAGGAGTTGCTTGTCTGTGTTTGTTTACTAACACACACACACACACATATATATATATATATATATATATATATATATATATATATATATATATATATATATATATATATATGCATATGCAATAAAGGGTCTGATCATTTTAATTCCGCGTAGCACGTCTGTGTGACCTCTGTGAATGGGATATATTGCAGCCTGAGCTTGCGGAGCAAGAATGTTAGATTCTCGGATAGTTTTTTAATTATTCGGGATATCTCCAGTTAATAGTTTTTAAGCAGACGAGAGACCATGGATGCAGCTAAACGAAATGTTAGCGGTTAGTTGATTAAGCGCTAGCTTGTTTATGGTGTAATTTTAAGGAGGTAGTGTTTCAGTCGCATTGCAGAGGTTCATGTGAAGGGGAAGCAAAGAAGCGACCATTTTCTTTCTGCGATTACCTAATACCGGCGAATTTGGCAGAAGGGGGCGATACCAACGTTGGTAATTTCAAGGTTTTTACCCTCGGTGTAACCTACAACATTTAAAGTATTTAAAATTGGGGTTTAAAACAGGCGTAAGCTAAACAATGACGTCCTCTCAAACGGAGACACTCAGCACGTCGCATGGCTGAGTTTAACCCTCACATTACAGTGTGTGTTCTCGTGTGAAGTTTCCTCGCGTCAAAAACAATGTGAAGTTATTATGAACCATTGCATAATACCTTTTATTTCAGATGTACCTTTTTTGTTTCCATTTAACTCATCTCAAAACATTTTGGCCACGTGTGGGCCCGCTGCTGACTAGGCTACTTTGTTTGTGGCCCACGATGCACTGAGAATAATCAAAGTCCATCATAACTGGCGATTGTCGCCTTCCCCAATCGTTCCACTCTAATAACGTGGTTGAAACATTATACTTTTATATTATGAGGTGAAATAATACTTAATTCTTGAAGTGTTAAGCATATAGTTTTCAAACTTTTGATTAAGTCAGTACATTTCCCCATGAGTTTGATACTATTTATCCCCGAAATACTCACCTCTTATGGCAATGCTATTAAAGTAATCAATGCATTACATTTCCAACATTGTTGGGGGACTGGTGAGATGATTTGGAAAAAAATTACAGCTGAAGTCTAAAATTGTCTATTTTTTATTATTTTATTCTTAATTTCTTGTGTAATTGTAGATGTATGCTCATGTGGCTGTGTGTGGAATTGGACCGCACAGAACATGGCTTTCACATCTGCTGAGGTGCAGCAGCTGGGGTAGAAATCTGCTCAGACCAAACCATGCGAACAACAAAACAACCTGGAGGTGCCCCCCCCCCCCCTCTCCTTGGGCCCCCACTCAAAACGCAACACCCTCCCCCTCAACAACTCTTGGCCCCTCTGGTTTAACCTCCCCTTAATTAGCGTTAGACAATTATCCATGCTTGGCTTAAGCATGTCCCCTGGAACACTGTGTGTTGTTATTCTCCATCCATGTTATTAAAATTCATCAGTCAGGAAAAAAACTTAATAAAAGCAAACAAGGCAAGGCAATTACCGCTCCTTTGATAGGACACAAAAGTTAAAACGGCCCCTCTCAAATAACTGCTTTCTATGGTGGCTGATCACTTTGCCTGGTAATTTGACAGACATTTAGAGGCACAAACACATTCTCTCCTATTCTGAAATTCTACATTTGTATATTCAGTGAATTTGTGGGGGTGTGTTTAAGTCAGTTGGGTAGCAGCGTTAGTTATGTTTGTGGTGTTGTTTAACTGAACATAGCATTGAGAGGAGATGTGCAGCCAGGGCCAATTTGTCCTGACTAGGCTGTTCTCAGGGTGTGTGGAGCTGGGCTGGCCTCTGTGTGCTGGGATAGAGCTGGGCTCTGTGCTGGGATAAGCACAGCTGCTGCAGGGGTCTTTACAAATGTAAAGAAGCTGTCAGTGTTTCATCAGTCGCACAACTGATGAGGGCGACGTTGAAAAATCCACTGCAGTGTGTGGCACACAAAAAGAGGAAACAAAAATAGAGCGAGAGCCGGGAACGAGGCCTGTAAAGGTTCCATCCCCTCTCACCCTCCCTCCCCAGTCCTTCAGCTTTACTATTTAAATGTGGGCCTCGTGTTCACCCACAAGGGTTTGTGGACCTGAGCCTGAATGTGCTTAATTTAACCTTCTGTTTTAATGCAGATGGTCATTTATTTATTTTATCCATATTTTCTTCATGTGTGGAACATGAGTTCACAGTTCCTCTCTGAGGAGCCCTGGCACTGTAACTGGGTCAGTGAGATGCTGTGAGGTAGGGAGGTTGTAACAGGAATGTTTCAGATACTTTATCCTTACTCTATACCACTACCCTCCCTCGCACCTTCTTGTCAAGCGTTCCCAGTATTAGCTGTAGTTATATCCTCTCTTATATCGGAGGAACCACCGGCACCACAGTATGTGGAGAGCCGTATCTCTTGGAAGGCGGGGAGCTGGTAGACACAGCATTTTGATTCGGTTCTTCTCCTCAGTGTTTTGCTGTCTGCCAACAGACAATGTTCCACTTTACTACGTCGTTACGGGAGCTCCCCAAACTGCCGGTTTTAATTTGGGCCGCCGGTGATCAGCAGCAGCCAGCCCATTGCTTCCTATTCTCCGTTCTCTCTCTCCTCTCTGTCCCAATATTTATGGCAGCTTTACGTCACACACCCTGACCCTCTTACCCTGTCATGTAATGTGATCTTTCTCTTATCAGCTGTTATCATCTCGGGACAATCTCTGCACACGCCACAGTTCCTCCTTTGTTAGTTAGACCAACCTGTTTATGGGCAAACTACCAGCCAGGATTATGCCTGACTGTACCAGGGTGGGTAGTGCCTGACTGTACCAGGGTGGGTAGTGCCTGACTGTACCAGGGTGGGTAGTGCCTGACTGTACCAGGGTGGGTAGTGCCTGACTGTACCAGGGTGGGTAGTGCCTGACTGTACCAGGGTGGGTAGTGCCTGACTGTACCAGGGTGGGTAGTGCCTGACTGTACCAGGGTGGGTAGTGCCTGACTGTACCAGGGTGGGTAGTGCCTGACTGTACCAGGGTGGGTAGTGCCTGACTGTACCAGGGGTGGGTAGTGCCTGACTGTACCAGGGTGGGTAGTGCCTGACTGTACCAGGGTGGGTGAGTGGGGGGGGCCTGACTGTACCAGGGGGGGGCGAGGGAGTGAACACAGTGTAAGGAATGTGCTCTGCTGTGCTCTGGGTAATGACTGTCTGTGCGGAGGAGGATGTTTCCCTATGGACTGTAATCCTGTCTAAAGTATACGCTATCATATGTGCCAATATTCTGAGAGGACAATGTGTCGGACATTGTGCTGTATTGAAAGACTGTTCAGGATATATAAATAATCTCACTTAAACCATGTGTATTCTGGATCTATATATATATATATAATATATATATATATGTGTGTGTCACGTACACCACATTCTCACTGAATGCACCGTTTCATTTTGCTCCATGATTTATGTCCTACTCCTGTGGGTTTGGCCGGACAGCTGGACAGCCCTGAGAGGACACAAGCTGTCTACACAAAGTGTGTGTGTGTGGCAGCCACAGCTCATCCGTCCAAGATCCCTGAGAAGCTGAATCAACATTTTACATGTTTTTGGTTTGGCCTTAACATGCTTAAGCTCTGAGGAGGGAGGACACTGGACACTAAGCTGGACAGTAGTAGGGAGGCTCCATAGGTTTGACTGGAGGGCAGAACAGGGGTGACTGGGCTGTCACTAGAATGGAGGCCATTATGAGCAAGAGACCTTAACCTCGCCAGCTGAATGGATGAGGTCGTTTAGAGATCTAGTGAGTCTCTACTGACTGTAAAGCCTAACGGAACTGTTGGTGCTGTCGCGTCCTGCCATCCAACCACTAACCTAACATAGCAGGCCTAGAAAGACACCAGAGCGGAGTCCCCACTTCTGTTCTTCGGGAGAAATGGAAGTTAGGTTGAAAGTACTGTATCTTTGAAACCTGGAAACATCCACTTTCTAGCTACCCTGCGGAGAATGTCCAACCACAGACAGCAGGCCAGTTATATACGTTCTCGGTCAATCCGGTATTATCCCCAGATCCCCCTCTACCACTCGGACTTGTCTTCATCAGGCAGCAGTAAGCCTCCAGGGATAAAGCAATAGAATGGAGCCTTTGATTATATTGATCCGCATTAGACTCTTAACGCCTGTATGGTTACAAGCTGCTCAATGGGAAACGAGGAGGATATCATTTTTTTTGGCGTTATTCAACATGATTTATAAATCATTATACTCAATGTCTAAATATAGTTTACATTAGACTGTTGATAATCAGACTACACAGTTGTGTTAGTCCTTAGTGTTATACCTGGTTTATAGGCCTCGTATTTCCTCATACAGTATCTTACTTTGAGTCGCAGTTCACTCATAACAAAACTCTTATGTAGTTCTGGGTTTCCTCCAATTTATTCTCTATGAATCATGAGCGATGCAATCATGGTGATGTTTATAATGACGCTGATATTTCATATATATGGCTGTATAATATCTTTGTTTCCTGCCAGAGAGCTCATATGGACCTTTTGGCCACCGCTCTGTGTTCGATTGGCACACTGACTTATCCACAGGTTGTTACATTGTAGTCAGCGTTTCTCAGATGTCACATTTACTGTGACGATGAAGATATCTATTTACTATTTCCATTTTTATTGCAGCCATTTTGAGGCCTTTGAACAAGCCTGGGTTGTTTCTGAAAGATGACCTCCCTCTCAGTGCATGTTAATGCAGCCTTTTCAACATGCATCAGCCCCTTAGAGGACAGGCCTAACTCTGGGTGGCAGCTCCCCTCGGCTTGCTACAGTAATGAGCTTGTCCGAAAGTGGCTACATTGTGTACTTGGCTCACTATAAACTGCTGGAGTAGTTAGGCGGGCTGCATTGGCTTTGTGTGAGCTGTGTGCAAAGTGAAAGCGGGCTAGAGTGTGTGGTGGTGGGGTGGTCTCAAAGGTGGGGAGACAAGAAACAGTTGATTTTATTTTTAGGTCAATGGAGACGAGTTTCAGAGTTACAGCTCTGTGTGCTCCATCGCCGTGAGAAACGCATTAGTCTCCCGCTCCATCTTGTCTTGTAATAGAATACTGAGTGGCTCTTTTAAAAAAAAATACAAAAAAATATTATTCACTCTGTCATTACTCAGCCAGGTACAAATAGCTGAGCGACCCCCATTTCCAGCGGGATCAGCACGAGAGCAGGAGCTACGGCGGTTCTCTCCAGCTTAGCCGGAGATTCTCCTCTAAACTGCTGAGGGGTTGGCGCTGTGGGCTCTCGCTGCTTTCAGCACTCTTATATTAGTTTAGTGTGTTTATGTATTCATCATCTGTTTGGTGGGAGATTCGTCTCCTTGGTGGTTTCTTCTCGCTGCACTCTTCCCCCATTTTGTTGTTCTCGCTTCAGACTGCCAAAGGAAACGTTGGAAGCTTCCCCAGATAGATGTCATGCAGCTGGAGTCTAAACTGTGAATACCTCGCCTCTCCCTCGCACCATAAACAGGCACCCTGTGCTTTGTCCCTGTGGGTCAGCTAAATGCATGAGGCCAGGAGTTTGGTTAGCCACACGGTCTGTCCCTCACAAATAGCATTAGAGCGTTGCTGTTGCTTTGGTGGCCTGAAACATGGAAACATGAAGATGACTCAAAATATCATGTGGTTTCATAAAGCACTTTGACAGATGTTCATTATGACCTAACAGTGAGATTAATATTTAACATAATCAGATTTCTGAAAATTCTTCTGTCTGTCAAAAGTAATGTCTTTGATCTCCTCTCTGCACAATGGCAGCATTTTAATGGCACTTCTAGCTGCTAAGTTTCCACTAGGCCTCACAGCAGGGTACTGTAGTGTTTGGTACACCCATGGAAGGGAGCCAAAGCCCAGGCTGAAAGGCTGGCCCTGCCCCCTGGCCCTGGATCAAATCACGGGCCCAAAGGCAGCACTAAAACACAACCTGTGACAGTCAGAGCAAACTAAAGAGGATAGAAATAATTAAATTGGGCACTGTCGTAGCTAATGACTGAGCCGGGTCTGGAAACTGATTTTTTTAATCACTTCTTGGAGTAAATGTAGCTCATGACAGATTCATATACTGTACACGCAGAGAACAAAGCCTGGCTTAAATCCCATTTACATAAGTCATTTACAGCTGATTTACACTACAGCCATTAGGGCCCATAGATGTCCATCTAGGCCTACAGTATACTCTGACTGAGAGCAGAGTGGGAGATTAGTAATGGTTCAGTTGGTCATCCTGAAGTTCAACCCAAACCAACTCTGCCATGTAATGTAAACTGAATCTGGAAGTCACTCTAAAGACAGGGTAACCATAGTGACCAGAAGTTTATATTTTTTTTTATACACCGTGCCATCAGAGGGGGCCTAACCACTCCGTTACTATAGCAACTGCTGGAGTGGGGCAGAACGGAGCGTCTGTCTGTTTCAGACTTGACACTCGAGTGTCTGAACATAGTGGAGAGCTGAAGTTAGATTAAAGTATCCCTGCACAGAATGTACTGAGTGGTGGTTGTATAACCGGCTGAGAGGCATGACTTACTGTGGTGTGAAATGTGTGGCCATTTACACTCCTCTTGTGCTCCAAGCATTTCACACAGCAATAACTAGGGTATTGTCTGACAGAACGAGCTGTATCAGGCCTATCCCTTTAATAGCATACTATTGTATTTTGAATGAAACCATAAAACCATTACCTGCTATTGTAAAAAAGAGTTCCACTGAAATCAACTGTGGCATTTACCCCTATCAGCCATTGTTGCCACATTTACTTGACTACCTGAATGGAGAGGGAGTGGAGGAGCGGCAGCCATTTAGTTTCCTCTGGCTTAGTATTGAATGGTCTTACTGGCTTAGTGCTCAGACATAGTGGAGTGGAACCACCGTTAGACTCTCCTCCTTCAAGGTTGGCTGAGTACCTTTATCACTGGACAATCTGCCAGACCTGCTGACTGAGGCAGCAGCCATGGTTTGGTGTGGGGCTTTGGGTGACTGACTTGGCCTGATGGGACAGGTGGTGTGTGACTGGCTCTCCTGTTTACTGTGACATTGGCAGAGGATCCTGTAAGGGGTGACACCGTGGTAACCAGGTTTGTCTGTGTGCCTGAGACAAAGTACATTTATTTCACCTCAAGCAGGATCCCTTTTGAGCTCAATTACCAACAAGCGGGAGAGGAGCGAGATAATGAGAAGAGCGGGAAGGAGGCGAGAATGGGAAAGAGGTATGAGTCAAACCAGCTGCTCCTCTCTGTACAATCTCTAATCTGCTGGAGATCCTTCCCTCTGTATCTCATCGTTTCTCATACATCCTCATGTTCTGCGCATGGATCCAGAGTATGCCGCCTCACTGTAACACCTCCCCATCCTACCCCTGTAACCCCTTCCCTGGGCCTCTTCTCTCCTCCAGTCCCCAGGCTGCCGCAGGGTTCTTTGTGAGGCAATGGGCCAAGCTGTGAGGTGAAAATCACTTCTTAATTGCCCATTTTCTGCAGCTCTGTGCCAGAGAGGGGCTTTAGTGTTGTGAGCCCTGAACATCCTGAACAGCTCCACTAAACACCTGGCTTTGTGTTGATAGCAGGCTGGCCCATTGTAATCTACAGTCATATGGCCCTGCACTCTGAATGGCCACTTTCATCATGTTTTTCCCAAAAATTGCTTGCATTACAGATGTAAAAAGCATATCAAAAGTTTATACAGTGTGAGAATTGCCATAACAATCTGAGATACCAAAATGGGTCCATGCTATGCTGGCATGGAATGGCCATTTTTTTTAAAAAGTGTGTGTGTGTGGCTTTGCTATTAGATCCACCTCAGTCTTGTTGTTCTATGTTCATGAGAGTGTGGGAGCCCATATGCAGTACCACAGTGCAGAGCCAGGCTGGGGCCCCTCAGTGGTCAGTCAACTGTGTGTGTTCTGCTGCGGTCACCACCATTACCAGCAGAGTAACGGCTAATCTTATCTACCTGACAGTTAGCATTACACTCAGCCTTCTCTCCTGCTGCCATCTCTTTTGAGCGTCACTCTACAGTTCAGCCACACTGTCCTCTTGCCCTGTCTTCCTACCAGGCTGCTCATTGTCTCAGTTGAAAGAGTGCTTTAGTAACAGAGTTGAAGTTTCTCCCTCCCAGTCAAACTGGCCTGTAAAGTCCAGGCCGGCTAATCGCTAGCCGCTTGTATCGGTCACCCACAGTGTGTCCTGTCGGTACACTGGGCCTGCTGCAGGAGTGCGGAGCTTATAGCTCCAGTAAACCACATGAAAACCTCTCCACTTAATTTTTCTTGGCCCTGATACCCACTGACCTGAGTTGTTTTCCTCCAGCTAACAACTAGAGCAGTGTAGTGCGACTACAACGTAACATAATTTAATCTCTCAGCATCTGGCAGGCGACTGCTCTCTGAAATCCATCCACCACTGGTTTTATGGGGCATGAATCTGTTGAAGCCATGGCTGCTGCTGCTGCTGGCTGACTTGCTCTTTTCTCCTGTTGTAAATAACTTCTCTCCATCAGGAATATTAGTCCTTTTTATTATGGGTCATTTTCAGGCCTACTTTGTTTGAGAGTCTAAAAATAAAGACTTGTGAATTAAAGTAAACATGGTTGAAATGTGATGGTCATATGGCTGGACTATATTG
This sequence comes from Salmo salar, assembly GCF_965601325.2. Taxonomy (NCBI): domain Eukaryota; kingdom Metazoa; phylum Chordata; class Actinopteri; order Salmoniformes; family Salmonidae; genus Salmo; species Salmo salar. Next base: position 77,512,231 of record NC_138304.1, on the reverse strand, counting down.
AGTAACCGTAGTGCTGAGAAAAAACAAATGACGTTTTCTGCTGCTGTTCTTTTGGTTCCTGAAACATGTCTGGTAGGTTGGTTAGGGGTTAAGCACAGCGTTTGTATACTGTGAACTCTCTGACCCTGATTGGACGTTTACAGATGGGACAAAGCAGCTTAGCGTCTCGGCTCAGTCAGGGCCTGCCGCCTCACACTCGCGTCAACACAGCTCCTCAACCGCCATGATGGAGCAGTGATTGTGCATGATTGGAGCTGCAGAATGCTCCTCTGTTTTTGTGGTAAGAGTACCCCTCCCCTCTGCCTCCCCGAGACACGTTTTTCTCGCTGCTAATTGACTGTGTGAGCATGGCTCTGGGAGCACTGTGCTGCATGGCTCTCCCTGGCTGTCAATCGCTCTGCTTGGTTGTGAGAGGTGACTACAGAGCTATGCCCTGTTCTGTCTGTCCTAAAACCACAGGACTGTGATGCTACCACCCACACATGCATGGGACAACCACCTACCTTGCCCTGTCCAACTCACTCCAGAGAAACTGAGAGTCTCTTCAGTCCATGCCACTGAAATGGATATTTGAGTTTGACTATACTCAGTTTATGATGTATAGGGGCTGGTTACTTGTCTTTCATTTTATAAATGTCTATTATTCTGAACAAAAATAACAAATGCAACAATTTCAATGATTTTACTGAGGTACAGTTCATATAAGGAAATCAGTCAATTGAAATAAATTCTTTAAACCGTAATCTATGGATTTCACATGATCTATGGATTTCACATGACTCTGCAGGGGTGCAGCCAGGAGTGGGCCAGGGAGGGCATAATCCCATCCACTTGGGAGCTAGGCCCAGCCAATCCGAATGAGTTTTCCCCCACATATGCCACACCCTATTACAGACTGAAAAACTCCTTAGTTTCATCAGCTGTCTGGGTGGCTGGTCTCAGACAATCCCACAGGCGAAGAAGCCGGATGTGGAGGTCCTGGGCTGCTGTGGTTACACGTGGTTGTGAGGCCGGTTGGACGTACTGCCAAATTCTCTAAAATTGTGTTGGAGGTGGCTTATGGTAGAGAAATGAACATTAAATTATCTGGCAACGGCTCTGGTGGACATTCCTGCAGTCAGCATGCCAATTGTACGCTCCCTCAACTTGAGACATCTGTGGCATTGTGCTGAGAAAACGGCACATTTTAGAGTGGCCTTTTATTGTCCCCAGCACAAGGTGCACCTGTGTAATGACCATGTTGTTTAATCAGCTTCTTGATATGCCACACCTGTCAGGTGGATGGATTATCTTGGCAAAGGAGAAATGCTCACTATGAGGGATGTAAACAAATGTGTGCACAATTTGAGAAGCTTTTTTCAGAATCTTTTATTTCGGCTCATGAACCAAACACTTTACATGTTGTTTATTTTTGTTCAGTGTATATAAACATCAAAATGTATACAGTAGCCCTTCATGCTAGTTTAGTTTAATGTTCTCCCTCCTCACCAGAGTAAAGCTAGTCTAAACCATACTGTTTTATTTCACGGTCCTGTGAAATGAATTCATGGAAAAGCTGAAGCCCTCAGTGTCTGATTCTGCAGTGTGCATATTCTCTCCCTAAATGAGGGCATTGATGTATGAATAACCTGTCAGAGGAATTGATTCCAAAAGCAGCTGTCTCCTCCTCAAACACATGGCTGTTCCCAGTGAGCCCACAGATTGACAGCCAAATGGAGGTTATCACCTTCTATCAGTCAGTAGGACGTCTTGGCGTCTAAACCTCTACCGCGCTCTGCTATACTTTTGTATTCAGGGCCAAGTGTTTTTTTTTTCTGTCTCACAAAGGATTTGATGAATAGCTTTAATACAAGGTTTCCGTTTGCTCTCCGAGAAAAATAACGCCAATACTTTAAACTGAATGTGCAAGGGTCATTTTGTAAGCTGTAGCACTACTGCTGCCTTTTTCCTACTCTAGAAACCCCCTCTCTGTGGTTTCTCTTTCTCCTAACCCCTACTCTTTTTCATTGCCTGTCTCCTCCATCCATGCTGCAATTGTCTGTTCTGAACGAGACTCTGACGCCACATGCCTCCTTTTTGTGTGTGTGGACCTGTTCCTTCAGTCCCTCTAACCTGGTGTCTGCAGGTGTTTTGTAAACGGTGTGGTCAGCCATGCATAGTGTAGCCCAACTGTATGGTAATATGAGACGAGTCATTCTACAGCAGTGATTCTACTCTGAGTAACAACATGGATCTAGAAAGCACCTGAACCTTTATTCTCTTCACTCATCATTCAGCTTCTCTTTACAATGGCTGATTGACAGATGGCCATATTTAATGTTGTGTGTTTATTTTTTTTATTTTTATGACAAACAATGGAGAAAGGCAATAAATGTGCAATGTTAAAGGTCTTGTGTCCTGTGATTTAATGGAGCTAATGTATTTACAATAGAGGATGGGACTGAAGCGGATTGCCAAGCCCAGTATCAACGTATTTCTATGTTGAACTGGCTTTTATTCCTCAAGGCTGTTTGGACAAAGGCAGTAGTGTCTGAATAGGGATGTGAGATATTCACAGCTGTGTTCTGCTGAAGATGTTTCCTCTATAAAGCCACTACAGACAGGGGAAAGAATGTTGGAATTAGAAATGGATGATTTTCTAAGGACAGGTACACAAGGCAAGTATCCTCGTAAGAATACACACCACACTTTATTTATTGTGAAATTAGAATTTTATTCAATGCATTCATAATACAAAAAAAATAATCATATCTTATCTGTACTTCTTCTACAACTCTGAAATAAATCAATAGTAATTAAACTGCCTGTTCACCGTAGAGGAGGGCATGAGCTGTCAATCAGCGCCTCTTTTTTTCCCCATCTCATCAAAGGGCCACTGCTCCTCCTCACACGCCCAAACCTTTCTCCTCTCTTGCCGCATGATTCTGGCCAGGGTCTGTCTCACGGCTCGGCTCCTGCTCAGACAGATGCTGGCGGTGTGTCTGAGCTGGTACATTCGGCTCGCACTCCCAAAGACCCGGGCCTCCACCTGTGCCATCCATGGTACAGCCTGGACAGATCGCTGGGTATAGGCACGCATGTATGCACACTCACACACAAGGCCGTATGGAGCAGAGCAGAGTTTAAGATGGCTGAGTTGTGTTGTGTGAGGCCGACTGCTGTTAACACCTCTCTGTGCGGAAGGGAAGGGCCTCTTTCTTTGTTTCTGCTCTGCTCCCCTCGCTGGAGGAACGAGGGAATACGACGAGGGGAGGGAGAGCCCAAGGCAGAGAGCCACAATGACATAACCCCCCCCACCTCCCTTACCCATCTCTTACCCTCCTCACCAGACGAAACATTTCACCTGGTCTTCTGTGGAACTGTGTATCCCTAAGCAGTCATAGAGGAAGTGACCATCTGCCTCTTTTACTCCCAGTTCCCTTCCTGTAGTGATGATTGAAAAGTAGGTCAGAGCAGAGACCTCGTTCAACTCTGTTCTGTGCTGCGTAGAGCGGACCTGCGTAGAACGATGTGCCTATGCTGCCTCAGCCTCTCTGTTTCTGTTCAGTGTTTCCTTCCGCCAGCAACCAGCCTGACTTCCCACTGCTTCTGAGCCGCTAGGCAAGAGGCCCAGGAGGCGTGTGTGCGTGTGCGTGTGTGTGTGTGACCGCTGAAACCCTTGGCTTGGAGGGGTCTGTTCAGTGTCGTCCTGAGTGGTTGAGGGGGGGGAAATGGTGAGAGGTGCGGAGGGTGATGACTGCTTCTCCAAACCGGACAGGAAAACAGGGCGACAGAACTGGAGGGAGAGTGTTCGAGAGCAGTTGGTCTGCAGAGGAGAGGGAGGAAGTGGGAGAGACTAGCATGCTGCTGCTGTTGTTAGGGGATGGGGGAGAATGGGTGGAGCCACCCACATGCCTTGGCCAATCCCTGCCAAGCTGCCTGCTCACCCTGCTGTGTAATTGGCTGATGTCTCCGTGGCAGAACAAAGTGCTTTTGATAGGCGAGCAGCCGTGTAACCAGACTGTGGGGGTTGAGGGGCTCTGGGGGGGATGTCTCCCTCCTCTTCTCCCCTGTCTCCCTCCCCTGGGTATTGTCATGTGTTTAAATGGCTAATAAGAGCTGAAACGAGAGCTCAAGATGGTACTACTGCTCTCAGGACACTCTGTACCATCCTGACTATGACGCAGAACATCTTGAACACAAAGATGAATTGAGATCAATGCTGCCAACTACAATGGAAGCAGAGTTCAGAGTGAACTGTGTCAATAAAGTATTGATTAAGACCACAGCTGTTCTGTCTGTTGGATCAGGATTATTTGAAGCATCCAGCATGCCTCGCAAACCGTATGGAATCACAGATGTATGTTTTAAGTCTACAAATGGCCAACACTGTTGTCTTTTAACTGTCAGTCATGCATGGCAACAGGAGGTAGTCCACTCTGGGAGCATTGTGTGTGTGTGTGTGTGTGTGCGCTAGTTTCCTCCATGCCAGGATCAGAGGTCATCCAGTCTGTCAGTAAGGGCTCTCTTCTCCCCTCTCTCACTGGAGCGTTCCACAGACCCTGGTCACTAAGCCATCCCTCATGTCTCTGCTTTTCTTTTCTCATCCCTTCATCATTCAGACCTCATCACATTTACCAGTATTCAGACTGACTCGCACGCATGTTTGTGCGAAGAGAATTGGCAGAAATTCCCATGTATTTGATATGTAAGCTGTGACTGGTGCTCTCTGGGGTAGACTGCAGCCTAGTCTTAAACCAGAGAACAGTTTCAATGATGACTTCTCCTCGGAAGGGGGGGGGGGGGTGTGGTCTTCAGATGACTGGCACTGTGACACGCGGGATCCTCCTGTAAGTGGGTGACCAACCAACCCTAGTCTGTTAGTGGAACCCGGAGAATTCACCTGAAGTGTGGTTGAGAAACTTCCCATTGGTCCTAGCCTGAAGAAAGCAGCGCTGTGGGAGATGGACCGTGTTTCCTGTGGCGACCAAACAGGATCCTTCTGGCTGCTCTTCCTGTTCAGATGGTTACATCACTACCATGGCATTGTGGGTCATGGACCAGGGTCCATTCAGAAATCTGCCACCTGATAGGGGGATCCCCACTGCCGTCTGACAGGAAGACTGATGTCAGGAGTTTCGCTATGAGAGAAAGATTATCAGATGAAGGGGAAATGGAAAACATTTGTCACTGATTTGCAAGAAATAGTCTAGTCTCATTACCTCTTCATCTTTAAAGCAAGATGATGCCACAGTTTTCCTCTGCCTAGTCTGTTGGTGGCCATTAGAAACAATTACAATAGACAATACTATGAGTCTGTAGCAAAGCCTTGCATCATGTTGATTGTGATCCCAGGGAGCAGACACTTCTGTGTGGGTGGGAGCTGGGGGAAAGTGTTGGTATGGAAACAAAAGCTTTCTGTTCTCTGGTTGTTCCATAGCCTTGGTGTTCTTATGAGGGGAAACGAAGGAAGATGGGGGAGGGGAGAGTTTTATATCATAACATGGAAGCTTTTATTCATAACTTAATTGACTTTAACTACGATGTGAGATAAGGTGGTACAGTTACACGTTTTAAGTTGGAGATGAGTGGATGTGAACTGGCTAGCGCAAGGGGAACATCCTCTGATGTCAACGGTTTTCCCACAGAACTGCCTACTCCAATAAAGTATCTTCCAAGTGTTCCGAAGTAGCTTCTAGAAAAGGAAGTTTTAGTGCCCATACGAGGACTGTGAATTTGCAAAAGAATGACCGCAGAGAAAATAGAAATACCATGTGATGTTGTTCGTGTGTTAACATGGCTATTGAGGATACATAGTTGGTTAGTCTGGTTCAAATCAAAATCCCACCACTGGCTTGGCTGGGCTGCAGTGGACTGGCTGTAGGAGGTACCAGAGGAGAAAGACCCACATGTTTTCTACTGAGCAGATGATCAAGAAACTAATGGTAGACTGACTGTCACACTTTGACTGGCAATATCCTCTGGCACTGACAGTGGAGGGAGGAAGACTGGGAGAGATGTCAATGGCTGCTCTCTGAATAACAGATGTTTGGGCCAGTGACTTCTGTACTTTCTGGTTTCCGCTGTGTGTAGACGGTGGTAGTTAACCTGTCTCCAGTGTCCTCCCCCAACCCAGCCCCTGAACAGTTTGCTGTGAGAGCCACTCCAAGACGAGACAGCCCTATACACGCTGGGAGCTGGGCTCAGACCTGTCTGTCTGTCAGTCTACAGGGAACTGTGGTTCAGTGGGGTTAGAAACCTTCTGACTTCCTATGGCTCTTGTCTGTCTACTGGGAACAGGCCCTCCCTGCAACAACACAGCTCTCATCTAAACCGGGAGAACCCTCTAAATATTCAGACAGAGGCCCCTGTGGGACTGTGTGTGTGCGTGAGGGAGTGTCTGTGTATAATTGGGTCTATCTGAGACTGAGCTCCCCTCATGGTTTCTCTTTTGGCTGATGCCTTGTCTGTTTGGCAGCCTCTGATAGGACAGCACCACCGAGCTCAATTCAAGGCTCTCGCTTTCTTGAGCTCTCCCTCATTCCTCCACACTTCTGTCATACAGTTCAAACAGAGCTTCTTCTGGCCCAGAGAATGAGTGGAATGTGAATGCAGGCTGAGGTAGCTCGGATCAGCTGGAGGTAGGTACAGTCTGCACACAGACTGACATAATTGATATTGAATATTCTAAATCTAGGCAGTGTGATTTGAAATGAGTTGGATATTTTATTGTTCAAGTAAAAGGGAGTGACAGTGGCCTGATTAGAACAGGATACACTTATCACAACCTGTCCCTCCTGCCTGTAGGAGGTAAAATTTATCCACTTCTGTGCCATTTTAGTTCCAAGACTGGCAGTCCAGTAGACATCTCCTCTGGCAGCGTAGTGCCCCCCTCTCTGAGCCCACTGGCACCCAGCCAGCCTGAACAGCCAGGCGGAAGTGAAGACTGATTAAAAAAGGAAGAAGATATGGGGGTGGGAGGGACAGAGGAAGTTTCCTTTCCTGATAAGGAAGTGTACAATTAGGAGCCGTCAGGGTGAGGCGAGGACCGACATCCCGTTTTTCTTTTATGGTGCTGTCAAAATGAACTGTTAATTCTCTTCAGCCTCCTCTGCCTCTACATGCTGAAATCAAGCAAATGTTTTGCGACTGTATTTCCCACCCAGCAGAAATGTGTTCATGAGAACCTCCTCTGTCCGTAGAATAATGAAGACATGAAAGAATGATTCAGGATGGCTGAGTCACAGTACTTTCCTCAGAGCTTCCCCTCCCTGTATCACATCCAATCGTTATGTGGGTTTTAACCTGAGGTTGTTAGGAAGATGACATCAATATCTGAAGTGTTTTTTTTCTTGTTTTTTTACTTTTAGTTTATCCTCTACCAGAAGCTCCCTGCTTTGTTGACAAATGTTTCTGAGATTCTCCCCTGTTATTAGACTGAGCTGAAGGAAACTAGTGTTGTCACCAAAGGAAACTCTTTCTCAGTCATTCCTCTTGCTGTTATCGGTGCCTTGTGGTGATGTCAGAATCTGTGAAATGTTCAGATCAAATGTACTTGTCACACACGCCGAATACAACAGGTGTAGACTTTACTGTGAAATGCTTACTTAACCTCTCTAGGGTCGGCGGGACGAAATCGTCCCACCTACTCAACAGCCAGTTGAATCCCGTGGCGCGTTATTCAAATACCTTAGAAATGCTATTACTTCAATTTCTCAAACATATGACTATTTTACACCATTTTAAAGACTCTCGTTAATCTAACCACACTGTCCGATTTCAAAAAGGCTTTACAACGAAAGCAAAACATTAGATTATGTCAGCAGAGTACCCAGCCAGAAATAATCAGACACCCATTTTTCAAGCTAGCATATAATGTCACATAAACCCAAACCACAGCTAAATGCAGCACTAACCTTTGATGATCTTCATCAGATGACAATCCTAGGACATTATGTTATACAATACATGCATGTTTTGTTCAATCAAGTTCATATTTATATCAAAAATCAGCTTTTTACATTAGCATGTGACGTTCAGAACTAGCATACCCCCCGCAAACTTCCGGTGAATTTACTAAATTACTCACGATAAACGTTCACAAAAAACATAATTATTTTAAGAATTATAGATACAGAACTCCTCTATGCACTCGCTATGTCCAATTTTAAAATAGCTTTTCGGTGAAAGCACATTTTGCAATATTCTCAGTAGATAGCCCGGCATCACAGGGCTAGCTATTTAGACACCCACCAAGTTTAGCACTCACCAAAATCAGATTTACTATAAGAAAAATGTTATTACCTTTGCTGTCTTCGTCAGAATGCACTCCCAGGACTTCTACTTCAATAACAAATGTTGGTTTGGTTCAAAATAATCCATAGTTATGTTCAAATATCCTCTGTTTTGTTCGTGCGTTCAAGACACTACCGAATGGTAAAGAAGGGTGACGCGCATGACGCATTTCGTGACAAAAAAATTCTAAATATTCCATTACCGTACTTCGAAGCATGTCAACCGCTGTTTAAAAGCAATTTTTATTCCATTTTTCTCGTAAAAAAGCGATAATATTCCAACCGGGAATCTGTGTTTAGGTTCAAAGACGATAGAAAATAAAAACATGGGGTCGACTCGTACACGCGCCTCAGCCCATTGTCCTCTGATAGAGCACTTGCCAAAAGCGCTAATGTGTTTCAGCCTGGGGCTGGAATTACATCATTCAGCTTTTTCCCGCCTTCTGAGAGCCTATGGGAGCCGTAGGAAGTGTCACGTTACAGCAAAGATCCTCAGTCTTCAATAAACAGAGTCAAGAAGTTCAAGGAATGGTCAGACAGGCCACTTCCTGTAAGGAATCTTCTCAGGTTTTTGCCTGCCATATGAGTTCTGTTATACACAGACACCATTCAAACAGTTTTAGAAACTTTAGGTTGTTTTCTATCCAAAGCCAATAATTATATGCATATTCTAGTTACTGGGCAGGAGTAGTAACCAGATTAAATCGGGTACGTTTTTTATCCGGCCGTGCAAATACTGCCCCCTATCCCCAACAGGTTAAAATAAATAAATACAAATGAACAAAAAATGAATAACGAGGGTATATACCAGGGGTACCGGTGCAGGGGTACGAGGTAGTTGAGGTAGATCTTCAGAGATAAACAGTTTCTCCTCTTCAGTCTGCAGTGTTTCAGCTCTCTGTCCTGTGATTCGGTGGACATTAGAACAGGTTTTGTGGTGTAGTTGTTTCTCCATGTGTCTTTGGTTTCAGTTTGAAGAACCCTGCCTGTCTCTGGGGCATACCGCCCCCTGGCTAACAACATTACTCTGAGAGGAGACGACTTGCCAAGGGAGGGGAGAACAAGTTACTAACCATCAAAGACAAATGACCTCCAGTGGTTTCCGGAGCCGGGAGGCATCCAGTCAACCAAGCATCGAGGCCCTAACAATGTGACCTGGGTGGGCTGAAGTGGGATGAGCAGCAGGGGGGCCATCGGGGGCTTCAGCGGGTACGAAAGAGGAACTTGATAAGACAGTGGTCAGAGTAATCTGACACAAAGCGTTGGCAAGGCTTGAATGGTCTGTGTGTCAGTGTTGCTTTAACTCGGTCACATGATACACCTAACTGACTGAACCTCCGGTGGTTTGTTCCCCCACCACCATATTAAACAGGCTGTACTGAGTCATTTGTTTGGGTATGGGGTTTTGCATTATTAAGGCACAGAGGGGCTCCTCCATTAGTCTGTCAGACAAGGTCACTGTAGACCTATAAACACCCATCCAGACTGTATAAATGGGCTGTTTAATATAAACGTTGTTTGTCTGAATGAGGAGTCACAGCACTGCAGTGGTAGTGGGTTCTGACCCCACCATGGTCTCGCTCAGGGCTGCCTCTGTAGCCCAGTCTTTGATCTGTCCTCTCTCCCAGGCAGCACCAGGCTGATGACTAGATTAAGGGTTCTAGAGTTTGGCCCGGGAAGGGGGGGTGGGAAGGGGGGCTGGGGGCTTAGCTGATGACGCGTTCTAATAATACAACTGAACTGTTTCAGCAGCAGACAGAAATATGTCAACTACAAAAGCGATGAACAAGGTCTCTCTGCCTCAGTGGTAGCACAAGCCTGTGGTTGAGACATAAGTGGAAAAATGCACAGACAGAATGTTGGGGATTCCAATATGAACTTCCAAAGTATAGCCAAGCCCAAGCAACACATGGCTGGTGGCTCCGAGTCCAGATATTATATATTTTTTTTAATTGGACGCTCAAAGACCCAGTGGAATGTAACTTACTCTAGAGCGGAAGTACAAATGCACTTCTATGGATTTATGAGTGACCCGAGAGGAGAGGGCTGCTAGGACAGATTATTTAACAGACTATTTGTTAACCCTGGAATGTTCATATTGATGTTTGTTACATTCCTGCATCGTGTTGTATAGATTTTACTGGAGGGCCAACTTGCATCTGAACATGGGCCCTTGTGGAAAGTGTGTTATGTTGCTTCCAACATAACAATCAAATCTGCAACAGCAGTCATAAACAGTGTTTGAATGCTTATCTATTTGATATTACTGTAGCGACAGGAAGTCTAGTACATCATCTGGCCTCGGGGATAGTCCTACTTCTGTGTGTGGGTTGAAAGAGTTCCTAAGGGCACAGCCTCCTCTTTTCCTCCCTCTCTCTATCTCTCACACTTAACTTCCATTTTGTGCCTGCCTGGTGAAGTTTGTTGAATGTGGACCTTTGACATCAGCTCCTTCAGCCTCCCACCCGCTCTCCACCCACAGCTCTGGGTTTCTGTGTTGTGGTCTGTCGGGTTGGGGTGAGAGTGCACTGCTACTGCAGCTGAACTGGTTGCCATGCACAGAGAACAGAGCTGCGTCTAATGCAGTAGGCTCCACTGGGCTGTGCTCGGCAGGACCTCCGATGTGAAGCCATTCACAGTCATGCATGACTGTGAGAGCCTCTCGCTCTCTCCCCCTTTCCCATCCATCCAGGATGTGCGCTGCCATTTAGTCCGGCGCTATGAGACCAGGCTAAAGCTACAGCATGGAGCCTCGGGACCGAGTCAAGTGTACTCTTAGGTCTGCGCTCGGCACATAAGAGGCTCACAGAGATGGTGAATTAAATATTTCAAAGGTTAACTAGCAGATGCTGCTGTGGTTTTTAGCTGGATGTGGATGCATCTGGATGTTTGTTCGCTCCAGTGGCTGTCCCTACTAGACCTTCCAGGTTGACTTGGTCATTAATATGTAATACAGTAGTGGAGCAGTGATGGGGTAGTGGAGGGTTGTTAGGCTCTTAGCATACTTGTCCATGGTCGTTGATGCCCCAGTTACTCACTGCCCGAGCTGCTGTTCCAAAGTGGTCCTGCTTCCTGTCCTCTGTTCAAGCTTTCGTCATAGAAATGTGCTTGTGGGTGTGTATCTGTCTGTCTATGTATTTGAGTAGGAGGTGAGGATCTCGCAGTGCTCAGTATCCACATTTTTGGTGGCTGCACATCAAGATCGTGTGTGTCACGCTCGCTCTCGCTTGCTCGCTCTTTCTGTTCGCTCAGTCTGTTCATCTTGGGGTCTGGTGCCTGAGTCATATATGCACTCCAGCGCAGCGCGCCAGCCAACCCTGTGTGCGTCCTGTTATACCAGCCCAGCAGGACTGCCTGTCAGTCAGACACTGACAGCACGCCCCCCTCATGTTTCCCTCCCACCGCTCTCTCCATCTCGCGCTGTCTCTCCATCTCTCTCTGTAATTGGAAAGTATAATCAGAGTAGGGGAGGACGTAGCAGAAAGAGTTGTCTTTTTAATTAGAGGCTTGTTGATCTTACTGTGAGTCCACATTAAAAGCCCATCTTGTCTTGTAGGATGTTTAGCCCAGTGGATGTTGGGATTATAGTTTTTTTTTTCTTTCTGAGAGGCTGGAGCCACATCAGAGTGCTGTCTGTTGGGATGTGGTGATGTCTGATGGCAGGCAGCCTCAGCAGACAGACACCATCTAGAATGTATTTCTATCCTCCCCATGAGAAAAAGGATGTGATGTGTTTGTACAAATTCGTGTAAGTATTTAACCCCTCTCCCCCCCCCCCCCCCCCCATGCAAAAACATCCCTCTGAGAAGATGACTGTTAGCAGTTCCAGTTTCCGTGGGGGTTTAGACCAAACATCTGTTTCTTAATTTCTGCCCAAATAGGAGTAGCTGTAAGGATGTCTTTCTGGCACACTGCCTTCCTAAGTGCCTGCTTCTCAGCCAGGGCTGCGGGTCTGCGGGCAGCAGCCGGGGCTGCGGGTCTGCGGGCAGCAGCCGGGGCTGCGGGTCTGCGGGCAGCAGCCGGGGCTGCGGGTCTGCGGGCAGCAGCCGGGGCTGCGGGTCTGCGGGCAGCAGCCGGGGCTGCGGGCTGCGGGTCTGCGGGCAGCAGCCGGGGCTGCGGGTCTGCGGGCTGTGGGTCTGCGGGCAGCAGCCGGGGCTGCGGGTCTGCGGGCTGTGGGTCTGCGGGCAGCAGCCGGGGCTGCGGGTCTGCGGGCTGTGGGTCTGCGGGCAGCAGCCGGGGCTGCGGGTCTGCGGGCTGCGGAGCCAGGGCTGTGCTGGGTGTTTTCCCTGGGCTCATGGATGACTGTGGAATAATCAATAACAGATGATATAATTTCACCCCTCTGGGCTTTAGGGAACCTGCGGGTCTGATCCGGTCCCCTTTTGATTTGACTCCGAACACCATTCCATTCTCAATCCTATATTTTTCACACTTGGAATACAAACGTAATGTCTGTATTGTTTCATGATATTTCAGGCCTTTTGGGATTTCAGACTAATAATTTACTATGTTATATTGCCATTCCTGTCTGTCCAGTGTGTTGCTGCTATATATAGAGTCCTGCCTCTGGTGTAAGTTTTAGGGACGTGATTACAGACCGAGGCTGTTAGCCTGGCCGCCTCCTCTCCTCCTACTGTTGCTATTTTAAGCCTCTTTTGATTAGTGCAGAGGCCCTTGCACACGCTGCAGACCTCCTGGCTGACTCTTCAGCCCTGTGTCTCCTCCTCTCCATCTCTCTCTCTCCTTAATGCACTATCGACCCTCCCTGGACCCTGCTCTCCTGTGGCCTTGTCCTGATAAGGCAACTCGCACTACCCTGCTCCACCTTGTCCCACCTTATCCCTCCCATCTCCCTGCTGAACCAGCTGATCTTTATCCTCTAAGAAGCAGCCTTGATTTCTAATATGGCTGTGTCTAACAGTAGTAATGTAATTAGACTGTGTCCTGTCCTGACGGAGCAGGTGAATTCACTTTTCTCTGCTGCTGCTTGAGGCTTTCTGACGGCCATCACCAGTCTCACTCTCTGGCAGCATCCCCCTCTTCTCCCACCTCTTCCCTCCCTCTCTCCACAGCTAGTTGACATCCTGTCATTTCCTGCCTAAATTGGGTGAATCTGCTCCGGCTCAGAGACTCACCAGAGACTTAATGAAGCGGAACGCCCACTTTACCTGCCGCTTAACGCTCAGCCTAGTTGAGGCTCTGCCTGAAGGATGTCTGGTTAAAGCTGTATCTGTCTGCTTGGTTATCACGCTGTCTGGTCTCTCTACCTGCTGAGCATGCTGCCTGGATAAATCTATGCCTGCCGTTAATGGTCGGCCTGGCTAAGGCTCTTTCTGGGACTCACTCAATCAAATGTATTTATAAAGCTCTTTTTACATCAGCCAATGTCTAAGTGCTATACAGAAACCCAGCCTAAAACCCCAAACAGCAAGCAATGCAGATGCCTGGCTTTAACTGCCTGGTTAACATGCTGTCTGGCTAAATCTATACCTGCTGTTTAATTGTCTGCCTGGTTAAGGCTGTGTCTGGGACTGCCTGGCTTTAACTGCCTGGTTCACGCATACTAAAATATCTATCTACAGACGTGAATGTCATGTGTAAATTGAGCTCTGAATATTTTCAGATTAATGGGATAAGTGTGTTTTATTTCAGGAAGACCCCTCTCACCCAGACTGGGTATATTTAGACAGTATTATCTAGATGTGCGTTGGCTCTGGGGATAAAATGGCATTAAAGACCGCATAATTGCCTGAGATATGGCTCGAATGACACCCATAGGAAAAAGATGACTTCACCCAGTGAAATGTACTCGCTGCACTCTCCCTCTCATCTCTCATCCCCCTTTCCCTGCACTCGGAGTCTGAGAATGCTCTCACACGGCGCCTCTCTCTTGCGCTCTCTCTTTCTTCCCCTCTCGCGCGCGCTCTCTCTGTCCACTTTCCATGCGTTGATTCTTCTCTTGTGCGTAGGGGGTGTAGTATTGTGATTTTTCTATGAAAAGTGTCTCGGCCTAAATGAGCTGAAACGGAGACTGGAGCACTGTTATGGTGCATTGAGGCCTGCGCTGCCAGAGTCACTTTGTCATTTAAAGAAACCAGCTCACTGTGCTAAATATTTGCACAACATCAAGACCATCCTCTCCTACTGTACCCAACACACCGTTTTCGCTGAGTATTAGATGTGTTTCTGAGTGTTTTCTTTCTCTTTGTAAAAATCATTAGAGCTGGTCTCCTTCAGACACTGAATGGATGGCTGTTATTCTACCTTCCCTCCTCGCTGCGCCCCTCCTCCCTCACCCGCCTCTCCACTCCTCGCAGCATCAGCAGAAGCCCTCCCTCCCTAAACCTCTAGACCGGGCCGGGGAAGCCTCGTGCCCTGCCCGCCAGGCGCCAGCCACATTATTGGCTCGCTTAATTGTGGACAGGAAATCTGGGAGTCCAGCGTCCCCCATGCCCCAGGGGCACTACGGGGGGGAGGAGGGGGGGGAGAAAGAGGCCAGGACGCTCTGCTCAGTCCTCTGTAAGGCAGGCAGCTTGGAGAAATATGGCTGCTCTCTGGAAGCTTGATTTAGTGGTTCTATGTGTAGCTGGGAGAGTAATTGAGTAAGCACTTGTTATTTAAAATGAGCCTGGCTTGGGTCTGAACAAGCCACCATCAATGCAGCCTATTGTGTCACTACATTGCTAATTAGGCTGCTATCACACAGCTTTACTTTGCTAAATGGTTGGACCGTAACCATGAACATCTAGTATACTTTATTGATATGCTATTGAGTGTTCCACACCTATATTTTAACAGTAGCTGCTCCTTTGAGATCACTTTTGTGATATATATTAGACCTCATTTTATTTGTGTCAAGTCTGAGCATTTTAATGCTCTGGCACCAGTTGTGTCATTAGACATTCTTGTCCTGTACTGTTTTGGCTGCAATAGGGGGAAAAGCCTTTTTTTCTGATCCATTTTTTTTCCTAATAAACAAGTGTTCTTTTCCAGCAGCAGCAGGGGCCTTCAGCTTCAAACCTCCCACTAATGGAACGTGACCATTTACCAGCGCAAAACCCCACTGCCGTTCACTAGGAAATTGAACACAAGACTTGATTCCATTCCATATTGCTGACATCTTTAGAGCATCTTTTTATTCTGCTCTCTCTTTTTCCGATACACAGAAACTGTAAAACCGACATCAAACCCAAAAGGCCCTCTGTGAGCTAATACAGGGGAGTTATTATGAGGTTCGCTAACAGAAAAATGTGTTAAATTTAAACGAAACATTTTGAGGCCCTATAAATCACATAACATGTATAAGAGTCACGAACGTACATTAAAACGCCAGGACTGTTTTAAATGCCTAGTAGGGTTTAATATAACCCAATCCGCTGGTCTCTCTCTCCTCCTATGGGTCTCTGTAGACAGACGGGAAAAGACTAATGTCCTGAGCCAATACTCTCCTTATTAGCGTCTTACAGAAGACAAATCGGCACTGTCTGACTTTGTAGTCAGTTAACGGTAGACCCTCTCCTGCTACAGTGAGTAGGCCTTTGTGTGCTGTTGCCAGAGGGATACATCCTCAGGTCTGCCTGACGCTTTTGTGTGGCTGAATTGTATTCACTGCCATATTTATTGTGTGGGGATAGAGTTCAGGGGAATGTGAAGCCACTGCATATCTCTTGTGTGTTTCTCTGTGATTCCTGGTGACTGGCGCAGTGGATTCCTACAAGGTTGTAAAAAAACCCCACAAACATTAAGTTATGACTCCGTCAGGGTCAGTGAGAGACCGTGCTGCTCCTCTCCTCCGAAAGGCAGAACTATCACTGTCCTTAAGCTCTGGGGATGAACACGATAGAAATTTAGCCGGTTGGGATGAGTGTTATCCACGTAGGATCAGGCTGGGCAGTGACCGAGTCACAGACATGTCATGACGTGCACAGTGAGGTGTTGGGTACCTGTCCGGTAACGGCACCGGTGTAGCCGGTAAGGTTCCTAGTAGGACTACAGATGCTTATCCGGATCAGCGGGTAATGGTTATGTGACCTGGTTTGACCTCTGACTGTGGAATGACCAAACTGGTGTTTGCTTCCAATATCCAGACATCAGAAATGAGTTTCTTAGGATCCAGGCCTGCTGCTAATGTGATAACATTATGTCCCAGTGACTGTCAGAGCTGACAGTCTGTCTGCTCCTAGTGCCACACATGCCATGGTCATTAAACAGAGCAGGAAGGGACCGACTGTCTCAGCCACAAAACCAGCCTCCACATTCCAGGTCGTAAAACAACATGCTGTCACCAGTGGATCCAGTGTATTAGCATTGTAAATCATATTCCAATCTAGGGTGTTCCTCTGCAAATCCCATGGACTTCCTTGAGCTATATTCTCTCGTTAAAATATAGCATTTCACACACACTCCGACACACAGGCACACGTCGCATGTACACAACCTGGCAGCGATTTCAAACTGCCTGACTGTGGGTGTCTTTAAATAGACAGTGATTGATGGGAGGTATGATTTGTTTATTTAGATGCTGTCAGTGATTGATGGGGGGGGCTGACATGTCTGAAGGTGTTAGGTGGGATTGGTTACTACTTCTCCCTGAGGAGGGCTCTGATTGGGCCGTTGGGAAGCTCTGTCATCATGGACCTAAGGGAAGGTCTGTCAGTTCTTTCAGGAAGTAAAAATTGCCACTGAAACAGAACTTTCTTTCCTGCAGAGGAAAACATCAATGTCATACATTTGGTCTATTTTCTCATGAAAGCCAGGTTTAATTCCTTCTAGACCTAGCCTATATGTATTGACTGGCTCTTGTCTTCTAGTTGACCAGTTTGGATGAATTGAATTCCCTTTGAGCCCTAAACAGAGAATTGTCTATTTGATGGAGCTAGCACCCTGTCCTCTGTCTGCTGATATCCAGGTCAGACGCTGTCAGGGGAACATTTAACACCTTCTCTAGTTTCACCCTGGAGGGGAAAGACAACCAGGGATGAAAAGACCCAGAATATGAGACACAATACCTGTCCCCCTCCCCCTCTCCTTTCCTCCTCCTTTGTCAGGACGGATTCAGCTGGTTGTGGGATCGGTTTCACCTGACAGATGGTTTAATGAGGGCGTTCTCCCTCTGGGAATCTAAACTCCAACGGAATCTTTACCAGGAACAGATTGACGTTGTAGGCGACGAGCCGCCCTGTCCCTCTGATCCTTCGGTTTAAAAGCAGGGTACCGACGATGGACCTGGTGCTATGGGGATTTCAGCCACCCTGGTGTTGAAGAGTTTCTTTCATATATATTTTTTATTTTTTTGTCCTCTTTCCCCTCCCTCTGCCTTTCTCTCCAGTACCACTTTGTCATGTAAAGGGGCTTCTATCTAGCAGAGACCCTGGGGCTATGAGGGTTAGGGTGGGGGAGACTCGGGATGGTAAATAATCAATATTGATTGACAGGCTCTTTGAGCAGAGCAACTTAGAGGTGTCTGCTGCGAGTCACCTTTAACCCCAGAGGCCGGCTGCCTGCCTGACCCCTGACCTCTAACCCTTGACCCCTCTGGTGCAGCCCCCTGGACATGATCCTGTCTCTGTTCGGTTATCCCTCCCTCCTGTCTGCTCCCACAGATGTGTTAGGTCTCTCCTGCTCCCACAGAGCTTCGTACAGAGCTTCGACATTTTGAAGTGTCCCCCTCTGTCCAGACCGTTCCTCCTGCAGGCTCCAGTGTGTTCTACCCTCCAGCAGCCCAGCCCGCTCCGCTTTTAAGCCTGGCTGGCTGCTGTTACGCGTGATTTATGTTATTAAACATTTCACTAAATCATTTATTTCATTTTGTTGCCTTCGCAATGCGGTGTAATTTCCTTCTGCCCGCCAGCGCTGGGCGTTAGTTTTGTACTGTCTTGTAAACGGCCACTAACAATGACAAGTTAATGGATGCTGGTGAACAGGGAAGTGTAGATTTAATTTCCCTTTCTGTTTTAAATTGGGTCAGTGTGTCAGATTGAATAAACAGAGCACAGTGGACTGCAATGATAATTAAAGGCCCACAGACACAAACAGCCACTGTATGTCCCTCGCGTGTGTAGGTGTGTGTGTGTGTGTGTGTGAACTTTTCTCTCCCAGCCATGTGGGGAAAAAAGCATAGCAAAGTGTGAGGTCCTAGTGGTTGCTGCCAGATCTGTTTCTTTTGACTTCTCTGTAAAGCTGAGAGGACGGGAGAAGGCCGTGTTCATTCTTCTAACCGTAATGGTATGCTTTTGATCAGCTAAGATAAGCTACTGGTTATAGCCATACTACTGCTAACCTCGTGGTAAACTGAGATGGTCATCACTCTTCTGTGAATCTGCTTTTGACAAGCTGGTGCTGTCTGACTGATACTGGCTGACTGTTTTGACAGATTGGTGCTGGCTGATTGGTGCTGGCTGACTGAGCCTGGCTGACTGGACCATGATGTATTGGCTTATTTCTGTCATGCTGTTAGCCTGAATACACTGTTGTTCTGAAGCCTCAAAATGGAAAAAAAGCTCACAGTACACAGGCTCTCTGTGTTAGTTTGGAAAGAGTAGCCATTTTGTTGGTCGGTCCCTCAGCAGTCAGTTTCCATGCCCAACGTGGTCTCTGTTCTGCAGCAGAATCCCTCTAGGAAGTGAAGTGTGTCAGGGTCGACATATGTTCCATCTGACCCCTGTCGCTCGCAATTAATGCAAGTCCATATGGAGCTAGAGGAGAATGGAGGCCTTTGCTGAGAGATTGTGTGTGAGGCGGATGCAGCACACATCTGTGGTTTTACAGGGCTGAGGAACTCCACAGGATCTGGCTGGCTCACTGAGCCTCTGTGACCTGGGGGAGGAGGACACAGGATGCAGAGTGAGTAAGTGAGTTCAAGGCAGGAGCAGGTGAGAATTTATTTACATCACTAAAATGTCTGGGGTGAGGTGTGTAGGTTGAAACTCACAGGTCAACCAAAGAGAAACAGATGACGCAGTCTACCAGGACCCCTACCGTCTACCCCCACCCTGCTTCACCCTGCATCACACACTGGCTGGTAGTAATAAAATAATAATGGCCTCTGAAC
Source organism: Salmo salar (assembly GCF_965601325.2). Taxonomy (NCBI): domain Eukaryota; kingdom Metazoa; phylum Chordata; class Actinopteri; order Salmoniformes; family Salmonidae; genus Salmo; species Salmo salar. Next base: position 77,492,908 of record NC_138304.1, on the reverse strand, counting down.
TATCAACTCACTGCCAAGGTTTATCAAAGACACCAGGCCCATGTGCTGTGGATGGGAGCCTGAATGTGTTGCTCTGATGGATATTATGAAGAAAGAGCTGAGCGGTGCTTGGTAGTCGGGCTCGAGGGAAACTGGCTTGACCTCACACACACGCTACAACATGCACTGCGGTTTCTATGGTGGGGCAGCGTTTTTATCCAATAACAAATGGACTCTAATTAGATTTCCCGACGTCTGGCTCAACCTGACCCTCACCACTGACTCTCTCTGCTTAAACTCTACTTAAACCCGAAGCACAGTCATCTGAAAACAGCTGTTCATCCTCCTTCAACACATGCGCTCGATCAGCGCTCAGGCCCAGTAGTGTACCACAGGGCCAGTGAGTGGCAGGGTTGAGGAGGGCATCCCAGAACACTGCATCATTTACCCCCCCCGCTGCTCTGTGCTGCCCTGTGTCCTGACACCCCCGTTACACTCTACTACTCGCCACTCGCTGCAACACGTCCAGGCTCCAGCCCTACTGCTGCTGCCAACAGCTTGGAAAGTATTTCTACCAGCTGTGAGAGGAGGCGCGAAAGCTCCCAGGGCTAACACACAGGTCCTGCATTGTTCACCCCGCTCGCTCTCTCCTCTCTTCTGTTCCTACCATGCTCCTTTCCTCCTCAGTGTTCATACACTACCATTGGAGTCATTTAAACTATGACTACATGTACTCAACATAACATGTGGTGCAGTGGAAGCCAGTCTTAGTGAGTCACATGGTGTAAACAAGGTGGGACCGTGTCGAGCTAGGTCTCAGGGGACAGGGCTGAATAATAATCCCGGGACAGGCAGGTGGACGTGGGAGGGAGCCTCAGTGCTCATTCATTTCAATAAGAGAACAGGAAGATTGATTCACCCCAGGAGACAAAGAGTCGGAGGGAGTGGGTGGTGGAGTCACATGCTTCAGCAGCTATGGTTACATGCACAATAAGGGGATTTTTTTATTTATTGTGGATAATCAGATTCATTGGATGCACTAACTCTAATAAATGCAGAAAATCGGCAATCAAAATGAACGTTCTACCACAGCGTCTGAATTGGGAAGCTTATCTGATTCTGAGTCCGGACATTTAAGGTTTGTACTTCGAAGACTCATACATTCGGTTGTTCCGAACTCCCTTCACTCTCGCTAAAGAGGGAGGCTCGCTCGGCTGGTGCTGGCACAAGAACAGATCAAATACAACACTGGAACGCCGATTTTTAAGATGAGCAGAGTAAGGTGTTTACATGACTATTGCATAATCTGCCTACTGCCATAATCAGTTTATCGAATTATTACTGTGCATATACTCATTGTCTGGCTCTCTCCCAGGTTTAGTCAGACTGGCACTGAAGCAGAGTGGAGCAGGAAGTGAGAGTCTTTAAATGGCCTCTAAAAGCTCTTTCTCCTGCTCAGTGACAGTTCTCTCTCCTGACCTGCAGTTTGCCGCCTCCTCTCATTTGTATTCAATTTCTGTGTGTGTGTGTGTACCTACAGCTGTCTGCTCTTGTTGTAATATAATTATCTTCTGAGTTGAAGGGTGTGAGAGATCATATTCTGTGGTGGTCTGAGTGGATAACAGTAGTGACATGCTGCTGAATTGACATGTTTCCCTGAAACGGTGTTGCCTGCTTCGCAACAGACCAACGCAGGTGTGGGGACTGGTTGGTTGGCAGGCTAGCTTTCACTGTGCGCTGCTGGTTTCCAGCTCTAGCACAATGCTGACATGTGTGTGCGTGCTATGTTTGATGAGTCGACTCTCCAGATTGTAAGGGTTGTGGTGACTCGGAGTGAGACCCAGTGACGATGGCCATGGAGAGGCCTACACACACAGTGCTGTCCCCAGGAAGCTCAGCCTGATCTCTTAGGGTTTGGCTCTGCATAAACTACTCTGTAATGAACATCCTATTGATTTGGTGTTCAAGGATTGTTTCAGGTCTGAGGTACAATGCTGTTTTTTTTCTTACTCACAATACATCCTCTTTCTAAATACACAAACATTCTTTTAATCCTGTCAGATTATTGAAAATATGGGTCAGAGGGTGTGTGTGTGTGTAGCACTGCAGGCTTTGAATACAGCCTTTTGCTGTCTGTGTGTGTTCTGTAAACCAGATGAGACATTCACTGTTCACACATCCAATGGGTTCTCAAAGGGGGGAAACCCGAGATGCAGTGTGCTAGTCCTATGACTAATCACGTTTTGTTCGTCACATGCATCGTAAACAACAGGTGTAGACAAACAGTTAAATAATTCTCAGCAATGGAGATAATAGAATAATAATAACCAGGAATAAATACACAGCGAGTAACGGTAACTTGGCTATATACACAGGGTACCAGTACCAAGTCTATGTGCAGGGGTACGAGGTAGATATGTACATACAGGTAGGGATAAATACACAACGAGTAACGGTAACTTGGCTATATACACAGGGTACCAGTACCAAGTCTATGTGCAGGGGTACAAGGTAGATATGTACATACAGGTAGGAGTAAATTGACTAGGCAACAAGATACACTGCTGTTAATTATGCATGTGAAGAGTCCAGAGTTAGTGCAAGAAGGGCTAATGCAGATAGTTAAAATGGCTACTCGGACTAACTATTTATCAGTCTTATGGCTTAGGGGAGAAACTGTTCAGGATCCTGTTTGACTATGGGACAGTATGTGGGTGGAATACTACTGTACGTGTGTGTGAGTGTGTGGTATGTTTCTCTCCTAAACACAGGAGAAAATACAATATTGTAATTCCCTCGGATGTATTCATCCTGATTGGATGTTTTGATTCACCATGTTCTCCACTGTGAGTCAGACCCTGCTGCTAGCTGAGGAGAGACCAGTCACAGCTAGTGACAGGTTTCCTGAAATGGATGGGGGAGAGAGTGGGATGGGGGGAGATATGGAGATGGATGAGGGAGAGAGAGAGCGGGATGGGGGGAGATACGGAGATGGATGGGGGAGAGAGAGCGGGATGGGGGGGCGATATGGAGATGGATGGGGGAGAGAGAGAGAGCGGGATGGGGGGAGATATGGAGATGGATGGGGGAGAGAGAGCGGGATGGGGAGAGAGAGAGGAGAGAGCGGGATGGGGGGGAGATATGGAGATGGATGGGGGAGAGAGAGCGGGATGGGGGAGATATGGAGATGGATGTGGGAGAGAGAGAGCGGGATGGGGGAGATATGGAGATGGATGGGGAGAGAGAGCGGGATGGGGGAGATATGGAGATGGATAGGGAGAGAGAGCGGGATGGGGGAGATATGGAGATGGATGTGGGAGAGAGCGGGATGGGGGGAGATATGGAGATGGATGTGGGAGAGAGAGAGAGCAGGATGGGGGAGATATGGGGGATGAGAGAGGGCACTAGCATCAGTTCCTCCTTATCTGCTGATCCACTTTAGTTGAGGCTGAATTAGTGGTCATTGTCCTATCCGACCTCTCAGTCCACACTAAACCCTGTCCCATCCCCGCTACTGTCCACACTATGTTAATGTCAGCTGACCAACATGTGTTCCTGTTAATGTATTGTTAACTGCCACTTCTTGATAGACAGACAATGTTTTAATTTGGAAAGGTGGGTAGTGGGAGGTCCGTCTAGCTGGGCTCTATTAGCTGGGCTCTATTAGCTGGGCTCTATTAGCTGGGCTCTATTAGCTGGGCTCTATTAGCTGGGCTCTATTAGCTGGGCTCTATTAGGATGAAAACACTATCTCTGCCAGTGGGATTCAGACAATTTCACCTCAATCAGAGTCTAGTGGAGTAATGAGGCTTTGGACTTCCTGTCCATCCCCCCCTTTCCCCCGGGTCACTTCCTGAATCTGCCGGCATCCACTGAGGTTCCAGTGTACGCACACGCACGCTGTTATTCTGACCAGGTGGACTCTGTTTCTCCTTCAGTTGTCTGAAGACTGGACTGACCAGTCACCACTGGTCAAGGGTGGTCAGCCTGGTTGACAAAGCCTCTTTATTGGTCAAACTTGGGCTCTGGAACCTCCCTGTAGCTCCTATGGAATTCCCTCTGGCATTTGTCTGTCAAAATAATCACTGCCCACCTTTCCCTGCTCCTTTTAAATCATACATTATCTTTCTGCTCCAGTTTGAGTCTGATAGCATTTTGTGCTCGACAGGGCTGAATGGCAGTGGCAGTCTGTCACTTAGACATGCTCAGCTGGCTTTAGCTCTGGCATGAGTGAGTGTGGCATGAGAGAGTGAAGAGGAAGAGAAACTACTCTCTACATCCCTCCTTCGGTTAAATACATTCTATGGAGTCTGGCAGTGTGTCTCAGATCAACAGTGTTTTCTCTCAGGGTGTTTACGGTCGGCTGGGTACGGGGGGGCAGGACACACAGGGATACAGCGAGGAGACGTGAGGCAACACCCCTCTTTCCCCCCTTGGCGTCGGCAGCCCCTAACATTTCCAAAGTCCCCGAAACGGGATAATGTTTCAGAATGCTGTTGGTGCAGATGGAAGTGCTGTGGGTCTGAGACTGGGAACAGGAATGTGGTCAATCCCAGCGTGAGGGTGTTCAAGGGAGACCCTATGGATACATTGCGAGCATTCCAATGCGCTGGGGTACAGGTGTAAGGAGGTGACGACATTAAGTTCCTCACACACCAGTTAACCCTAGGTTCTCTCTCTGCGCTCGTCCTGGTCTGCTCAGCACTTCTCCTACTAAGAGCGGACTGAGTGACCGACTCAGCCCTCCACTCTGGAATTGAATTATGCTGTATTCCAGAACACTCCTTTGTGACAGGTGACTTGGTGAAATCCTGTTGGCTTTGCAACCTCTCCAATTAATTTGCAGTGTGTCACGTATCTGTAAGCTAAGTAAAAGTTTTGGGGGGGGGGGGCTGTGAAAGAGTTATTGTGCTGCGTAAGTCTGTGTGAAAACACCTCCTGTTACAAATACACCAGCACTGACTGAGCTATGCATCTGGGACACATGTGGTGCCTGGGGGGGTGTTAGTACTGTATATAACACATTTCAGCCTGATCTCAGTTGGCTCCTGGCCCACATTCTCTGGTTGATGAGATCCAGACCATCATCAGCAGGCTATTATTAGTCTGCTATGTGAACCAATGCACGCGTGTTCTTTTTGTTTTGAAAGTGGGACAACCCCTCTCCTGTGTGTGTGTGTGTGTGTGTGTTGTTTTTTTTCTTCACTGTGAAATGAAGGGGTGTGTGAACTTCCTGCTTGGTTAGATGGACTTAATTCCTCTTTCTCTCGGCACCAAACAGCTCAGCCAATCCTCTTACAGTACACAGTAGGTTAGAAGAACAAGTCGTCTTTCATTCCTCATTGCAGTGACCTTGTTTCTATTATTGTACTTCTCACAAGACCATTTTTATTTTGTCATGTGTCGTACTACAGACATCTCAAGAGATTGGGACAATGGTTCTTCCTATCTGCATTTTTGTCAAAATTGAGTTATTGACATATCCTTGTTCTGTTCAATGTTCTCTACCTATATAGTACACTAAATCCCGCAATTCAAGAGAAGACTTGAAGCCAATTATCTCAGAATCATCTTTTTGCAGATAAAACCTTAGTCCCAAGCTCTTGATCTTTATTTCTACAACTAGATTCAAGCTTTATTCCATTCATCATGCAATGTTAGTTGGCAGATGAAACGGTTGTTGTCTTTGTGCAGGTTATTATATTAGTCCTGGTCTTAATGGATCAGGTGGCTTTAGAGGGGAAGTGTTAGGGGTTTACAACGCAGTGACGTGATAACATGGGACATCTCACCAGCTGCTCTATAAGATCCACAGGAACCTCGACCTTCATCCCGTTACTACGCATGTTGCTCTATAAGATCCACAGGAACCTCGACCTTCATCCCGTTACTACGCATGTTGCTCTATAAGATCCACAGGAACCTCGACCTTCATCCCGTTAGGAAGCCTGTAAAAAAAAAAAAAAAAAAGATCTTCCAAAACATGCAACGAGGCACTAAAGTAACACTGCAAAAAATGGACTGGAGTTTTTCAGGATAAAAAAAGAAACAGAATGGAGCCAAGCACTGTGAAAATCCTAGAGGACAACCTGGTTCAGTCTGCTTTCCACCAGACACTGGTGATGAATTCACCTTTCAGAAGGACAATAACATAACTCGAGGCCAAACCTACGTTGGAGTTGCTTAACAAAAATACTGCATGTTCCTGAGTGGCCGAGTTAGTTTTGATTTAAATCTACTTGAAAATCTATGGCAAGACCTGAAAATGGTTGTCTAGCAATGATCCACAACCAATTTAACAGGGCTTAAAACACTAAGTACAATCCAGGTGTGGAAAGCTCTTAGACTTACCCAGAAAGACTCACAGCTGTAATTAATTGCTGCCAAAGGTGCTCCTACAAATGATTGACTTAGGGGTGTGAATACTCTTTTTAAACTAAATATTTAAATTAGCAAACATTTCTAAAAACATGTTTTCACTTTCATGTGGTATTGTGTGATTGAGAAAATATATTTAATCAATTTTGAATTCAGTCTAACACAATGAAATGTGGTATAAGTCAAGGGGAATGAATACTTTCTGAAGCCCCTGTATGTGAAAATGATGTGTTTTGTAGTAAAAATGGTAGAGACGTGTTTTCCAATGATGACAAGCAATTGGTCAAAATCACACAATGCACACCGATGATGACATTGGAAACACACCATTTTCACATGTTGGGGTGGTGCTGGAAATGATGAATGTGAAATTTCCCCTTTTAAGACAGCTGCAAATGTCCCTGATTTAGACCCTGGTACTAACCCTGTATAAATAACCATACCACAGTGCTTCTAGTGTAAACAGCAGCCTCCGAACAGTCAGGTGTAGACTGCGTTTCTTCCTGAAGCCTATTGGGGAGGTTCCAGATGCTAAAGGGTTCACAAGTTGATATGGAGTTTCTTTTTGGCGTCTATTAACAGTCTCTACTGGCGCGTGTTTACAGTGTGATGAGGGAGCCAGCGTGTCGTCTGATGTAGAGTGGCTCCGTCTGCTGTGACAGACGTCTGTTTGGGACTACCCACCTTTAGTCTCTGTATGGGACTACCCACCTTTCCCATCCTGGCTCGTCTCAGTGGGAATGTTAAAGGAGTAGAAGCTCTTGATGTCGTTTAGAGGATCCTCCGTGTGTCTTTCTGTTCGCTGTGTTTGCCAAGGTGGAGCACTGTGGCATGAAAGGCAGTGTGTTCTGAGTCCCTTTGGGGCCCCTAAAATGTGTGTGTGTGTGTGTCGCAGAGCGTGCTGTGTTCCAGTCGGGCTGCTCCAGTAGACACAGAGGCCCCAGCGCTCATTAGCAGGCTGTGGGTTCCCTGCGGGAGTTGGGTGTCAGTGGGCAGGGGGTGTCAGCTCAGTGCTGCGTGTTGTCTCTGTGGTGGTGCCAGCACCACAGCTCTCATCTGAGCCCCGGCCCTGCTCTGCCAGCATCCCGACTCTCCCTCTCTGAAGAGGCCTAGCATCCCTCTGTCAGTCAGTCAGCCCCCTCGACTGACTGCCTGCCTGCCTGCCTGCCTAACTACCCACTCATGCGTCTCTCTGCCTACCCACGTCAGTCAAACTGTCGGTTGTGCCATTTGACAGAACCGGCTTTACTTACAGCAAAGGCACAATAGTAATGTTGGATTTCCATACCGTTTTTGGTCGGATGAACATGTTGTGATGTATGACTCAGTAGGTCTGAGGGTTTAGAGAGGAGCTGAGACCTAGTTATGAGTGTAAGGGGTTTAGCCCTTACTTAGCAGATGGGCAGGGCTGCATGTCTGTTAAGACCCGCGATCCGCAGAATAAAGTCCCATTTTAAAAGATGTAACAGTGCTGAGTTGTTTCCGTAAAGGGTTGTGAACCTTTTTGACTGCTTTCGCAGTTCTTTTTCTGTTGACATTTGACGTTGTAAAAATACATTTGAAACATTTGTTGCGTCTCTTCAGGGCTCTCGGCTAATGATGGTCCAGCACTCCGCAGTTTACAACGCTGCGTCACTACATGTACGGAGATGAGGAAATCACTCTGGCAGTCTGCCAGCCTCCAAGAGGAAGAGAGGGAAAAAAATATTTTTATAATAATTCATGCAAATTCTTGGTCAGCTCTGAGTGCAAAGCCAGAGGTGTTGTGAGATATTGCATGATAATCAAAGTGTTGGTGGAGGTTAGACTGTCAATAGACTGTCTCCACCTGATGAAACGGAGGGGTGACAGCCATGTTTCTCTACCGACACACACACACACACACACACTCGACTGTCTTTCGCTGATGCTGTGCACCACCACTCCTCATTACACTTAGCTTCGACTGACAAACACGCAGGCTGAGATATTGCAGTCGAAGCTAAGTGTAATGAGGAGTGGTGGTGCACAGCATCAGCGAAAGACAGTCGAGTGTGTGTGTGTGTGTGTCGGCAGGGAAACATGGCTGTCACCCCTCCGTTTCATCAGGTGGAGACAGTCTATTGACAGTCTAACCTCCACCAACACTTTGATTATCATGCAATATCTCAGTGAAGCCCACTACTGATGATCACTACAGGGCAATTCCACAGTGACTTTAAAATGTATGCCTAACAAAAAAACATTTGATTTCAAAGTAAACAATACACAACTCTATGGACAATGATTAATTTGAACAATTTACACAGTAAAAAAAACATTGATTTCAATTTTACTGGAAACTGTGCAGATGCAAAGTTTGGTAACATAATTACAGTAAAATCTCAATTTTATTCTGTTACCAAACTTTATCTGTACAGTTCTTCCTGTGTGTTTTGGTAAAAGTGGAACTTGTTCATAGAGCTCTATGGTTTGCTAAACTTTGAAATCAATGTTTTTTTTGTTTGATATACATTTTCAAGTGAAAGATCTGAGAGTAATTCCGTTACCATGGAATTGCCCTACAGCTATTTCAGTAGAGATCCAGCGTGTTTGTTCACTCTTGTTTTAATCTAATTTCCTCATTAGTGTTGTTACACATCAAACATTAACCTAGTACAACTGTGTAGGATGCGGCGCTGTACTGTGAGGGGAAGCAGGGTTATAAGTGTTATACAGTAAATCTGCTCTGTGTAGGAAGCAGGTTATTTCTGTACTCAGACACTGGAGACCTTAATAATGAAGCATGTTGGAAAGTTAGTGTCCTGTAATGGAAGTCCATGTCACCGTACCATTCTTCGGTCTTTCCTGGCAGTGTACTGCTGTAACTATCGCTGCTTCATTGACTGTCCATCCACAAATGGTACAGAGATGGAAGGTTTATTGTCAGATGAAATGGTCCTGTAGGAAAAGGAAGTGGTGTGTTTAAGATGTCTGTCACCCTGATTTCAATAACATCCTCTGTCTGTCAGCCAAAGGAAACTACTGGAACCTCAGTCATACTACACAGCCATATTCTCCCTATTAATAAATGATTAGGCTTTTACTGAGTTACAGTTCATAGAAGGAAATCAGTCAATTGAAATAAATTCATGAAGCCCTAATCTATGGATTTCACATGACAGGGCAGGGGCGTAGCCATTGGTGGGCTTGGGAGGCCATAGGCCCATCCACTTGGGAGCCAGGTGCAGCCAGTCAGAAATAAAAATTCCCCACAAGGGCTTTATTACAGACACAAATCCTCCTCCGCACCCCCCTCCACCTCAAGCAATCTCGCAGGTGAAGAAGCCGGATGTGGTTGTCCTGCGCTGGTGTGGTTACACGTGGCCTGCGGTTGTGAGGCCAGTTGGATGTACTGCCAAATTCTCTAAAATGACGTTGGAGGCGGCTTATGGTTGAGAAATTAACATCCAAATCTGGCAACGGCTCTGTTGGACATTCCTGCAGTCAGCATGCCAATGGCACGCTCCCTCAACTTGAGACATCTGTGGCATTGTGTTGCAACAAAACTGCACATTTTAGAGTGGCATTCTATTGTCCCCAGCACTGTGTAATGATCATGCTGTTTAATTAGCTTCTTGATAGGTGTGGCATATCAGGTGGATGGATTATCTTGGCAAAGGAGAAATGCTCACTAACAGGGATGTAAACAAATTTGTGCACAACATTTTAGAGAAATACACTTTTTGCGCGTATGGAACATTTCTGGGATCTTTTATTTCAGCTCATGAACATGTGACCAACACTTTACATCTTGCGTTTTTCTGTTTTTGTTCAGTGTGTGTATATATGAACAAATATACAGTTGAAGTTTACATACACCTACAATCTTTACATACGATCTTTGTCCCCATGTGCAGTTGCAAACCGTAGTCTGGCTTTTTTATGGCTGTTTTGGATCAGTGGCTTCTTCATTGCTGAGTGGCCTTTGAGGTTATGTCGATATAGGACTTGTTTTACTGTGGATATAGATACTTTTGTACCCGTTTCCTCCAGCATCTTCACAAGTTCTTTTGCTTCTGTTCTGGGATTGATTTGCATTTTTCTCCCCAAAGTACGTTCATCTCTAGGAGACAGAACGAGTCTCCTTCCTGAGCGGTATGACAGCTGCGTGGTCCCATGGTGTTTATACTGTTGTACAGATGAACGTGGTACCTTCAGGCGTTTGGAAATTGCTCCCAAGGATGAACCAGACATGTGGAGGTCTAAAAAAAAAATTCTGATGGTCTGATTTCTTTTGATTTTCCCATGATGTCAAGCAAAGAGGCACTGAGTTTGAAGGTAGGCCTTGAAATACATCCACAGGTACACCTCCAATTGACTCAAATGATGTCAATTAGCCTAACAGAAGCTTTTAAAGCCATGACATAATTTTCTGGAATTTTCCAAGCTGTGTGATGGCACAGTCAACTTAGTGTATGTAAACTTCTGACCCACTGGAATTGTGATACAGTGAAATAATCTGTCTGTAAACAATAGCTGGAAAAATTACGTGTCATGCACACAGTAGATGTCCTAAACCGACTTGCCAAAACTACAGTTTGTTAACGAGAAATTTGTGGAGTGGTTGAAACACTTAGGTTGGAGTCATTAAAACTTGCTTATGTGAACTTCCGACTTCAACTGTAAGTAGGAAATATGTCATGCTTCTTCTGAAGGACCCAAAATATCATGGTTTTGTTCTAGTTTCGCAAGGAATCACCTTTCTGTCTTCTGTGGGTCATGGTTATGTTGTGAGAAACATGGTGCATTTGGTGCTACTTGTAATGCTTTTTGATCTTATGCTAATGTACGTGTTATGCTAATGTGTTGTCATCTGCTATGCTGTGTTATGGTAACATCCTATTGCTAACCAGTTGTCCTTTTGTTTTTAGGATGACATAGATGGGATCCCCTGGTCAGAGGAGAGGGATGTGAGGAAGGTGCTCTATCTCTCCCTGAAGGAGTTCAAGACTGCTCAGAAAAGGCAGCTTGGAGATGGAACCAAATACACAAATGGTGAGTTTCTCCAGGGACTCTTCTCTCCACCACTGACCCAGTCAGCCTTTTGTCTGGATGCTCATAGACCTGTGATGGGCTACTGTGTTTAGTTGTTTACATTTACATTTACGTCATTTAGCAGACGCTCTTATCCAGAGCGACTTACAAATTGGTGCATTTACCTTATGATATCCAGTGGAACAACCACTTTATAATAGTACATCTATCTTTTTTGGGGGGGAGGGTTAGAAGGATTACTTTATCCTATCCCAGGTATTCCTTAAAGAGGTGGGGTTTCAGGTGTCTCTGGAAGGTGGTGATTGACAGCTCCGTAGGCAAGCACCATGGTCTTGTAGCAGATGCGAGCTTCAACTGGAAGCCAGTGGAGTGTGCGGAGGAGCGGGGTGACGTGAGAGAACTTGGGAAGGTTGAACACCTGCGGCGTTCTGGTTGAACGCCTGCGGCGTTCTGGATGGGTTGTAGGGGTTTAATGGCACAGGTAGGGAGCCCCGCCAACAGCGAGTTGCAGTAATCCAGACGGGAGATGACAAGTGCCTGGATTAGGACCTGCGCCGCTTACTGTGTAAGGCAGGGTCGTACTCTGCGAATGTTGTAGAGCATGAACCTACAGGATCGGGTCACCGCCTTGATGTTAGTGGAGAATGACAGGGTGTTGTCCAGGATCACGCCAAGGCTCATAGCACTCTGGGAGGAGGACACAATGGAGTTGTCAACCGTGATGGCGAGATCATGGAACGGGCAGTCCTTCCCCAGGAGGAAGAGCAGCTCCATCTTGCCGAGGTTCAGCTTGAGGTGGTGATCCGTCATCCACACTGATATGTCTGCCAGACATGCAGAGATGCGATTCGCCACCTGGTTATCAGAATGGGGGAAAGGAGAAGATTAATTGTGTGTCGTCTGCGTAGCAATGATAGGAGAGACCATGTGAGGATATGACAGAGCCAAGTGACTTGGTGTATAGCAAGAATAGGAGAGGGCCTAGAACTGAGCCCTGGGGGACACCAGTGGTGAGAGCACGTGGTGCGGAGGCAGATTCTCGCCACGCCACCTGGTAGGAGCGACCTGTCAGGTAGGACACAATCCAAGAGTGAGCCGCGCCGGAGATGCCCAACTCGGAGAGGGTGGAGAGGATGATCTGATGGTTCACAGTATCAAAGGCAGCAGATGGGTCTAGAAGGATGAGAGGAGAGAGAGTTAGCTTTAGCAGTGCGGAGAGCCTCCGTGACACAGAGAAGAGCAGTCTCAGTTGAATGACCAGTCTTGAAACCTGACTGATTTGGATCAAGAAGGTCATTCTGAGAGAGATGGCAAGAGAGCTGGCCAAGGACGGCACGCTCAAGAGTTTTGGAGAGAAAAGAAAGAAGGGATACTGGTCTGTAGTTGTTGACTTCGGAGGGATCGAGTGTAGGTTTTTTGAGAAGGGGTGCAACTCTCGCTCTCTTGAAGACGGAAGGGATGTAGCCAGCGGTCAAGGATGAGTTGATGAGCGGGGTGAGGTAAGGGAGAAGGTCTCCGGAAATGGTCTGGAGAAGAGAGGGGATAGGGTCAAGCGGGCAGGTTGTTGGGCGGCCGGCCGTCACAAATCGCAAGATTTCATCTGGAGAGAGAGGGGAGAAAGAGGTCAAAGCATAGGGTAGGGCAATGTGAGCAGGACCAGCGGTGTCGTTTGACTTAACCTCTATGGGCTAGGTGGGACGCAAGCGTCCCACCCGTGGTGCACTCCATCAACAGCAGGTGCATTTCAAGAGCGGCAAATTTGAATCCAAATAAATGTCAAAATTCAAATTTTTCAAACATACAACTATTTTACACCCTTTGAAAGATAAACATCTCCTTAATCTAACCACGTTTTACGATTTCAAAAAGGTTTTACGGCGAAAGCATAAATTTAGAGTATGTTAGGACAGTACATTTACAAGAGTTGTGTGTAATGTTTTGTCAATTCAAAGACAGGGTCACCAAAACCATAAAACCAGCTAAAATGATGCACTAACCTTTTACAATCTCCATCAGATGACACTCCTAGGACATTATGTTAGACAATGCATGCATTTTTAGTTCTATCAAGTTCATATTTATATCCAAAAACAGCGTTTTACTATGGCATTGATGTTGAGGAAATCGTTTCCCTCCAATAACCGGCAGTCAAGTCAGCAACACAAATTAAATAATTAAAATTAGAAAACATTGGTAAAATATTATGTCATTTAAAGAATTATAGATTTACATCTCTTGAACGCAATCAACTTGCCAGATTTAAAAATAACCTTACTGGGAAATCACACAATAATCTGAGCACTGCGCCCAAAAAAATACGCGTTGCGATACAGACAAGCCGTCATGTTGGGGAGATCTAAAATCGAAAATACTATGTAAATAATCCATTACCTTTGATTCTCTTCATCAGATGTCACTTCCAGGTATCACAGGTCCATAACGAATGTAGTTTTGTTCAAAAAAGCTCATCATTTATGTCCAAAAATCTCCGTCTTGTTAGCACATGATCTAAGCCCGCCGGACTTCACTTCATGAACGAGGGGAAAAAATATATTTCAGTTCGTTCAAACATGTCAAACGTTGTATAGCATAAATCATTAGGGCCTTTTTTAACCAGAACATGAATAATATTCAAGGTGGACGAATGCATTCTCTTTTATAACGTATTGGAACGAGGGTACCCAACATGAACTCGCGCGCCAGGTGTCTAATGGGCCATCATCGTTCCATGGCTCTTGTTCGGTCAGATCTCCCTCCAGAAGACTCAAAACACTTTGTAAAGGCTGGTGACATCTAGTGGAAGCAATAGGAAGTGCCAAAATATTCCTCAGCCCCTGTGTTTTTCAATGGCATAGGTTTAAAGGTAATACAACACATCAGGTATCCACTTCCTGTCAGAAAATGTCTCAGGGTTTTGCCTGCCAAATGAGTTCTGTTATACTCACAGACACCATTCAAACAGTTTTAGAAACTTTAGGGTGTTTTCTATCCATATATAATAAGTATATGCATATTCTAGTTACTGGGTAGGATTAGTAACCAGATTAAATCGGGTAATTTTTTTTATCCAGCCGTGCAAATACTGCCCCCTAGCCCTAACAGGTTAACAAACGAGGATCAGATGTCGTCAACCTTCTTTTCAAAATGGTTGACGAAGTCATCTGCAGAGAGGGGGGGAAGGAGCTTCCTAGGGTTAGAGGCAGATGCTTGGAATTTAGAGTGGTAGAAAGTGGCTTTAGCAGCAGAAACGGAGGAAGAAAATGTAGAGAGGAGGGAGTGAAAAGATGCCAGGTCCGCAGGGAGACTAGTTTTCCTCCATGTCCGCTCGGCTGCCCGGAGCCCTGTTCTGTGAGCTCGCAATGAGTCGTCAAGCCACAGAGCAGGAGGGGAGGACCGAACCGGCCGGGAGGATAGGGGACATAGAGAGTCAAAGGATGCAGAGAGGAGGGTTGAGGAGGCAGAATCAGGAGATTGGTTGGAGAAGGATTGAGCAGAGGGAAGAGATGATAGGATGGAAGAGGAGAGAGTAGCAGGAGAGGGAGAGAGCGACGGTTGCGACGGCGCAATACCATCTGAGTAGGGGCAGAGTGTGTAGTGTTGGAGGAGAGCGAGAGGGAAAAGGATACAAGGTAGTGGTCGGAGACTTGGAGGGGAGTTGCAGTGAGATTAGTAGAAGAACAGCATCTAGTAAAGACGAGGTCAAGCGTATTGCCTGCCTTGTGAGTAGGGGGGGACGGTGAGAGGGTGAGGTCAAAAGAGGAGAGGAGTGAAAAGGAGGCAGAGAGAAATGAGTCAAAGGTAGACGTAGGGAGGTTAAAGTCACCCAGAATTGTGAGGGGTGAGCCATCCTCAGGAAAGGAACTTATCAAGGCGTCAAGCTCATTGATGAACTCTCCAAGGGAACCTGGAGGGCGATAAATGATGTTAAGCTTGAATGGGCTAGTGACTGTGACAGCATGGAATTCAAAGGAGGAGATAGACAGATGGGTCAGGGGAGAAAGAGAGAATGTCCACTTGGGAGAGATGAGGATTCCAGTGCCACCACCAGATGCAGATGCTCTCGGGGTATGTGAGAACACGTGGTCAGACGAGGAGAGAGCAGTAGGAGTAGCAGTGTTTTCTGTGGTAATCCATGTTTCTGTCAGCGCCAAGAAGTCGAGGGACTGGAGGGTAGCATAGGCTGAGATGAACACTGCCTTGTTGGCCGCAGACCGACAGTTCCAGAGGCTGCCGGAGACCTGGAACTCCACGTGGGTCGTGCGCGCTGGGACCACCAGGTTAGAGTGGCAGCGGCCATGCGGTGTGAAGCGTTTGTGTGGCCTGTGCAGAGAGGAGAGAACAGGAATAGACAGACACATAGTTGACAGGCTACAGGAGAGGCTACGCTAATGCAAAGGAGATTGGAATGAAAATTAACTAAACAACTGGGGAAGCGAGAGAGCAGGGCCTCCCTCACTAACCATTCACTGAAACACTCAAATATAACTTTTCCAACTTCCACTTTAGAAATTATAATTGATGTAAACTACAGTGGTTCAATGTTTCCAGGAATAGGCTCAAACTTAGTTTATTCAGCTTGATAACTTGGTAAAGTATTCTTCCGTGAAACCCACCCAGTGCACTGTATCCTATGACGCCGTAGCTAACTAGCATCCAATAACACACGGTTAGCACCAATACTTGGTTACAACAAACTAGCAATGGATCATTCGTGTCCGTGTCTAGTTCCTTTCATAACGCAGAAGTAATTAAACGTTGGCTAGCTAACACAAAGTCAGTCCTGCTAGCTACACAAGTGGACTACACAACTCGAAAGTTCAGAAAGTTAAGCTTACGTTGCAAAAATCTTATTGACTAAAAATGATACAGTACTGCTAGCTGGCAGAGTTGGCTAGCTAGCAGTGGCTGCGTTTGCCTTTATCTTTGATACAGAGACAACTATGTAGCTAGCTAACATTACACTAATCAAATTGTTCCGTTGTAATGTGTTTAGTTTCTACAGTACTGCTAGTTGGTAAAGTTGGCTAGCTAGCAGTGGCTGTGGTGTTGTGGTGTTGACGCGTCGCTGCGAACGAATACAGCTGGCTAGCTAACCTTGTTATTTTCTCAAAGTTAGTTTCTCAAAGCTACACCTTTAGCTACACCTTTATCCTTGATACAAAGACAGCAAAGACGACTATGTAGCTAGCTAGCTAACATTACACTAATCAAATCGTTTACAGGGGACTAGCTAACATTACACTAATCAAATCGTTTACAGGGGACTAGCTGAAAATGTTCTGGATAGTGACATGTTTAATATGGAGTTATTTCAGAGTGAAGGTGCTTTGGTAAACACAATGAAACAGAGACGATGCTGCAGGGGTTTTTCTAAGCAGGTGCAATATAAAGTCCATGGAGCTCAGTGTGTGTGTGTACACCCAGGATAAAGTCTGGTTTGTGCTAGCTGATGCTGCTTTGTTTGACACCTTCGCTGTGCTTCAATCCACTCTGCTCTGTCTCCTCTCTGCTTCATAACCACAACCAACTAGTAGATTAAACTTCACACAGGCCTCTGAACCTATTCTCCGCTGTCACTGACAGTCCAGAGACTGAGGGGGAGCGAAAGGCCTCTGGAGGTTCACACTGTGCTATGCAGGCAAGGGGAAGCTTCAGTTTAGATCTAGGTTACAGGCTCTGTCGCACACAGACTGCACTGTACCGGCTGAAACTGTCCTCTATTTTGGAGAATCAGTCAAACATCCACTACTGTGATGGTAGTGTTCTCACCCCCTCCTCCTTCTACAGTGTTGTTGGTCTCTTAGAGGGGGTGTGTCTGGCTGGCTGTCTGGAGCCAGCTGCCTGCAGACACCCATGGATCCAACAGCAGAGGGAAGGGACCAACCCTGCAAGGCCCTAAGCGTGTCAGACCCCCGGCCCCCTGTCTATCTCGCAATCATACCATCTCCCAGACCACTTTACCTCTCACTGTTGGCAGGCGTCCATCTCTTTTCCTCTTTCTCTCTCTGCATTATTGAACTAATTACGTGATGCCCTTCTGCGTCCCATTCCTTTCTCTCTCTCTCGCTCGCTCTCTCTCCTTCTCCCTGTTATTCCTTCCTAGATGGAAGGCATCATTACATCAATAGGCCTCTGGTTACTGCTGCTCAGGAAGCTTTCTTCCGGCTCCCCTGCCCTCAATCTCCCTCTCCATATCGCTCCCCCCGTGGTTCTCAGAGGGCGTAGCTCAGTTCCATTGATGGAACTACTGTCTGCGTTGGAGCTGGTGAATGGTAGTGACTGTCTTCCCCATAACACCACTGGCACCGGCTTTGTCCTGTCTGTCCCTTAGCACTGACCACTGAGACCTCGGGATGGAACTGTGGCAGTTTTGGCTAGAACATAGTGGCAGAGGGCACAGTGCCTTGTTCATAAGGTTGGCCTTCTCTGAGAGAGAGTGTAACAGACTGCCAATCTGCAGCATGTTATTCTCACATGCCACATCCACTGGACTTGTTATGAACTTGTTATTTTTTCAATATATTTATGATATTTTCTGAGGATGACAGTGGGAAGGATGGAGGTGGTGTCAAAAAGCAGTAGGCCAAAGTCGAACCTATGCCAACACTAGATGTGTGCCAGAGGTGACTGTAGCTTAGACTGCTAGACCAGACTAGGCCACATAGACGTATTATTGGGTAGAGCTTTTAATTTGACTCTTAGTACTCGCAGACATTACAGTTACTAAATAGGATCTCTGTCTCCTTCGGTCCAGGGTTAAATTGTGGTTGGGACAGCCATTTAAACAAAAAAAAACGTTTGTTGTCCTATTGTAGTGCTGTCTCCTAGCATTCCCCTTTCAGTATCCCATTCTATTGTCAGAAGTGGTTGGAAATGAATTCAAATGGGGTAAAATCCCAAACGTCAAACACATTGTTTATTTTTATATACACACTATGGTCCCAATCATACTGTGTCATAAAAGCTTTGAGAGAAAAAAATAATATTGTTACTAGCCACAGTTATGACAGCCACAGCACACAGTGAGTGAGCTAGCAGACCCTAAGCTTGCTCCATTAGAAACCGCATTATTCAGTCGTAATCACTCTGTTTGTAAAGGTGATTAATCTGAAGTAATGCCACTCTCCTGGCTGTTAATATTTTATATCTGCCTCTGGGCTTCCTGTCTGCATTACTCCACCTCCCACTAATGGGCTACACTCTGTGGCTCGCTACGGTACGCACCCCCTCACCTCTCCATCTCTCCTTCCTTCCATCTCGCTCACTCTCTCCAGAGAGCAGGAGGAACATAGCAAGGCGATGGGCTTAGTTAAGCACGCATAAATCTGATTAGACCCTTACGGATCAGCCGACATCCTCCTTCCCAGCTAGGCCTCACTGGGACCAGGGGAAAGAGTTTAGGCCCCAGCCCAGTGTGGCTCCCTCCATGACTGCCAGTCTGCATCCCTATCTCCATCTTCCTCACTGCCCGGCCCCTCACAATGGCACTGATGTGAGACCGACATGTGTAAAACAACTCCGAGGAGAGAAGAGGCAAGATGGCCCCTTGCCAGGCTGTTTATGTTCAGTATGAGTATTATCCCAGTGACATACTACCACTGATTAGCGATGCGCAGATTAGTGTAGATGAATCTGGAGAATGCTTTCTTTGAGTTATTGGTGTCTTTTTTTATCAGCTTCATTATATCTGGAAAGTGTTCTTTAAAGTCATTCAAAGCCAAAGCTCTAATTTAGATTATTTCGAAAGGATGATTTAAAAAGGTACATTTCAGGGAGGTGTTCCACCAAACAACCTGCAGGTCAACGGCGTGACAAACTTCACTGTCTTGAGTGTAACTGCTCTCGTCATTGTTATCATGTGTGGCCCTTTGTGCCTCCAAGGAGGCCTAAATCAGTGAATCATGAGAGCATATAAAGACTTGGGGCCTAAAGTGTCTCTCTGCCAGCTGAACACCCTACTAACCCTGAATATATTTTATATATATATACACAGTTGAAGTCGGAAGTTTACATACACCTTAGCCAAATAAATTTAAACTCAGTTTTTCACAATTCCTGACATTTTAATCCTAGTAAAAATTCCCTGTCTTAGGTCAGTTAGGATCACCACTTTATTTTAAGAATGTGAAAACTCAGAATAATAGTAGAGATTTTTTTTTTTTTTTCAGCTTTTATTTCTTTCACCACATTCCCAATGGGTCAGAAGTTTACATACACTCAATTAGTATTTGGTAGCATTGCCTTTAAATTGTTTAACTTGGGTCAAACATTTCGGGTAGCCTTCCACAAGCTTAATAATAAATTGGATGAATTTTGGCCCATTCCTCCAGACAGAGCTGGTGTAACTGAGCCAGGTTTTAGGCCTCCTTGCTTGCACATGCTTTTTCAGTTCTGCCTGCACATTTTCTATAGGGATTGAGGTCAGGGCTTTGTGATGGCCACTCCAATACCTTGATTTTGTTGTCCTTAAGGCATTTTGCCACAACTTTGGAAGTATGCTTGGGGTCATTGTCCATTTGGAAGACCTGTTTGCGACCAAGCTTTTACTTCCTGACTGATGCCTTGAGATGTTGCTTCAATATATCCACCTAATTTTCCATCCGCATGATGGCATCTATTTTGTGAAGTCCCTCCTGCAGCAAAGCACCCCCACAACATGATGCTGCCACCCCCGTGCTTCACGGTTGGGATGGTGTTCTTCGGCTTGCAAGCCCCCCCACCTTTTTCCTCCAAACATAACAATGGTCATTATGGCCAAACAGTTCTATTTTTGTTTCATCAGACCAGAGGACATTTCTCCAAAAAGTACGATCTTTGTCCATATGTGCAGTGGCAAACCGTAGTCTGGCTTTTTTATGACGGTTTTGGAGCAGTGGCTTCTTCCTTGCTGAGCGGCCTTTCAGGTTAGGTCGATATAGGACTAGTTTACTGTGGATATAGATACTTTTGCACCTGTTTCCTCCAGCATCTTCACAAGGTCCTTTGCTGTTGTTCTGGGATTGATTTGCACTTTTTGCACCGAAGTGCGTTCATCTCTAGGAGACAGAATGCCTCTCCTTCCTGAGCGGTATGACGGCTGCGTGGTCCCATGGTTTTTATACTTGTGTACTATTGTTTGTACAGATGAATGTGGTACCTTCAGGCGTTTGGAAATTGCTCCCAAAGATGAACCAGACATGTGGAGGTCTACAATTTCTTCTTCTGAGGTCTTGCCTGATTTCTTTTGATTTTCCCATGATGTCAAAAAGAGGCCCTGAGTTTGAAGGTAGGTCTTGAATACATCCACAGGTATACCTCCAATTGACTCAAATGATATCAAGTAGCCTATCAGAAGCTTCTAAAGCCATGACATAATTTTCTGGAATTTTCCAAGCTGTTTAAAGGCACAGTCAACTTAGTGTATGTAAACTTCTGACCCACTGGAATTGTGATACAGTGTGATAAGTGAAATAATCTGTGTAAACGATTGTTGTAAAAATTACTTGTCATGCACAAGGTAGATGTCCTAACCGACTTGCCAAAACTACAGTTTGTTCTAACAAGACATTTGTGGAGTGGTTGAAACACTTAGGTTGGAGTCATTAAAACTTGTTTACATAAACTTACGACTTCAACTGTATACACACACACCACACCAAACCTAAACCAGTCATTTCCCTGAGCACCTCTATGGTCTGACTCCTACTACCAGATCATGTTAGGAGCAGTTTACAGCCATGACAGGGTCTATGACTGGCCTCCTGCTGTCAGGTATTGACCTGCACTCTGTACAGACTTTAACTACCAGCTGCATGAGCGCCAAACAAGTTTTCAGAGGAAGCCAGAGCTCAACTCAACCATTCGCTACTATGTCATTATTACCATTCTAATTTATTTTCCTTTGACACCTGCTGTTAGGGGTTAGGGTTGTGGTTTGGGGTTGGCACATGATTTAAGGCGTCAGTCCTAAGGAATCTGATAGGAGGGTAATGTGTCAACTACAAATTCCAGTACCAGGTAGTAGACACTTTGTACTACCTACAAAGATTTTGTGGATTATAATTAATCTGTTTTCTTATTTGCCATCATTAATACTGTCTTGTTTGTGTCATTGCAGTGAATTCTGTTTCATTTGATCAAGAGGGTTTCACTTAGTTTTTCTGCCTTGGCTACTCCTCAATTATGTGCTCATTCATTTGACTTGAATGTCTTTTTGAGCTCTGCTCCTTTCTCCGGAGTCCTGACTTGTTCACTTTGTTCAGCCCACGCGCTCCAAACACACATCAGCCCTCTTACTTTGTTCACCGTGTTTCTCTCCATTCAACCTGTCCTAGCAGTACACGACATGGTCTCTAACCCCTGTCCTCTTGTCTCTGTAGGTTCCCATGCCCGCGGCCAGCTCAACGGCTTGGGGCAGAAGGGCCACAAGGCTGACGGGTTGCAGTTCCAGAGCACCGATGGCAGCAGCGAGTACTCTGAGGATGGTCCTGCCAAGAAGAGGTGAGTGGTGTTAACCTATACTCTGGAGAGATCGTTCTCTCTGCGCGCTCTCTGCTCAGCAGCAGCTTTGACCAAGACCGAGTGAAGGTAGTGATCATCAGGGGGATCTCTATAGTGCTTTTTTCATGGCCTGCAGTACAGCCAAGGTGTCAGGTGTTTTCAACCATGGCCTGCAGTACAGCCAAGGTGTCAGGTGTTTTCAACCAGGTGATGTCAGCATTTGTTAATTCAGTGCTCTGTGTTTTGTCATGATGGGGTTGTGTGTGTGTGTGTGTGGGAGCGAGAATTATCAAAGCAAAAATGAATAATTGTGCTGGTAAATGGATGAAAGCCTCTGCCGTCTTTTATTAATTCACTTCATTCCTGCTGTATTCTCTTCTCAGTAATGGGACATGACAGTGAAGGGTAAAGACGAGTTTGATTCTGAAGAATGGGAACTCTTTAACCAGCGTTCATTCTTAAAAGGCGGAATGTTTTTAATTAGGGAGTTAAGAGATGTGTTGAGCATTTCCAATTAATAATTTAGGAAAGTTAATGCATTCAAATACAACAATTAGCTTGTTGCCATGTAATTTGTACTAGTGATTTTGTAATCTGTAATGGCCTTGGGAGAACGCCGCTTCACAAGAGCTTCTCTCACTCCGTTTCTCCCCTCAGGCTCATTCTCATGGGAAGTAGAATAAGACAGTTATTTGGAAATTGAAAATTGGTACATGTGCTTCTTATACCTTTTATTCTCCCTTTGAGATTCAAGTGATTGAACTCTAATGGGTTCTTTAGATCTAGTATAAAGAGAGAGAGGACTGTCTCCTTGGTGTGTGTGGAGATTGGATAAAGTTAGGGTGAAGACTCTGAAAACCGTCTATATAGTATATGAGTGAAATATTGTGCCCAGATTGAACATGTTGGCCTGGTCGTTCCTTGTAGGGTTCCCCTCTGACGTGGTGCTCTGTACCTCTTGGCTGACTGTCACCTGGGTAGTGTTTGTTCAGTTAATAAGATGCAGATACAGGAGACTGGTCCCCAGGAAGGGCAGATACAGGAGACTGGTCCCCAGGAAGGGCAGATACAGGAGACTGGTCCCCAGGAAGGGCAGATACAGGAGACTGGTCCCCAGGAAGGGCAGATACAGGAGACTGGTCCCCAGGAAGGGCAGATACAGGAGACTGGTCCCCAGGAAGGGCAGATACAGGAGACTGGTCCCCAGGAAGGGCAGATACAGGAGACTGGTCCCCAGGAAGGGCAGATACAGGAGACTGGTCCCCAGGAAGGGCAGATACAGGAGACTGGTCCCCAGGAAGGGCAGATACAGGAGACTGGTCCCCAGGAAGAGCAGATACAGGAGACTGGTCCCCAGGAAGAGCAGATACAGGAGACTGGTCCCCAGGAAGAGCAGATACAGGAGACTGGTCCCCAGGAAGAGCAGATACAGGAGACTGGTCCCCAGGAAGAGCAGATACAGGAGACTGGTCCCCAGGAAGAGCAGATACAGGAGACTGGTCCCCAGGAAGAGCAGATACAGGAGACTGGTCCCCAGGAAGAGCAGATACCTGTCCTATTTTCACCTGTGTGTGTGTGTGTGTGTGTGTGTGTGTGTGTGTGTGTGTGTGTGTGTGTGTGTGTGTGTGTGTGTGTGTGTGCGTGCGCACATGCGGTATCTTGCTGTACCTGTTATTGAATAGTCCAGCAGACCTGGTCATTGAGGCCTGGCAAACCTGAAAAGAAGAGCAAGATGGACAGATGGAGGAGAGAAGTAGACGGGCGTAGTGTCAACAACAGGCCTGTGTTCACTAGGGTGCTTTTCATTAGTTCTCATGCAGGAAATAAAAGCAGGCTCTCCCTCTCTTAATGAGCAGCCGGCTCACAGAGCGCTTGGCAATGGCTCAGGCCTTTTGGTGTGTATTGTGTGTGGAGGACGACTTCTTGGCCCTGGCATCTGCAGCCCACGCCAGTCTATAACATGTTGGCTGACTGAGGAGCTGCCAGGACCTTTCACACCTGGCAATGCAATAACAAGAGGGAGGAGGGAGGCGCAGGTGCATGGTTTTGGCTGCAGTGTCCTGGGGGGGAAGGGGGAGGGTCCCTGTGTGTCTGAGCGGAGGTGGGTCCCAGGGAGGCTTTTGGGATCTGGGTGATGTTTATCTTCGCAGGACACCGAGATGGGAGATCAGGCACCGGGACCTCCCCTCCCTGCCAAGTACTGAAGATGTGCTTCCCTCTTCCTCGTCCCCTTCTCTCCAGTTCCCAGCCACACTACCCAGGCTGAAGTAGGAAACACAGGGTTTAGCCATGGTGACCATAGTTGGAAAGCTCCACATCTTATGGTGATTTTATTGAGGCCAGTTCTCCTCAGTAGCAGAAGCCAAGTAGAGCTCATTGAGCTGCTTGTTTGTTTTAATGAATGCTAAGTTAATAATGCGCTTCTTTTCGGTCTTCTCACCCATCTACACACAATACCCGCAATGACAAAGTGAAAACATGTTTTTAGAAATTTGAGCACGTTTATCGAAAATGAAAAGGATATCTCATTTACGTACACTAAAATGTTTGAGGTCACTTAGAAATGTCATTTTTTTTTTAAATACATTTTTGAAAGTCCATTTTAAAATACCATTGATCAGAAATAGTGTAGACATTAATAAGGATCTGTGCCTTTTTTCAAATTTTCGCCTAAAATGACATTCCCAAATCTAACTGCCTGTAGCTCAGGCCCTGAAGCAAGGATATGCATATTCTTGATATCGTTTGAAAGGAAACACTTTGAAGTTTGTGGAAATGTGAAATGCAGGAGAATATAACACATTAGCTCTGGTGAAACATAATACAAAGAGAGAACCAACTTAAAAAGAAAAAATGTTGTACCATCTTTAAAATGCAAGAGAAAGGCCATAATGTATTATTCCAGCCCAGGTGCAATTTAGATTGGCCACTAGATGGCAGCAGTATGAGCAAAGCTTTAGACTGATCCAATGAACCATTGCATTTATTTTCAAAATGTTGTATCAAGACTGCCCAAATGTGCCCAATTTTGTTTATTAATAACTTTTCAAGTTTAAAACTGTGCACTCTCTTCAAACAATAGCATGGTATTATTTCACTGTAATCGCTACAGTAAATTGGACCGTGCAGTTAGATTAACAAGAATTTAAGCGTTCTGCCAATATCAGATATGTCTATGTCTTGGGAAATGTTGTTACTTACAACTGCATGCTAATCGCGCCTACGTTAGCTCAACCGTCCCATGGGGGACCTACCGAGCCTGAAGAAGTTTTAATGTTGTAAATGACTAGTGTAGCTGGAAACGGCAGATTTTTATTTGATGGAATATCTACATAGGCGTACAGAGGCCCATTATCAGCAACCATCACTCCTGTGTTTCAATGACACGCTGTGTTAGCTTATCCAAGTGTAGAATTTTAAAAGGCTAATTGATGATTAGAAAACCTTTTTTGAAATTATGTTAGCGCAGCTGAAAACAGTTGTGCTGATTTTTAAAGAAGCAATACAACTGGCCTTCTTTAGACTAGTTGAGTATCTGGAGCATCAGCATCCATCCTCAGTTTTCTCCTATCACAGCCATTAAACTCAAACTGTTTTAAAGCCACCATTGGCCTTGTGGTGAAATCCCTGAGTGGTTTCCTTCCTCTCCGGCAACTGAGTTAGGAAGGACGCCTACATCTTTGTAGTGACTGGGTGTGTTGATACACCATCAAAATTGTAGTCAATAACTTTACCATGCTCAAAGAGAAATTCAATGTCTGTGTTTGAAATTCACTGCTCGACTGAGGGACCTTACAGACAATTAATTGTATGTGTGGGGTACAGAGATGAGGTAGTCATTAAAATCATGTAAAACACTATTTTATGTGACTTGTTAAGCAAAATACTTACGCCTGAATTTATTTAGGGTTGCCATAACAAAGGGTTTGAATACTTATTGACTCAAGACATTTTAGCTTTTTCAATTTTGTATTCATTTGTAAAAATGTCTAAAACCATAATTTCACTTTGACATTATGGGGTATTGTGGGTGTGGGTGTGGGTGTGTGTGTAGGCCAGTGACAATCTCAATTGTATCCATTTTGAATTCAGGCTTTAACTCAACAAAATGTGAAAAAGTCAAAGGGTGTGAATGCCTTCTGAAGGCACTGTATATCAGTGATATACACTTAACTAAATATAAACGCAACAATTTCAAAGAATTTACTGCATTACAGTTCATATAAGGAAATCAATCAGTCAATTGAAATGAATGCACTAGGTCTATGGATTTTACATGAACTGGAATACAGATCTGCATCTGTTGGTCATGGATTCCTTTAAAAAAAAAAATAGGAGTGTGGATCAGAAACAGTCAGTATCTGGTGTGATCACCATTTGCCTCATGCAGCGCGACACTTCTTGATCAGGCTGTTGATTGTGGAATGTTGTCCCATTCCTCTTCAATGCTTGTGCGAAGTTGTTGGATATTGGCGGGATCTGGAACACTGTTGTACACGTCAATCCAGAGCATCCCAAACATGCTCAATGGGTGACATGTCTCAGTATACAGAAACTCGGATTTATCTGTGAAGAGCACACTTCGCCAGCATGCCAGTGGCCATTGAAGGCGAGCATTTACAACGCCAAACTGCAGTCAGGTCAAGACCCTGGTGAGGATGACGAGCATGCAGATGCGCTTCCCTGAGAAGGATTCTAACAGTTTGTGTAGACATCAGCTGTCGGGGTCATTGGTCTGACGATCCAGCACGTGAAGAAGCTGGATGTGGAGGTCCTGGGCTGGCGTTGAGACGCGTGATCTGCGGTTGTTAGGCCGGTTCGAGGTACTGCTAAATTCTCTAAAACGACATTGTGGCTTATGGTAGAGAAATTAACAAAATTCTCTTGCAACAGCTCTGGTGGACATTCCTGCAGTAAGCATGCCAATTGCATGCTCCCTCAACTTGACATCTGTGGCATTGTGTTGTGATAACTGCACATTTTAGTGGCCTTTTATTGTCCCCAGCGCAAGGTGCACCTGTGTAGTGATCATGCTGTTTAATAATTAGCTTATTGATATGCCACACCTGTCAGGTGGATGGATTATCTTGGCAAAGGAGAAATGCTCACTAAGAGGGATGTAAACACATTTGTGCACAGTCTGAAAGAAATATTTTTTGTATGTGTGCAACATTTTTGTGGTCTTTTATTTCACCTCATGATGAAGGAAAAAGGAAACCGCACACTGCTCTTGATAGTATCACTGATATTTAATAAGCTTACGTATCGGCCTCACGGCCTTCGTCAGAGCTTTTATTGAGTGGTCTTTTATTTCACCTCATGAAACAGGGGTCCAACACTTTACACGTTGCTCTTATATTTTTGTTCAGTGTATAATCAGTGGTGCTGTATGTGAATGATTATATGTTGCACTCCCTCTAAGGAATCCCACCATTTTAAAAGCAACCCATAGTAGTACTGTTGTGGATTTACAACTCATCGATAGTACTATTTACATGTGAAGTGTTTAGCTATATAGAACATCTCTTGACGAATCACGGGCTGTGTCCTGCCTACTATAGTGTTGTAATGACTCAGGGCAGTTTAAACTGTCAGTATTTCCAATGGATCTGGCAGGCAGGATATCTAACCCTGTGTAGCTAGCTACTGTAGCATAAGAGGGCCAGGCACAAAAAAACATATCACACTAAGTCACAGAGGATTGGCTGAACCATCTTCAGTTACCCTGCACTGTTACTGCTCTTACTGTTGTTACTCACAGTGCATGTGTGTTCCAGTGTTTTTTGTCTTTCTCTCTCCCATTTAAGTTATTATTCACGTTTGGTTTCCAAGTCAACAACCTCTTGTCACTGAGACTCATTTTATAATTCCTCTTAACTCCTCTCTCGCTCTTTCTCCTGCTCTCTAAACCGCTTTACCAAGCCTCTATAAAGATGGCAGGGATATTAATAATCAACTACATACTCTCACAGAGTGGTCTGAATAAACTCGATCATAATACTGTCTGCAGAGGAGTGTGTTATCGCACATTGTGATATTGTATACCCTGCCACCCC